>NC_084838.1:1994571-2316429 GCF_033115175.1 Lepus europaeus
TCTGGGGAGGGCACCTGCCCGGGTGGAGCAGCCACTGCCCAGCCCTCGATGGGCGCTCAGCTGGGGTTCCTCGGGGGAGCGGTGACCCTGAACTCCCCCAGCTGCCCGCCGTAAGGGGGCCGTCAGCTCTCTCTTGCTCCTCTGCCTCACTCACGGGGCACAGTCACTTCTGACGGCTTTCTCTTGTGGCTGTGATGACACGGAGCTGACTGACATGACACAGCCTCTGAGCAGGTGAAGTGCACGTGTCCGTGACCGTGGGGCTGTGTGAGCGTCGGCACCGGGCAGCCCTACAGCACCCCCATCACCCCAAAACAGTCCCTCGTCCCAGTCCCTGCCCCCAGCACGTGGAGACACAGATCCACTTCCTGTCCCTGTAGACGTCTCTGTGCTGGGCACTGCTGGGAAGGGGCTCGGGTCACACGGGGCCTCTGTGAGGGGCCCGGGTCACACGGGATCCTCTGCCAGGCTTTCTTCCTGAGCCACGGTCTCCAAGGCTCCTCCGTGTCACCACGTGTGCCCCAAACCTCGCCAGTGGCTGAGCAGAGCTCCGTTGCGTGCAGAACCTGGGTCGGGGTTCCAGCGACACGCACCGGGCTGCTGCGGTCTTGGTTCCTGGGAGTGACGCTGCTCTGAGCCTCCAGCTGCTGCGGGACCTGGATTCCAGCGGCCCCGGGCGGGCGAGGCGCGGGAGGGGCGCGGCCTGCGA
Organism: Lepus europaeus; assembly: GCF_033115175.1. NCBI lineage: Eukaryota > Metazoa > Chordata > Mammalia > Lagomorpha > Leporidae > Lepus > Lepus europaeus. The sequence continues at coordinate 1,995,281 of NC_084838.1, forward strand.
GCGCCGCCTGGTGGACTTGGCGGTGGCTGCAGCACGCCCAGCCCCAGGCCCGGAGGACGAGGGTCTCCGTGTCCCCGGGTCCCTGGCGGCGCGGGCGGGGACACCTGCTCTGCTGTCCCAGCGCTGTTGCAGTCACAGCCCCACTGCTCCAGTCCAGCTCCCTGTGGGTGCACAGCCTGGGGAGGGGCGGGTGAGGGCACGAGGCCTTCAGCCCCGTCGCCCACGTGGGAGACCAGCGTGGAGCTCCGGTCTCCCGGCTTCTTCGGTGTGGCTCGGCTTCCACACCGGCCTCCAGGGCCAGTTTTCACCTGGACACCTGGCAGGTCGCCACCCAGGTGCGTCCCGGCCCCGCCCGCCTTCTCCTCAGTGCGTGGACCCCGCTGCCTGCCCCACCTCGGAGTCCCTCACTGCTGGACTTCTCCTGCCACTGTCCCGGGCACGGGACAAGGAACGGACACTGTCACAGCTCCCGTCACAGTGACGGATGGTGACGAGGGTCGTGGGATGACAGCCTCGCTGGGGGAAAGGCCACCCTCCCCGTGTGGACCCTCACGTGTGGGGTCCTCACCCTGGGCTCTCAGTGTGTGCCCGGAGCCCCAGCGCCACATCCCCCAGCTCCACAGCTCCCTCTAGTGAGCGCTGGGAACCCGGGTCACAGCTGGGGACACAGAGGGTCCCACGCAGCCACTGTGTGCGCCCTCAGAGCCCTGTCGCTGGCCACCAGGGGGCGCCGGCCCAGCCCATGGCAGCGTCCCTGCTTCCCTGGGTCCCTGGTCCCACCCAGCAGCCGATGCTCCCTGGACAAGCAGGGCCTCCCTCCCTGCCCCAGGATGGCTGTGAGTGCCCCCAGGGGAGCCGGGTGCTGGGCGGGGTGGGGGAGGGGAGGGGCTACACAGCACGAGTGAGAGGGACACCCCCAGGAAGAGAACTGAACAGAAAGGGTGGGGGAGGGGAGGGCTCTGGGGGCGGCGGCCCTGGGGGGACCAGGCCCCGAGGCTGCGCCGGGCTGGGTCTGCGGCCACTGCAGCTGCTTCACCACGGCCGGGCCAGCACGCGGCCCAGATCGGCGGATGTGGAAACGGCCAGGGATGGGCCAGGGATGTCCTGGCCGTGGATCAGCCGCCCTCACCAGGGGCCCCTCCACCCAGGGCCAGTGCATCTTCACGAACAGGATGTAAGGGCCCAAAATGTGCACCCAGAGGGGCAGCCAGTTGTTTGACCCAGGAGCAAATGCAACGCGATAGGGGCTTTTCTTCTTCATCCGTGTGTGGGGCAATGGCACCACAAGGGAGACACGCACACAGAACACACGTGCAGTGCCCCCACTGCACGTGCGACACACGCAGAGCCTACTACACACATGACGCACCCACTGCACACACACGCTACACTCCACAAGCACTGCACATACAACACACAACAGACACACTACTCACAGTACATGTCCAGCACACATACAATACACACAAGACACACTACACACACACAATACCCACCAGACACACAATACCTACTACACACACTACACACTCCAACACTGCACATACAACACACATGCTACACACCCGATACACTATACACACCACACACTACACTTACCATACACACATACAAGACACATAAAACACATACACTACACACACAATGCATGTTACACACAATACATACACTACACACAAAACAGTGACTGGCACTACATACACAGTACACACACCACAGACACTACACACAGTGTCCAACACAATACATGCAGCCTACATACAATGCACACATCACCCACATCACACACAAAACACACACACATTTACCATACACACTGCACACACACAAACATTTCACAAACATGAGCTCCAAACGGGTCACAGACCTACATGTAAAAGACAAAATGATGTCATTCTTAAAGACGCAGAGAGAATGCATCGACCCCGGCGATGAGCGTTTAAGTCCACCAGGAAGGAGAAGGCTCCGTCTGGGCCCCAAGGACCTGGGCCATCCTCCACTGCTTTCCCAGGCCACAGCAGAGAGCTGGGTGGGAAGAGGAGCAGCCAGGACTCGAACTGGTGCCCCTATGGAACGCTGGCGCTTTACCCACTACAACACAGTGCTGACCCCAGCAGAGTCCTTTTTTTTTTTTTTTTTTTTTTTTTTTCCACGGCCCGGGCGTTTATTGGGGCGCGGGCCTAGAAGGTGCTGGGCCTCTTGGCGGAGAAGCGCGGCTTGTGCTGGCGCCGCAGCAGGCGGTGCGGGAGCGGGAAGCGGATGCGCGAGTCGTGGAACTGCTTCATCCCCTCCACCTTCATCCCCTGGATGAGTGTGTGTGCGGTGCTGGGCGCCCCTGCCGCGGTCTGCGGGGGGCGGGGAGGTGAGGGTGGGGTCAGCCGGGGACCCCAGGGACTCCCGGGGGCACCCGCAGCCCCCCAGAGGCGACGAGGCCCCTCTGCGGTGTGCACCCTGCTTGGAGCCGCGGCCACGGTGCTGCGACTCTGGGGTTCGGGCGCGCCCCAACAGAGTCCTTTTAATACTAAAGCTAGCCTTGGAAACCTCACCTGGAGATTGGGTTGTCCAAGATACGTGGAGATGAGAGTAGATCCCTACAGCAAGAGTTATTTAGAGACACACTGGCCCGTGGTCGCTGTGGAGCCCTGGGGAGCCCAACACATGGAATGCAGGGCTTCCTCGTGAACCCTCCCCCGTCATGTGCCGGTGCCAGCGACGGAGGTACCTGTCCACCATGGTCCTGTGAGTGAAGCTCACCTGCCAGGCTGCACTTAGGGGAGCTCCTCCCCTTTGCTCAGGAGTGGGTGAGGGGGCGGTCGGCTGTGACCAGCAGGTGTATCTGTGGACAGAGGGACAGGACTGTTGGTTCCCTTGGAGGCTTGTGAGGTGCTTTCCCTCCAAGTACCCCAGAAACTGTCCATGCGAGGCCCCCTCTTCCCAGCTGGGTGGAGTCCCACATGTCCTTGGTCATTGTCCGCTGAGAGGCCAGAGCATGGCCTCAGGATTTAAAGTCCACCCCTGCTGGACCTCGGTGCTGAGGTCATTCTGGCTTGGGCCTGGCGCAGTCAGGAGTTGCGGCTCCCCCTACAGGCTGAAGTACTACGGCGGCTTCCCCGCCTCCCGAGCGGCAGCCTGTTGGGTGTTCTCGCTTCTGCTTTAGCTACTTCCCGTTTGGTATCCCCGGACATGGACAGCGGCCACTTCCAGAGGCCCCAGAAGTACGTGGAGGAGAGGCAGAGTCTCGGCCCGCGCTGAATGGGGCGTGCTTTGCAGTCAGGAACGCTCTGCCTTTGCAAACCGCCTCGTGTGTGTGTAACACAAGGAACGCGTGTTTGGAGTCTGGTTAAATATCGACTCTGCCGGTGCCCTGCTTGGAAGGTTCTGTGCGTGAGCCCTGGTGCCGCCTGAGCTCTGTCCTCCGTGCAGAAGCCGCTGTCGCATGTCTGCCTTTCTCCCTGCTGCCTTCCGCGGATTTCCCCGAGGCTCTGCTGGCAGCCCAGGTCTGCTGGGATACACCTGCTCTGCGGTCTGTGCACACAGAGATCTCCAGTCCCCAGGATGGCGGCCGGTAGCTGGGTGAAGGAGTGGGTTTACTTTGGGAGTTATCAGAAGAGTCTGACCTGGTGTTCAGGAAGCTGCCCTTCTGGTAGCCACTGTCTTTCATCTCTAGAGCTCCTTGTACGTGATGCAGAGTTTGAACTTCAAGTTTTGGCCTAAAGCCAGCCTGGCCGTATCCTCCACTAAATGGACTATAGCAGTGACTGCCCTTAACCACACAGACTTGGGGCCAGCGCTGTGGTGAAGTGGGTGAAGCCACCGCCTGCTGTGCCAGCATCCTATGTGGGCGCTGGTTCAAGTCCTGGCTGCTCCACTTCCGATCCAGCTCTCTGCTGTGGCCTGGGAAAGCAGTGGAAGATGGCCCAGGTCCTTGGGCCCCTGCACCTGCATGGGAGACCTGAGGAAGCTCCTGGCTCCTGGCTTCGGATCGACTCAGCTCTGGTCAATGCAGCCAACTGGGGAGTGAACCAGCGAATGGAAGACACCTCTCTCTCTTTCTCTCTCTCTCTCTCTCTCTCTTTGCCTCTACCTATGCCTCTCCTCTCTCTGTGTAACTCTGACTTTGAAATAAATAAGTAAATATTTTTTTAAAAAATGCAGGCTAGCCTGTGGTGACTGAATCTAGTTGCTTAAAAAAATCGGCCACTGGTTGTGAACGCCGACCGTTTCAGGGTGAGTGTGTCCCCGTTTCTGTGACACAGACAGTGGGCAGCGTGTCTGTATTCCGGAGTCCTAGTACTGGAGTCTCTGCTAGTAGGTCTATAATCTTTTGAGAAGCCTTAGGTTGTTTTCCTACCCAATGAAGTGGTCTCTTTCATAACTTTTTAAGGCCTCACAGAAGGATTTGGCTATTACCCCACATCCTGGAACCCCATTCCCAGAAAGGTCCTTGGGGGTTTCATCGTCTGTGATGTCCCTAGGCCTCTGTGAGGGCGTTCTCAGCGGGCGAGGGCTGTCCCTGAAGCCCTGAGGGAGGACTGCCATGTGCAGTATTTAGTTGTGTCTAGGACAGATCAGTCCATTCAAAGATGAACAGATACTGGGAGTCTTGATGGCGTGGTAGGCAGAAGGAAGCATCCTGTGGGTCCAGAACTGGGCAGCACAAGGTCCACCAGGCGTCTGTGTCAGCGCAGTGTGGGGATTTGACACAGGACGGTGGAACGGAATGACAGCCCTGAGATCCTGTCCATATAGATCCCCCATCTGGCCATAAAACCAGCAAACTGGGGTGGTTCCGGGAGAATCCCACAGAACCAGGACTCTATGAGTGATGTGCCAATAACGGGTTTCAGTACCCACCTGGCTTCTGGCTGTGAGAAATGCTGTCTTTCCTTTAAGCGGAGGGTGCTGGGGACAGCAGGTGGGGCCCGACGTGAGGCTCTACTCTCTTATTTCAGCAGGAAGACCATCCCGCTGGACTTGCCCCAGTGCCTGCTGGCATCCACACATGATTCACCTTGGGAGCAAAGAACCGGGGAGAAGCAGCTGGGGTAGGAGCAAATCCCTGCCAAGCATGGGACATTCAGGATCCACCAAGAGCTGGAGGGAGGCACGAACATCGCCCACCTGGCGGGCTGAAGACAAGGAGCATTTCTGGGGGAGGTTTACCACTAACTCCCGCAAGGACACATCTCTTCCAGGGTAGGGGTCCTGTGTGGGAATTCAGTGCAGAGTATGTGACTCCCACGTCAATTAGAAAATTAAATTCCCAGGGCCAGCACTGTGGCACAGCAGGTTAAGCTGCCTCCTTCAATGTCAGCATCCCCTATGTGCACCTGCTCAAGTCCCGGCTGCTCCACTTCCAATCCAGCTCCCTGCTGCGGCCTGGGGAAGCAGTGGAAGATGCCCGAGTGCCTGGGCCCCTGCATCCACGTGGGAGACCCAGAAAAAGCTCCTGGCTCCTGGCTTGGGATTGGCCTCTGTGGCCATTTGGGGAGTGAACCAGTGGATGGAAGACCTCTCTCTGTAACTCTTTCAAATAAATAAAATAAATCTTTAAAAAATAAAGCAATGAACAAAATTATGCTCTAAAGTTCTAATATTCTAGTTTGTTGATTGGTTATTTGTGTAAGTTGTGTTACCAATGCCGATGTTTTTCACTATATTTTGTTATGAGGATGAGAAACTTCTAGTGAACTCGTGGAGACGGTCGCATTTCCGCCAGGAAAGACCTGAATTGTAGAGGAATTAATCGAGGCAAAGGGAAAGGCTTCTTGGATCTGGAAGAGGAAGCACTGGGCTACAGAACCAGCAATGTTCACACAGAGGGCGTGGAGCCGGCACCGCGGCTCACTAGGCTAATCCTCCGCCTGCGGCGCCGGCACCCCGGGTTCTAGTCCCGGTTGGGGCACCGGTCCTGTCCCAGTTGCTCCTCTTCCAGTCCAGCTCTCTGCTGTGGCCCGGGAAGGCAGTGGAGGATGGCCCAAGTGCTTGGGCCCTGCACCTGCATGGGAGACCAGGAGGAAGTACCTGGGTCCTGGCTTCGGATCAGTGCGCTGACTGTGGCGGCCATTTTGGGGGTGAACCAATGGAAAAAGAAGACCTTTCTCTCTGTCTCTCTCTCACTAACTCTGCCTATAGAAGAAGGAGGAGGAGGGGGAGGAGGGGGAGGGGGAGGAGGGGGAGGAGGGGGAGGGGGAGGAGGGGGAGGAGGAGGAGGAGGAGGAGTGGAATCTACAAATTGTGTTGCTTTCCAGCGTCTCATTGGTTTTTTCCTTTGATCCCTATCAGCCGCCTTTCCCAGCCCTCAGTTTTCTTACAAAACCTTGAAAACCTGTCAGTAACTGGCCGTCTGTCAGCAACCTGTCCTCACAACTCCTGTTCAGTCTTCCCTACGGACGCGACCGCGAGTGCTTCTGTGGAACCAGGGCTGTGGATGGCAAAGGACTGCGTGGCCCAGGTGGGGGGTGGGGGTGGGGTCTGCTTCCTCCTCCAGGCCCTGGCCTTCTAAGTACAGGCCCGGATGTGGTGCACCACGTGCTGAAGCTTAGCTGGAAGGTGAGAAAGCGTGCAGGCACACACGCACACATATACACGCACACCCACGCATATGCACACGCATGCACTCATGTACATGTGTGTACACGCACGTGGGCACAGTGGACCAGGGGGAGAAAGGGAAGGAGGGAGGCAGAGAGGGAGCAGCCCTGCACCTGCGTTGATGTTGGCCTCCGGGGAAAGAGGGAGGAGCTCTTCCCACTGCCTCCTTGGACGAGGGAACGTGGCCGCCTGGGAGCTCCTGACCCCCGGGGTTTAATTCCGAGTGCAGCTTCATACACAGCGTTCCATGGCGACTTTTCCCCAGGTCCCAGATGAAAATAAGGTATTCTGGGGAAGGGGGTGTTCTGGCAGACAGCAGGGAGCGATCACACAGGGTGGAGGGGCTCGTGCTTCGGGACCTGCGGCTCAGCTACCTTATCCCATACCAGAGCCACGGTAAAAACGATGAAGCCATTAACCAACAAGAGCCACGTATGTTTACTGGATGTGGCAATTTCAAAAAAGCACAGAAGGTTGTTTGTTGTTTTTTTTTGTTTGTTTGTTTGTTTGTTTTTTTTTTCAGATAGAGTTAGACAGTGAAAGAGAGAGAGACAGAGAGAAAGGTCCTCCTACCGTTGGTTCACTCCCCAAATGGCCACCACAGCCGGCGCTGTGCCGATCCAAAGCCAGGAGCCAGGTGCCTCCTCCTGGTCTCCCATGCGGGTACAGGGCCCAAGCACTTGGGTCATCCTCCACTGCCTTCCCGGGCCACAGCAGAGAGCTGGACTGGAAGAGGAGCAACCAGGACAGAATCCGGCGCCCACATGTGATGCCGGCGCCACAGACAGAAGACCAACCAAGTGAGCCATGGTGCCAGCCAGAAGGTTTTTTTTAAGGTTTATTTATTTATCTGAGAGGCAGAATTACAGACAGAGAGAGGGAGGGAGAGAGAGATCTTCCATCTGCTGGTTCACTCCCCAGATGGCTGCAACTGGGCCAATCTGAAGCCAGGAGCTTCCTCCAGGTCTCCCATGTGGGTGCAGGGGCCCAAGAACCTGGGCCATCTTCTACTGCTTTCCCAGGCCATAGCAGAGAGCTGGATCAGAAGAGGAGCAGCCAGGACTTGAACCGGTGCCCATATGGGATGCCAGCACCAAAGGCAGAGGCTTAGCCCACTACGCCACAGCGCTGGCCCCTCAAAGAGAGTTTTGAAAACTATTTAATCTTTGTAGCTTCTGGGCCTATGATGGGAGAGGCACTTTAAATGTCCCAGGTTTTTTAATTATTATTATCAAGATAACAAGTATGACTGATAATGTAGGACAACTAGACTTTTATAACAGGATCATATAATCGTTAAAACATTTATATCAAGGTGATACTAATATAAATGTAAATTGAAGGTTATGGTTTTATAACTTGATAACACACTTTATATACTCTAAGTGAACCTAATTAGCTATTATCTCTGAGATGGGCGCCAAGGCCTTTGAAGGCTTGGGGGGCCCAGCCAGAAGTCACGAGGTCAAAGACTGGATCTGAAGCTCTGATTCTGGGAACGCCCCAGACACTCTGACCAGGGCTGCGGGCTGCTCTGCGGCCAGGCTGTCCCCTAGCTGTCCCCCAGCCTCATTCTGTCTGCAGCAGCCAGCAGCGGGTTTATCCCTCAAGGTTTTCAGCCCAGAACAGCCCTGAACACCCAGGACTGCTTGGGGCAGGACGGTCAGCAAGAGGATGGGGAAGGCCGGGCACACAACACCGGTGCTGGCAGCCGCCGGGGGCCTGTGCCCAAGGCACAGACTAGGGCTGTTTGTGCATGTCTCTGTGTGTGTGTCTGTGTGTGCCCGTGTTCTTGTCTGTGTGCCCATGTATGTGCACGTATGAGCATGTCTGAGTGTGTATGCGTGTCTGTGTGTGCACCTGTGTGCCCATGTTCTTGTCTGTGTGGGTGTGCCTGTGTCCATGTCTGTGTGCCCATGTTCTTGTCTCTGAGTGTGTGCACGTGTCTCTACTGTGTGTGTCTATGTCTATTCTATGTGTCTAATCTGTGTGTAACTCTGTGTCCACGTGTACATGGTTGTGCGTGTCTCTGGGGGGGCAGAGGGCTGGCCTGCCTGGACGTGCGCGGGGCAACTCGGCTGCAGCCGTCTCTCTCCACGGGGAGAGGAAGTGGAGCCCCTGCCCCTTTCTCCCAAAACCGCTTCTGGCGCGGGGCGGCCGGGCAGGGGCGCAGGCGGCCAGGCCCCGCCCTCCCCAGCCCCTCACGGGCTCCGCATCTCCTCGTGGTTCTTGGGCACAGCCACGAACCTCAGCTTCTTCATGACCGAGGGCCAGCCCAGCAGCTGCTGGTCCCACAGGTACTCGGGGGACAGCACCTTGGTGGGCTTGTGGTACAGCAGGTACTTGTTGAGGTGGCTCTCGTCATGCCACACGGCCTCGATGCCGTTGGCTTTGTCCAGCACCATGGCCTGGTGACAGGCGCTGGTGAGCCGCTGCACCTCGGCCACCGAGCCCCCGAACAAGGCCCCCATGTAGTAGAAGTCGCCCTCGTCCGGGGGGATGTACGCCTGCGACCGCGGCCGCCGCTCGTAGGTGAAGGCCTGGCGGTCGGCTCTGTAGAAGCCGGGGTGCAGGGTGCCAAACAGCGGGCTGAGGATCTCCACGCCCACGTGGTCCCGGAACTTCATGTCCACGTCGGCGCACACCAGGTAGTCCACCTCGTGGCGGAAGCGCTGCTCCGAGAAGCGGCTGATCGTCTCCATGCGATGCATGGACACGTCCTGCCAGCGCGCGTGGCTGCGCACGGCCAGCACCGCCAGCCGCCGGCCCTCCCGCAGCGGCACGCGGGGCACGTCGGCCGGCCGGTCGGTGAAGACGTAGTAGGTGACGCGGTGGCCCACCATGAAGTGCTGCTCCGCCGTCTCCAGGAACAGCCGCAGGAATGCCACGTACCTGCAGGGAGGCGATGGCAGGCGGGGAACGGGGTCATACCGGCCCCAGGAGGACGCGGGGAGCGGGGGTCATACCGGCCCCAGGAGGACGCGGGGAGCGGGGTCACACCTGCCCCAGGAGGACGCGGGGAGTGGGGTCACACCTGCCCCAGGTGGCCACGGGGAGCGGGGTCACACCGGCCCCAGGAGGGCACGGGGAGCGGGGTCACACCTGCCCCAGGAGGACGCGGGGAGCGGGGTCACACCTGCCCCAGGAGGGCACGGGGAGCGGGGTCACACCCGCCCCAGGAGGGCACGGGGAGCTGGGTCACACCCGCCCCAGGAGGACGCGGGGAGCGGGGTCACACCGACCCCAGGAGGGCACGGGGAGCGGGGTCACACCGACCCCAGGAGGGCACGGGGAGCGGGGTCACACCTGCCCCAGGAGGACGCGGGGAGCGGGGTCACACCTGCCCCAGGAGGACGCGGGGAGCGGGGTCACACCGACCCCAGGAGGGCACGGGGAGCGGGGTCACACCGACCCCAGGAGGGCACGGGGAGCGGGGTCACACCGGCCCCAGGAGGGCACGGGGAGCTGGGTCACACCCGCCCCAGGAGGACGCGGGGAGCGGGGTCACACCGACCCCAGGAGGGCACGGGGAGCGGGGTCACACCGGCCCCAGGAGGACGCGGGGAGCGGGGGTCATACCGGCCCCAGGAGGATGTGGAGAGCTGGGGTCACACCCGCCCCAGGCGGCCACGGGGAGCGGGGGTCACACCTGCCCCAGGAGGATGCGGAGAGCTGGGGTCACACCTGCCCCAGGAGGGCACAGGGAGCTGGGGTCACACCGGCCCCAGGAGGCCATGGGGAGCTGGGGTCACACCTGCCCCAGGAGGCCATGGGGAGTGGGGTCACACTGGCCCCAGGAGGCCACGGGGAGCAGGGTCATACCCTCCCCAGGCAGCCACAGGGAGCGGGGGTCACTCTCACCCCAGGAGGCCACGGGGAGCGGGGGTCACTCCCACCCCAGGTGGCCATGGGGAGCTGGGGTCACACCCGCCCCAGGAAGGCACGGGGAGCAGGGGTCACACCCGCCCCAGGCGGCCACGGGGAGCGGGGGTCACACCTGCCCCAGGAGGACGCGGAGAGCTGGGGTCACACCTGTCCCAGGAGGCCACAGGGAGCTGCGGTCACACCTGCCCCAGGAGGGCACAGGGAGCTGGGGTCACACCTGCCCCAGGAGGCCATGGGGAGCTGCGGTCACACCTGCCCCAGAAGGCCACAGGGAGCTGGGGTAACACCTGCCCCAGGAGGCCACGGGGAGCTGGGGTCACACCAGCCCCAGTAGGCCATGGGGAACGGGGTCATACCCGCCCTAGACAGCCTCGGGGAGCGGGTCATACCTTCCCCAGGAGGCCACGGGGATCGGGTCACACCCGCCAAAGGAGGCCATGGGGAGCCGGGGTCACACCCACCCCAGGTGACCACAGGGAGCTGGGGTCACACCTGCCCCAGGAGGCCACGGGGAGCTGGGGTCAGCACAAACACAAACCCCAGGTGGCCACGGGCTACCTGGCCCTGGGGACACAGGACCTCCTAGGCTGCAAGCAGCACACGCCACCCCGTCCTGCACTGTCCCAGGGGTGTCCACGGCTGCGCCCACCTAACCTCTCCTCCAGTCGGGGAGGGGCCCCCAGCTGAGGGCAGGGAGCTGCGGCACAGCGGGTGGGCTCATGGCAGCTCAGATGGGCGGGGCAGAGATAGACTCCCACCCACGGCAGCTCAGACGGGCGGGCAGGTTAGACTCCCACCCCTGCACCTGAGCCCTCCTGCTGGACCCACCGCGCTGGCTCTGTGGGCGACAGTGTCCACTGCCCAGGAGAGCAGACAGCCGCCCCCACCCTGCCCCAGTCCTGGGCGGAAGGACAGGCGTGGACGGCCGAGGTGTCCGGCCCCCCACTCACTTCTTGACGGCAAACACGGTCAGTCCCACGGTCACGTTCTGCAGCCGGAACTGCTCGTCCAGGATCTCAGGGCTGAAGGTCCCCTCCCACACGATGGGAGCCAGCCAGGGGGTCAGCACGAGGACATCGCTCCGTCTGCATGGGGACAGCCACGCAGCAACGCGGGGCCGGCAGGAGGGTGGGCAACACAGCCGCCCCCACCCGGGACCCCGACTCGGCCTCGGTCCCCAGGGCCGCCCCTTCCAGAGGACTTGGCAGGGCACCAAGCCGAGGACACCCAGACTCCAGCCAGCGGCTCGCGGCCGGCTCAGCCCACCCCAGCCCCGCTGCCCACTCGGGACCAGGAGGCCCCTCCCACTGTAGGAAGACCCCCCACAGCCCCGCGGTCCCTGGGGGATAAGGACAGCAGGGGCCGGGCCAGGGACAGAGGACAGGAGCACTGCGGGGCCTCCAGGCTCGGCCGCAGAGCACGGGAGAGGACGCCCCCCCAGGCCCAGTGCCCGCCCTTACCCGACCCCCAGGACACGCCCGTCACTCACGAGGGAGTCAGCGCCTTCGGCTGGGGGTACAGCATCCTGCAGGACACAGCGCGGTGAGTGCCGGGAGGGGCGGGGTGCGGGCGCGGGGGCGTGCACGGGGCCCACACACGCTGCCTGAGCCCACGTGGTGCCTGTCGGCCACCATCCGGGGACCCCGGGAAGGACAGGCTCGGTGAGCTGGGAGAGGACCGAGCCCCGCAGGCTGCAGGGAGGGCCCAAGGGGTCCGTGTGAGTCCGTGTGGGCAGGGAGGGGCTGGACATGGTCCAGGGAGCGGCAGGGAGGGGCAGCAGAGGCGCCGACCACGGCCAGCTCAGCGGTCACAGGAGCTGCTCTGATGGCCCCACCTGAACCCCGCAGGCCCCAAAGGCACATGTGGAGGGAGAGGTCCACGGGGTCGGACCTGGTGGGAAGATGAAGGTTCTGGAAGCCCCGCGGTGAACAGGGAGCGGCCAGGCAGATGACCCCCCCCCCAGGACTCTGGGCTACGGCAGGTGCAGGGGGTGTTCCACAGATAAATGCAGATGAGCCCAGAGCCAGGTTCGGGGCCGGCCCCGCCCCACTTCAGCCCCGCCCACATTTCAGCCCTGCCTCCAATTCAGCCCCGCCCACATTTAAACCCCACCTACATTGCAGCCCCGCCCCACTTCAGCCCCACTCACATTTAAACCCCACCCACATTGTATGCCCCGCCTCAGGCCCCACACCCTGGCCAGGGCTCCCCATGCTGGTGGCCGCAGCCTGCAGAAAGCTCAGGACACACAGCAGGGCAGACCCCGCAGGTCGCACTCGGCCGCCCAGGCGTGTGGGACGAGGGCAAGGTCAGAGCTGGGAAGGGGCTGCAGGACTCCAGGCCGAGGGTGGATGCGCAGCTGGGGGCGGCACGAGGCCACCGTACCTGGACAAGGCCACCACGGGCCGGCCGTCGGGGTCCCCAACAGCCACGCTGCAGAACAAGAGCACAGGAGCCGGGGTTGGCACCGGGAGCAGAGGCCGGGCCCAGGTGCACAGAACCTGGGACCCTGGGGGACAGCGAAGGGCGGGGCGTGCAGCGGGGTCTGACGTGGTCACAGGCAGGAGTCCTGGGGTGTCGGGGGTTTCCAGCAGCATGAGAGAAACCAGCCCTGCAGCCATCTGCCTGTGGCCTGAGAGACCCCGGCGACCCGCGCGGCAGAGCCCAGTGCCCCGGGAGGGCAGGCAGTGCCCGGGGAGGTCCCATCCTGCGTGGGGTGGGGGCAGAGGGAGCTCTGGACCTCGAGAGCAGTGAGGACAAGAGCAGCCCTGGGCATGGGGGACGCAGACGGACCAAGGCCAGGGCCACGCGGCACCTGGGGTACCGCGGACGACACCCTGGCTGCCGCTCAGAACCCGGGCCTGGGTGGGGCAGGGGCTGCAGAGGCTGAGCAGGGGGTGGGGGGGCCCAGACCACCAAGGGCCCCCCCACCACCTGATCCAGAAACATCACTGTGGCTTCTGTGAGGGCCGAGGGGGCGGGCAGAGAGGCCGGGACAGGGGGAGACCGGGGCAGCCCTGACAGCCGCGGTCAGGTGCAGGTGTGGGTGCAGGCAGAGGGGAGGAAGCCTCGGGGCCGCTGCCAGGGGCGACCCTGGGGAGGGTGGAAGGGCACGAGGACGAGGGGCACGGGCGGGGCGGGGGCCACAAAGGGCCCCCAGGGAGGCCGAGTCAGGGCTGTAGGGCACAGGGAGGTCGCGGCTGGAGCCAGAGCCGAGGGCAGCAGTGCCTGGGGACCTTCCAAGCCGTGGAGGGGCCAGGGCTGCTCTGGGCAGAGCCTGGAGGGGAGGGGCGGGGGAGCCCAGGGAGCAGCGACCAGGCCCTGAGGCCGGCACCCCACCCCACCCCCACTCACCTAGGCCTGACTCCCATGCCTCCTGGCATCGGGCGTCTGGAGCTCAGGAACCCGTAGCTGCGGGAAGAGCCGGGGCGGGGGGGGGGGGGGGCGGTCAGGACACAGAGCCCAGCCCCGCTGTCCCCCTCCGGCACACAGCACACAGCCTCCTGGGAGGCTGCCAGGTCCCAGCCCAGCCCAGGTGGCCACAAGGTGGGCTGGGGGAGGATCCTGGGGCCGGGGCTGTGTGGGGGCCCCGTGGCAGCTGCAGGGTCCCCCTGCTGGGCGTGTGCAGCCTGAGGCCACCCCAGCACCTTCCCTCCCTGTGCGGCAGATACCCAGGAGCCCTGGCCGTGACCTCACTCTGGGGTTCCAGGAGCCTCTGTCTGGAAGCAGCTCACGGCCCGGCCCTGGGACTCGGCTTCCCCCTCCCGGCCCCAGTGCCCCTCTGTGCCCAGGAGGACGGAGTGCCCTCCCCAGTGCCCCTCTGTGCCCAGGATGGAGTGCCCTCCCCAGTGCCCCTCTGTGCCCAGGAGGATGGAGAGCCCTCCCCAGTGCCCCCTCTGTGCCCAGGAGGTCAGAGTGCCCTCCCCAGTGTCCCCACTATGATGGGCAGAAGGGAAGGGTGGGGTGGAGCTTGAGTGACAGCCGTTGCTGCCCCTCCCCACTGCTGCGGTGCTGGGGTGAGCGGCTGGGGGTGCCCCCCAGTCTAAGGCTGCTCCCCCGCCCGTGCAGCGCCCGCACGTTTCTTACCCAAAGAAGACCAGGACGAAGAGGAGCCCGAGGAGCAGGGGCTGCAGGGGGCAGCAGTTTCCTGGAGAACAGCAGGGGGCGGCGATGAGCCCTCCCCCACCTGCCACCACACCTGTCTTCCCGGTGCCTCACACAGCGGTGCCCCCAGCAGGTGGTGGGGCACCCCAGCCCGGCCCCCGCATCTCCTGCCCCAGCTCCACGCCGCTCTCCTCCCACTGTGCCGAGGGGGGAGCCATTTGTCCCCCAGCTCAGTGCCCGGGGCTCCTCCGGCCTCTCCAGGGCACCTGGAGCTCAGTGCCCAGGGCTCCTCTGGCCTCTCCAGGGCTCTGGGCCCTTCCCCTGCTCGCCTGCCCTGGGCCGTCCTTCAGCTCACTGCTGGGCTCGGGGCGGGGGGTGGGGCGGGGGGGGGTCGCCTGCTCACAGGGTGGAGGTCACCTGTGCCTGAGAGGCTTCTATGGGGGCCCAGCCCGGCTGCTGTCCCCAGGTCGGCCCCTTCCTAGGCACTGGGCGCTCCTGTCTCAGCGCCTGCTCCGTGTCTCCAGTACCTGAGTCCTGTGCCCTCGGAACAATGGACTCCAGGAGCCCAGCAGGGGAGGTGGGGGGGCACCTGCAGCTGTGTGCACCTCCCCTGTCTGCACAGCTGGGGGACATTGGCGGTGGGAAATCTTATTGGTTTTCTTTAAAGTATTTATTTATTTATTTATTTGAGAGGCAGAGCTAATGGGAGGGGGAGAGAGAGAGAGAGAGAGAGAGAGAGAGAGAGAGAGGCCTTCCTTCCGCTGGTTCACTCTGCAGATGGCCACAATGGCCGGAGCTGTGATGATCCAAAGCCAGGAGCCAGGAGCTTTCTCCAGGTCTCCCACGCAGGTGCAGAGGCCCAGGCATGTGAGCCGTCTTGCACAGCAGAGAGCTGGATTGGAAGAGGAGCTACTGGGGCAGGAACCGGTGCCCATATGGGATGCTGGCACTGCGGGCTGAGACTTACCCTATGCCACAGTGCCAGCACCTACTTTTTTTTAGGATCTATTTATTTATTTGAGAGGCAGAGTTACAGACAGAGAGAGGGAGAGAGAGAGAGAGAGACAGACAGACAGACAGACTCCCCAAATGGCCACAATGACCAGGGCTGGGCCAGGTTGAAGCCAGGAGCTCCATCTGGGTCTCCCATGTGGGTGCAGGGCCCAGGCACTTGGGCCATCCTCCACTGCCTTCCCAGGCCACAGCAGGGAGCTGGATGGGAAGAGGAGCAGCCGGGACTCGAACCGGAGCCCGTGTGGGATGCCGGCGTCACAGCCTCATCACAGCACCGGCCCCCGGATGTTTTTCTTTTAGGCCTCAGGTTTTAGCTGTCAGCTGCAGGCAGTGTGCCGCTCTGAGGGCGGTGTGGACGGCGGGGCAGGGGGCCTGTGGGAAATCCCTGCCCCTTCAGTTTCCTGTGAGCCAGATCTGCCCTAAAAGTGAGGTCTCAGAAGCACAGGGTGGCGGTGTCGGCGCTGTTCGCAGGCCGTTTGTGAAAAGGCCTTGAGCCTCACTGGGGGGTGGGGGAGCTGCAGGCCGGGGGGACGCCTGGCCGGCTGGCAGGTGTGGTGTGGAACTGCATGGGCGCTTTGGAGAACAGTGGGCTCTGCCTGCCCCGTCACCCAGGCGTTTGAGAAAGGAAAGTGGGCACGAAGTGCAGCTCAGCCGGCTGACCCGGCCGTCCAGGGGGCAGGCGACAGGGGACAGGCACTGCCCTCCCAGCAGGACGTCTCGGCCAAGGGTCCGCCCCCTGCCCTAACTCGGCCACGGCCGCGTCCTGCCTTCCACCGCCTCCTCCCTTCGCAGACCCCGCCCCACACAGCAGCCCCCAGACCCCCGGGCTCTGCCCACTGTCCTGGCCAGGCCGCCTCTGAGCCTCCGGCTGGAGCAGCTGTTGAGACGGTCAGACTCCGCGGAGGGCACCGCAGCCCAGCTCCGGGGCCCACGCCGCTCCCGCTCACCTCGGCCGTCCATGGCTGCTCAGGGCCCTGCAGGCCGGGGTCCGGAGGCGGAGGCAGAGGCCATGGGAGGTGGAGGTCGGCCCAGCCGGTGCTCAGACTCGGAGCCAGATCCACCTGCAGGGAGAAGCTGGCTCCTTCCCCACCTGTGCCTCCTGGGCGGGTTTCTGATTTGCCCAGGATTGGCTGGGCAGCCGGCCAGGTCCACGGCCAGGACAGGAAACCAGGAGCCCAGCAGTGCCCGGGCCCGGATATTCGGGCACACGGAGACTTAAGCGTATGCCAGCTTGTCTCCCGGACACTACGCAGAACACTGACACGTACGTCAACTGTGACAGACAGCGACGCTCCCCAGGGTCCCGGTCCTGTCTTCATTCCACCTTACAGAGGTGGTCCAGAAACACACGGCTCTGCTTGTAACCGCCCGGCCGGGGCCCTGCATCACCACGCCCGGTCGTTAGCCAGTCTCACCCGGTAGCCGACGCAAACTCGGACCGACCACTAGGAAAAGGCCTGAAAGCTCTGGAGGGAGCTCCTGGATGTGGCCTTTAGGGGTCTAAGAGCTGGAAAACGAGACAGGAAAACTAAATAGAACACGCTGGCCTCGGCCTTCCGGAACCCGCACCCCAGCACCCAAAACAAGGCCCCGGCTGGCCCTGCTTCCGCTGCAGCCAGGCCGGGCACCGGGCAAGAGGTCGCCCCTATGGGAGGCCGCCGGCCAGGCCAGTGGGCTCGGTGGCAGTGGGGCTGTCCCCGGATGCCACCTTGACTCCTCGGGGCACGGCGGTTCCGATGAGGGGGCCCAGGTTCTTCCACCCTGGTGGGGTTCCCGACTCAGCGAGAGAGCTCTGGGGCGTTGGGATGGGGGCCACACAGCTCGCTTCTTTTGCGCTGGACACGGGGCCTCTTTCTCTCTGTGGACAGCATTTTCAGGCTGCACTCTGGACCCCAACACCTCTGCCAGAGGAGTCTCGGGCCTCCCTATCAAAGCAAGAGTCGCCTGACTCCTCCCCTGTGCCTCGCTCCGGCCAGGGTCCTTGTGATGCCACAATGCCCCATGCCCCTTCTGCAAAGTAAAAGTCTCACTCCACTGGAGCGGCCCTGGGCTCGAAACCAGCGACACAGCCAGTGGGCCCTGCATGGGGGGAGCGGGCACGGTCGGCCCCTCTCCTCGGGCCTGTCACGGTCGTCCTTATGGTCCTGCTGTTTGGACCAGGCCTGTTGAATTTGTCCCAACATCAACGCTGTCTCTCAAGCCCAGGTTGAGACCAGGCTGCTGCCCCACCAGCTGGATCAAGGCTCCCCGCCCCTTCCCCGGGGGCCCCGCTGCCCCTGCGGCCCCCTCTCAGCAGGAAGTAGCCACGTGGAGTCCAGCGTCTGCAATTAAGGGCAGTACAGCTCCCAAGATGCCACCTGCCCTCTCGCCCCCTATGTGTTGAGAGCCTCGGGCAGGCGCCCGGCTCCACCTCCCCGGCTCCTGGTGAAGCAGCTGGCACGGGGTAAGAGGAACGCTCCCGGCTTCCAGTGGCCCCTGCTCCGAGGTTTCTGGGTGAGACCCTCAGCTCTCGACAGGAAACCCCGGAGAGCGGCCGAGGGGCGTGTCCGTTTATCAGCCACCAGGCACAGACTTCAACAGAGGAGGGGAAAGCCTGGCGTGGTAACAGCAGTTCTACAGAGTGGAAGGGGCAGCTGCCGAACCCCCACCAACCGGCTGAGAGGCCACGCAGGTCATGGAGGCCCTGGGCGCCTTTGTGCAACCAGCCCCGTGCTGTGGCGCAGCGGGTACCACTACCCGCCGTGGTGCCAGCATCCCATCTGGGCTCTGGTTTGTGTCCCGGCTGCTGCACTTCCAATCCAGCTCTCTGCTGTGGCCTGGGAAAGCAGCGGAAGATGGGCTGAGTGCTTGGCCCCTGCACCAGTGTGGGAGACCCAGAGGAAGCTCCTGGCTCCTGGCTTCAGATTGGCCCAGTCCTGGCTGTTGTGGCCATCTGGGGAGTGAACCAGTGGATGAAGACCTCTCCCTCTCTCTCTCTTTGCCTTTGTCTCTCTGCAACTCTGCTTTTCAAATGTATAAGTAAAATCTTTGAAAAAACAAAAGCTGACGCGGTGGTTCCCCCCGGAACACCTGGGAGGCCCCTCTGCCTGGGGCTCTCGGGCACCACAGCTCCTCCTGCAGCCAGCAGCCCGACAGCGTCCACGCCCCAGGGCCACCGCTGCCCGGGGGGTCTCCCAGCGAGGTCGCGGCCAGGAAGGAGCCCTGCAAGGTCGTTCCCTGCGACCTGGCCGTCCCGCCTCCCCACTCAGGACCTGGTGACTTGTCCCCAGCACCTCATCTACACGTCGGGGCCCAAACTCCGCCAAGGCTCACGTGGGCGGGCGGATTTTAGCAGGGCCTCTGGAGACAGGGAGAAGCCGACCTCGCGCTTACATAGCAGGAGACCCAAGGTGAAGACCACAGCCACCTCCCTGCAGGTCAGGAGCCCAGTGCCCGGCACCAAGCAGGAGCTCAGGGACCCTGCCTAGCTTCCCCACGCACAGCCAGTCTCCACCGGACACCGTGCGGGCGGGCGGCTGCCCACCTCTCCTACGCTGTGGACATCACTCCCCACGGCATCCCTCGGCTGTTTGCCATGGGCTTCTCCTGCCAGAGTCCTGGCCGTGGGCACAGGGGCAGGCGCTGTTGCCGCTCTGGTTGCCATGGTGGATGGTGCCGCGGTTCACCAGGCGCCGAGTGTTGGTGAAGATGGGTGGGGTAGGTTCTTGTCTGCACAAAAGAAACAATTCGGCGTGAGACAAAGAGCCGTTGCGAGCAAGGCAGCAGGTCTAATGGGGTGGGGCTCTCAGAACAGATGGGGCAGAGTGAGTGCGAGCGCCTGGTCACTCAAACTGGGGACAGTGAGGTCACCTGGTGAAATGGAGCCAATGCACCTGGCCGGCCGGGCGGGTGGGCGGGCGGCTCAGCAGAGTGGAGAGCTGGGCGGGGTCTCTGTTCAGACTGGGGCTGATAAGGGCAGGGGTCCACACGGGGGTCCAGTGGGGCTGATAAGGGCAGGGGTCCACACGGGGGTCCAGTGGGGCTGATAAGGGCAGGGGTCCACACGGGGGTCCAGTGGGGCTGATAAGGGCAGGGGTCCACACGGGGGTCCAGTGGGGCTGATAAGGGCAGGGGTCCACATGGGGGTCCAGTGGGGCTGATAAGGGCACAGGGTCCACACGGGTCCAGTGGGGCTGATAAGGGCACAGGGTCCACAGGGGGTCCACAGGGGGTCCAGTGGGGCTGATAAGGGCAGGGGTCCACATGGGGTCCAGTACCCCCCGCCCCAGGACACAGGGCTGCTGCGTGTGGATCAGGCGACTCCCCCAGGGTTCTGCTTGGTGCTGTCAGAGGGGAGCCCAGCTGGCCGGGACAGAGGAGCCTCCCCCAGGCCCTGCCCTGGAGGAAGGATGTGAGGGTTCACCGCTCCGCGTCTTCAGGTCTTCAGGCCAGGCGACCCGAGTGGTGCTGAGCCGCGAGAATCCTCCTGGGGGGCTCCCCTGGGGGGGCTGAGACCCCCTCTAAGTTAGCAGGGCCTGGGCGGGACTCCACAGTGTGAGACCCCGGGCTGGGTCTGCAGACTTTGTTCCCCTCCGCCCCTCTCACACAGGCTGGTTTCTAACTTCCTAGGAAACACGAGGACGCCCTCCGCAGGGAGAAAGGCCCCCTCCCCACACAGGGACTCTCAGTGTGTGCAGGGGGTTCCCGGCGCCCCGCCCCCCGGGAGCTGCAAACCCAGGTCTCAGATGGGGACACGGAAGCTCCAGCTGCTCTGTCCACCTGCAGAACCCGGGTCCTAACCACCCACGGCAGTGTCCCTGGTCACTGGCCTCCCCTCTCTGCCCAGGATGGCTGTGGGTGCCCCCAGGGGAGCCGGATGCTGGGCGGGGTGCAGGAGGGGAGGGGGGCACAGCACGGGCAGGGACTGAGCGCCTGAGTCCCCACTTCACCGTGGAGACAGCAACACCGCACCACAGGAGTGAGGGACACAGCCGTGGAAGAGAACTGAGCACAAGGGTGGCGGAGGGGAAGGAGGCTCTGGGGGGACCAGGCGCCGAGGCTGCGTCTGTGGCCAGGGGCTTCACCATGGCCAGGGCCAGAACGGGGCCCACATCAGCCCACGCGGAAATGGCCGACCAGGGTGCTGACCCAGCTGGGTCCGGGATAGTCCCCGCCGCGGATCAGCCGCCCACCCAGGGGCCCCCAGGGCCGGCGCATCTTCACCAACTAGGGCCGAAGACACCCAGGCCGCGGCTGGGAGACGGACGGCAGGGGGCAGACATGGCTCCGGCTGGGATGGCACCAAACCCAAGCTCAGGAATGCAGGAACTGATGGAGGAGGCGCCTCCAGGTCTACACAGAGGGGCCTCTGCCGCCCGGAGCCCACGACAGGACCCTGCCCAGCCCCGAGAGCTCCAGCACCAGCCCTGGAGTCTCCTCCCAGTGGGAACCAGCCGAGCCCCTCCTAGGATCCCACGCACCCAGCCCGGCCTCCCTCACACTTGGGTGGGCTCCAGGTCCCCCAGCTGGGGTAGGAGCAGGTGGGCACCGAGTGCCGGGGTGCACAGAGCCATGCTGAGCTGGATGCAGGCCCCAGCTGATGCAGGCTGGCCAGGCGCAGCCAGGTTCCCACGAGTGAGCAGAGTGCTGGGGACAGGCCAGGGGCAGCAGGGTGAGGGGCCTGGCCTCTCCAGCCCCCTGCCCTCCCACGCTCCCACGCTCTGACCCCGGGAAGATTGTCCAGCCCCAGGTGTGGGAGGACGCACTGGGGGGCCCCTGAGATGGGGTGGGTGGGCCGGGCTGGCTGGGGTAGCTTGTGGAGGGGATAGATTCTCACTGCTCCCCAGGTGCCCAGCACCCCCACAGCCGTCCCCCTCCTCCTGCAGGCAACACCCCTGACCTCAGGCCTCTGGTGGGGGTCACAGGAAGTGTGGCAGCTGGGGTTGTGGGCGGTCCACTGTGGAGACGGGAGCCTCCCTCCTGGCCCCAAACCCACCCACTCCTCTGCTCGGTTGTCCTCACCGTCAGGCCGAAAGTGTCCCCCTAGCAGGCAGGGGGCATTGCCGGTGATGTCCTCGTCCCCACTGCTGGGTTCTGGGGGACGGGCTGACTCCCCGACTTGAGGGGAAGCCTGGGCGCTGGTCTGCCCTGTTCCCTGAAGTTGCTAAGGGGCTGCACACAGTGGGCATTTGGTTGTTTGCTGAGTGACCTCACTGCGGGGTCCCGGCCGGGGCCACTACCAGGACAGACACCCACATGGAACCTAGAAGGTCCTTTATGAATGGAAAATTGTTTTGTTCAAGGCCACAGGAAGTGAGGCCTGCGGCTGAGTCCCTTCATGGGGACAGGAAAACTAAACAAGACGTCTTGTCCCGGGCAGCCCACTCCTCAGGGCCCCGCTGTGGCTCACCCCACATAGTCCCCGTGTCACCCAGGGAAACTGAGGCCCAAAGACCCAGCTGGGAGGTGGCAAACATGGGACAGACGAGCAGCAGGAAGCTGGGGACAAAGTGGCCCCCTCTGCTGGGCAGGCACCAGCTTCCCCACCGCGCCTGCCCTGGATCCCCGCCCTGCCGGCCAGACAAGGAGGGCACCGGTGCTGCCTTGGCAGGAGTGGGTCCCGACGCTGAGTGGTCGGCTCTGGGCCCAGGGTCCCCCCCGGCCCGCCCGCTGTGACCATGCCCTCTGTTGCTGTCAGCCTCTGAGGGCCGTGGCCGACTGTCACCCTGGGATGAGGCTGGGACGGCCGCCCGGCGCTCCCTCCTGCCCAGCCAGCCGTGGTCCCACCAGGCTCCCAGCCCTTCCCAGGGAGAACGCTCCAGCTCTCACACCCGCAGGCTGAGGCAGCCGGCCCAGGTGGACCTGCCCTGGCTGGCCAACGCCACCTTCGTGTGGCTATGGGACGGGTGCTGACCAGTGTCTACAGTACCTGAGAAGACCCCCAGGCCAGGGTGGGCCACTGCGCTGGAATGTGGGCGCCTGGGAACTGGGGGGCTCCAAGTCTGTTGTGCCCATTGTCAAGGATGCAAAGAAGTGATGTTCCCCCCACCACAGACCCACTCGGCTGAGCCCCTTCCTCACAGAGGCAGCCGTGTGGGCTGAGACTGCTCCCCCTCCACCAGCTGCAGTCACACCAACACCACCCACCAAGCCCCAGCTGGGAGGCGGCAGTGCAGGGGTCACTAGGCCTGGGGCCCTGGACAAGTCCCTGAGCCTCCCAGGCTGCCTCTGCCCCACGGGGTCGTTCCAGCACCTGCTCCCCAGGGATGCCCTCAGGTGCTCGCTGGGCAGCCCCCACCCAGCAGCCTGGGCCCTGGCCCTGGGGTCCGCCTTGGGTTCTGTCTGCTGAAGCCGCCCGGCCCAGGCGACAGCCTCCGTCAGCGCTCACCTGTCCCACCCAGCGCGGATGCCAGGGACCCTGACAGAGGGCGCAGGAGCCAGGCCCCCAGCAGGGCTCCCAGTGTAGAGGGAGGGGTGCCTGCGCCCCTGAACCAGAGGCCCCGCCCACCTCACAGGCACTTGCACCCCTGTTGTCACTCCAGGTTCTGCCCAGGCCCAACCCACCCAAGGCAAGGGCTCAGTGGGAGAAACCCTGCCTCTTCCTGGGGCAGCTCAGACCCCCCAGGTCAGGTGGGGAGGTGGTCTCCTCGCAGGGAGGGGCCCTGCACACAGCCCCTTCACAGCTCAGCAGCTCCCAGCTGGGGCTCGGCTCCCCACGCCCTCCTGCCTGGCATCGTCGTCGGCCACCCCAGGAGTCTCACCCTGATGGGCGAGGCCAGGCCGCCGACCTCCCCCCCCCCCCAGTCCCCGAGTTCATGGACGGCGGACGCCCAGTGTCCTTAGGAACGAGGGCTCCAAGTCCCCACTGGCCAGTGCCCCTGCTGTCCCTCCGTGGCCCCCCATGCCTGCTCTGGCTGGACATGCAGGTGCCGTCCAGTGGGCTCAAGTGAGCCCCCTGTGGCAGCTGGACCCACTGCTGGCCTCACCCACACTGTAGGCCACCCTGGCTCCCGTAGCAGGACGGTGCTCGCCACGTGGCCCCTCCTCGAAACACCAACTCGCACAGGGCAGAAGCCGAGGCCCCACGCCGCACTGCCCGAATCCAGGCTTTATTTCTGTGGGGACACGCACCTCTCTGCAGCCGGGAGCCGGCCAGAGGGTCCCACGGCTCGCACCGCGTGCGGCTGGGGGATTCAGACGGAGAGAAGCCCGGGTGGTTTCCTGGAGGCGGCAGCGCCAGCTGCTGGGACTCCCGGGAGACCCAAGCTTCCCAGTGACGGACTCGGACGGTCTGTGGGTGGCAGGCCCCAGGACCCCGGTGCCAGGCCCCAGGACCCCGGCGCCCGGCCAAGTCACGGCGGCCAGCTGGGCGAGGTCAGGCTCAGAGCCTCCTGGCTAGGGCGCAGGGCCCGGCTCGGGCGGCCTGGTGTGCGCTCCCTGGCCCCCGGCGCCCTGGAGGCGGTACAAGGCCTCGACCTGCCGGCGCTTCTCCTTGGCGCGGCTGATGGCCAGCCGGAAGAGGTGGCAGAAGAGCTGCACGGCGGGCGGGGAGTCGTCGTTGCCGGGCACGGGGTAGGTGACGAGGCAGGGGTTGCAGTTGGTGTCCACCACGCCCACCGTGGGGATGTTCATCTTGGCCGCGTCCCTCACGGCCACGTGCGGCTCGAACACGTTGTTGAGCGTGTGCAGGAAGATGAGCAGGTCGGGCAGGCGCACGGCGGGGCCGAACAGGAGGCCGGCGTTGGTCAGCAGGCCGCCCTTGAAGTAGCGCGTGTGCGCGTACTCGCCGCAGGCGCGCGCCGTGCTCTCCACCAGGTGCGAGAACTGCCGGCTGCGGCTCACGAACAGGATGACGCCCCCGCGGTAGGCCACGTGCGCCGTGAAGTTGAGTGCCAGCTGCAGGTGCGCGGCCGTCTGCTCCAGGTCGATGATGTCCTGGTTCAGCCGACTCCCGAAGATGTAGGGCTCCATGAACCTGCCGGGGCGGAGGCTCAGCCGGCCTGGCCCGGCCTGGCCCGGCCTTGCCCGGCCCCTCCCCCTCATCTAAACGGGGGAGACCTTCCAGCTGCTGGTCACGCCTCCCAGCGGCCCGAACCCTGTCCGGGTCCCCCACACGGGCGCCTGCCTCCCGTGTCCCCAGTGGGGCCTTCACCTGCGCCCCCGGCGCCCGGGCCGCCACTTGTGTCACCCTGCTCATCTCCAGATGTCCTGGACAAGGCTCGTCCAGGGGTGGGGCTGAGGGGTGTGCA
The DNA here is from genome assembly GCF_033115175.1 of Lepus europaeus. Taxonomy (NCBI): domain Eukaryota; kingdom Metazoa; phylum Chordata; class Mammalia; order Lagomorpha; family Leporidae; genus Lepus; species Lepus europaeus. The sequence continues at coordinate 2,020,105 of NC_084838.1, forward strand.
CACCCCCCCCCCCGCGGACTGCTCATCAAACCCCACCGCGCCCCCGACGTCCCCTGGGCTCCACCCGGCCACCCGCTCTCCCCCGTGGGCTGCTGGGACCTCACCTCCACCCCCACGCTCGCGGCTGCCCCAAGCTTCAACCCAGGCTGGACCCAAACGCTCACCCTCCACCGCCCCGCCCCCAGCCGGCCCAGGACCCCCAGGCCGCGCCCCGAGCGTCCACGCTGCAGGGCCGCCCAGCGGGGCCCCGGGGCCCACCCACCTGTGCCGACAGCCGGCCTTGTGGCCCAGGTGCACGCGGGCCTCGAACAGGCTCCTCACGGAGAAGAGCTCCCGCACGTTGAAGAAGTCGGCGTGCTTGAGCGGCTCCCGGAGGACCTGGTCACGGACGTCCGGGGCCAGGCCACCGACACCTGGGCACGGACAGACCCTGGACTCGCCCACGCGCGCCTCCGGCACCGCCCACCCCGCGCCCCAGGCTCTCCGGCCAAAGGCCTGGAAGCTGCGGGGGCCCAGCCCCGGACCGGGGCCCCGCCCGCCCGGCGACCCCCAGAGGCCCCGGGCCGTTACCGCTGTGGTCCCCGCGCTCGCGGACCGCCGGGGCCGGGCCGCTGCCCAGCGTCCTCCAGCCGGGCCGGACGGGGCCGCGCGCCGCCTTCGTGCAGAGCTGGGGCCGGCGCCAGGCACCTGCGGGAGCAAGCACGCGTGAGCGCGGGGCCCGCGGGGCGCCCCGCTCGCCCCCGCCCGCCCCGCCGCCGGGCCCCGGCCCTCACCCGCGCACAGCAGGCGCGACAGCGTGGCCGCGGCGGGCGCCATGGCTGCCGGATGCGGAGGCTGCGCGGCTCCGCGGCGGGCAGAGCGGCCGACGCGCGCGGCCACAGCGCCCCCTGCAGGCCCGGAGGAGCCGCGCGCGGCGACAGCGCCCCCTGCAGGCCCGGAGGAGCCGCGGCGCCAAGTGAGCGGGTGCGGCCGAAGCGCAGACTCGGGGCGGGCGGGGGTGGGGGGCTGAGCCGCGCGGACGCGCGCGGTCCGCAGCGGGGGCGCGCACCCCTCGGGCGCCTTGCGGAGGCAGTCCCGGGACCCCTCCCCGCGCGGGCGCGTGGCCGGCCGTCGCTTAGCTACGGGACGCGCCCCGGGGCCCCCGGCCAGTTCCCGCGGAGCAGCCATGTCCCAGGAGGAGCCCCCTGCGTGCGTGGGCGAGGCCGAGCCCCGGGCCCCCGCGGCCCCCGAGAAGACCAGCGACTACTATTGCGTGAGCGAGCGCCTGCCGCGGAGGTTCAACCACCCGGGGTGGTTCCGTGGCTACAGGTGAGGGGCGGGGGGCGCCAGGGGCCGGTGGGCACGGAGTCCGCCCCAGGTCGGGGTCCCTGCGCACCCCGGGTTCCGGCTCCTGCGCTCCCCGGGTGGAGCTGTGGCCTGGCCCGGCCCGGCCGCGCGGGCGTCTGGGGAGTGACCCAGCGGATGGAAGCTCTCGCTCTGCCTCTCTGCTTTCGAATGAAACGAGAGCGCTAAGCGAACACCGACCGCAGTCCGCTCCCCAGCCCTGGGTCATGGTGCGTGGGGGAGGCCCAGCAGGGCCCAGCAGCCTGGCCTGAGAAGTGACCGGAAGCCCCTGCGTGTGGCCGCCGGCCGGTGCCCCTGCTGGAGTGTGCGCCCCAGCCCGCGCTGGCCGGCGGCCGTGGTGGTGGAGGGTGTCCCAGCGTGGGGGCTGCGTGCGCCCAGGGGTGGCGGCCGAGCGGCCGGTCCCAGTCCTTGCCGGGGGCGGGGAGGGCAGGAGGCCGGCCAGGGCGGTCAGCCTCACGGAAGACGGGCGGACAGCGAGCGCGTGTCACCCCCAGGAGCGCGCAGGCGGCCTCCGTGTACAGGACCAGCAACCAGGTGTACGGGAGCAGAGCGCCCACGGTGCACGAGATGCCTGTAAGGGGCCGGGCGGGGTCGGGGTGGGGCCCCTGGGGTCCCCCGGGAGGGTAGGGCAGGGAGGAGCAGGTGCGGCGCCAGCCCGGAGTGGTGCGCACGCCCGCCGCGGGGCCCACGCGGTCAGCTGAGCGCCCGTGCGCTGGAGGCCGCCTTCTGTCTAGAACCCCACTTTGCTTTCTGAGCTGTGGGCCGGGACCCCAGGAAAGGAGCCCGGCTCCCCCATGTGCAGGGACGCGTCCGAGGCGGGAGCACTCAGGTGCGTGGACGGGCATGGGGCCCAGCCCCTCCCCCACTCTGACCTGGTGCCCCCCCCCCCCCCGCGAGGACCCCTGGTGTGCAGTGGGGATGTGGCCCCGCCCCAGTCACACGTGGGATCTGGGGACCGTGTGTGGGGCTCGCCTGGGAAGGCCCTAGCTTCTCGAACTCTGTGGAGCCTGTTGGAGCCGCGGGCCCAGCGCCAGGCGGCCGCGGCTTTTCCCAGGGAGCAGGTGCACAGCGTGGGGTCAGAGGAGCCGGCCCTGCGCTCCTGGGCCCGGTGTGGAGCTGTTGGCCTCACCTCGCGTGGGGGTCGCCGGCGGCTTTGTGTTTGGCCGTGGTTCTGCTGCTCTGCCCCCGGGTGCCTGTTGGGGTGCGCTTGCCAGAGCCCACGGGGTCCGGCAGGGAGAGCCCGCGGGGCACCTGTGACCTCAGTCTGATGAAGGGTCAGTCACGCAGGACACACAGTGCTGACGACGGGGCAGCTCTGTGTGTGTGTCTGTATGTGGGTATCTATGTGTCTATGTGTGTGTCTGTGAGTCTCTGTGTGTCTCTGTGTAGGTGTGCGTGTGTGTGTTTCTGTATCTCTGTGTGTGTGTGTGTCTCTGTGTATAGGTGTGTTTTTGTGTGTGTCTCTGTGTTCATGTATGTGCCTGTGTGTGTAGGTGTGTGTGTCTCTGTGTGTGTCTCTGTGTGTAGGTGTGCTTGTGTGCATGTGTGTGTGTTTATCTCTGTGTGTCTCTGTGTGCATGTGCGTGTCTCTGTGTGTAGGTGTGTTTTTGTGTGTGTGTCTCTGTGTTCGTGTATGTGCCTGTGTGTGTGTCTGTATTCTGTGTGTAGGTGTGTGTGTGTCTGTATCTGGGTGTGCCTGTGTGTGTGTCTGTGTGTGCATGTGTGTTTCTGTATCTCTGTGTGTGTCTCTGTGTGCGTGTGTGTCTCTGTGTGTAGGTGTGTGTGTCTGTATCTGGGTGTGCCTGTGTGTGTGTGTGCGTGTCTCTGTGTGTAGGTGTGTGTGTGTGTGTCTCTGTCTCTGTGTTCGTGTGTGTGCCTGTGTGTGTCTGTATTCTGTGTGTAGGTGTGTGTGTCTGTCTGTGTGTAGGTGTGTAGGTGTGTGTGTCTGTATCTGGGTGTGCCTGTGTGTGTGTGCGTGTCTCTGTGTGTAGGTGTGTGTGTCTCTGTCTCTGTGTTCGTGTGTGTGCCTGTGTGTGTCTGTATGTCTGTGTGTAGGTGTGTATGTGTGTGTGTCTGTATCTGGGTGTGCCTGTGTGTGTGTCTCTGTGTGTAGGTATGTGTGTGTGTCTCTGTCTCTGTGTTCATGTGTGTGCCTGTGTGTGTGTCTGTATGTCTGTGTGTAGGTGTGTGTGTGTCTGTATGTGTGTAGGTGTGTATGTGTGTGTCTATCTGGGTGTGCCTGTGTGTGTGTGTCTGTGGGTGAACTTCCTGCCCGATGTGTCTGTGATCTAGAACCTCTCTGGAGTAAAATCTGTTTGAACGCTGCATGGACACCGTCTCCTCTGGCACCTGCTCCCCACAAGGAGCTGCGCCCGCCAGCGAGGGGCTCGGCTCCGCCTGTCGGGGGAGGCGCAGGCCGCCCCGGGTGTCTGGGGATGACCCCCCGCCCCGCACCTGCCCGCCCCAGGAGCCCCCTCCCCCTGCCGCTGGGCACGGGAACTTTGTTGCCGGGCTCTGCCGGGCCCTGCCGGGCCCTGCAGCCCCGCGGCTTGGCCTCCGCAGCCGCCCGGGCCTTCCCGCCCCACACCTGGGCCCCTCTCCCTTCCAGAAGGTCTTCTATCCGTATTCGAGTAAGTTTTCCCGAGAGTTCGCGGTGGGCGGGATGTTCCAGAGCAGCGCTTTCAACGTGGGCTTGGAGAAGAGCGTGGTGACCGGGCCGGACAACCACGTGACCGCCTGCGACCGCCTCAACTTCCACCCCAGCTACAACGCCAGCCGGCCGTCCATCTGCGACTGAGGCCGGCCCGGCGCCCGCGGCTGAGGGCCCGGCCTCGATTCCGCTGCTTTTTCCCTGGAGGGTCTCTGGTCCCCGGGATGGAGGGCCGTCCAGACGGGCCGGGACACCCTGCTCTGTCCGGCCGGCCGCCGAGACGTGTGGGGAGGACGCTTGGACGGTTTGTGTGGGCATTAAAGGTGTTGCCACCCCTGCCTTGTGTGACCTCCGTAACCTGGCGTCCTGGGACCAACACGCTGGGAGTGGACCACACAGCCCCGACCTGAGCCCTGCTGGGGTCCGCACTCACTCACGGAGGGAGGGAGAGAGGGGGCCGTTACCCTCAGGGCGTCCTCGGCACCCCCTGGCCGGCGCCCCCTGGCTGGCGCCCGGGCGCCCCGGTGCCCCGTGCTTCCTGGAAGATTGCGGTGGAAGGTGAAGAAGGCAGGTGGGTGGGGGGAAGCAGGCGGGGGGGGGGGGAAGCAGGCGGGGGGGGGGGGGAAGCAGGCGGGGGGAGGGGAGCAGGCGGGGGGGGGAAGCAGGAGGGTGGGGGAGAAGGGTGGGGGAGAAGCAGGCGGGTGGGGGGAGCAGGCGGGTGGGGGGGAGCAGGTGGGTGGGGGAGAAGGGTGGGGGAGAAGCAGGCGGCGGGGAGCAGGCGGCGGAGGGGAGCAGGCGGGGGGGAAGCAGGAGGGGGGAGCAGGCGGGGGGGGGAAGCAGGCGGGGGGGGAAGCAGGCGGATGGGGGGTTGACCTCCCACACGTCCTGGGTCAGTGTCCACTGTGGGTGCCGGGTCCTCCGTGGGGGAAAACCTTGTGCTGACGGACGCACCTTCTGGAGCTGGGAAACCTGGAAGGCACGGACCGTGCCCGGAGGCACCCTCCTGTCTACACCGGCAGTCTAGTCTACACCGGCTGCTTCTCACGTGCTCCTCCCCGACCCCGTGAACTGAGGGGGAATTCCACGCCGCCCTGGTGTCTCTTGGCTGCTGCTGGACGTGGCCAGAGCCCCCGTGTGACCGCGTGCAGGTGGAGGGGCTCAGGTCAGCCCCTGCGGCCCGCGAGCTCCCGCGAGAGCAGTTGTCCCGCTCGGCCCTGGTGCCCTGGGCGAGGCGATGGCGCTGGGCCGCGGGGACCTCCCCGCCGCCAGGACGAGCCTCGAATGCCCTTGTTTCCGCCACAGAGAGACTCGTGCTCATTGGATGCTTTGCATTCATACACAAAAGCAGACATCTTGGCACCGTTCTTAATGTCCAATTAGGGACTGAAGTGGTTCCCAGGGAAAATCAATATATTTAGGAGAAAAGAGAGCGGAGCCCGAAGCTGGGATCCGTGTAGGGTCTCCCTGGGGGGCTGGCAGCAGACGGCCGTCAACAGGACCAGCAATCCCTCGGAAAGGACCATGATGAGGGTGGGCGTGGTGGCATTTGAAAGAGGGGTAGACAGAGGGAGGAAGAGGGGAAGGGGGGAGGGAGGGGGAGAGGCATTTTCCACCCTCTCACTTCCCAGATGACCCCACGCCTGGGCTGGGCTGAAGCCCAAAGCCAGGAGCTTCTGCTGGGTCTCCCACACGGGTGCAGGGGCCCAAGCACTTGGGCCATCTTCCACTGCCTTCCCAGGCCACAGCAGAGAGCTGGATCTGAAGTGGAGCAGCCGGGACTCAAACCTGTGCCCACATGGGATGCTGGTACCACTGGCAGAGGCTTTACCCGCTATGCCACAGCGCCAGCTCCAGGAATAATGATTTCTCAAAAAAGAAGAGACTGGGACATTAAAATCAAACCCAGGCACTCTCCTCTGTGTGCCTTGGGAGTGGGCGGGGCCCCCTGGGGAGGTTCGCACCTGTAGCTGTCAATCATTGGACTTACAGAGCTTGTCTGACTCTCCCAGCACCTGGGTTTTTCCGCAAGGTGGATGCACACTTACCCAGGCTTCTGCACCTCTGTGGAGCTGTCGAGACGGGGCTGCAAGTGTGTGGCGGCCCCCTCCCCTACAGAGTCCTGGTGGGCAGGGGCAGGTTTAGGGGGACCGCTGGCCGTGGCACCTGCCAGTTGGAACTGGAGCGTGGGTGCAGAAGCAAAGGCTTCGTAACACCTGTGGCAGGTGGACGATTCCTGCGCCCAGGTCTGTCCACTCCGAGGGCACGGGAATGGGCGGTCCCTCCCCAGCTCGCTCTCTTTTTTTAAAGATTTGTTTGTGTATCTGAAAGGTGGAGTTGGGGGCGGGGGAGAGAGCGAGAGCAAGAGAGAGTGAGAGAGGTCTTCCATTCGCTGGTTCACTCCCCAAATGGCTGCAATGGCCCAGGCTGGGCCAGTCCAAAGCCAGGGGCCAGGAGCTTCTTCTGGGTCTCCCACGTGGGTGTAGGGGCCCAAGGACTTGGGCATCGTCCACTGCTTTCCCAGGCCACAGCAGGGAGCTGAATGGGAAGAGGAGCAGCCAGGACTTGAACTGGCGCCCATAGGGATGCTGGTGCCGTGGACAGTTTTTCCCGCTGCGCCACAGCACCGGCCCCGTCCAGCTGCTTCTTCAAGGTGTCGGGCCACTGCTGAAGCCGGCGAGTTCTACGCCTGAGCAGAGGGTGAACGAGGCCCCAGGTGCTCCCGGGTGGGTCTGAGCCCACGGTGGGGGCCGTCGGGTTGGTGTCTCCACAGGCCACTGCCTCTGGAGGGCGACAGAGCAGACCCCAGGGTACCAGTGGGGGGGGCTGAACAGGGATGTCCTAGACTCCCCCCCAGCGAGGTGACCCCAGCTCTGCACAGGGCCCCATAGGAGGGAACGAGGCCTCCCCCAGGGCAGGCGCAGGGCCACAGGCAGACAAAGCAGAGGCAGACTCAGGGCGGAGCTCGGTTTATTTGTATGAAAAAGCCGTTCTCTTACAAAACCAGCTGGTCGGCTCTCCTAGGGTTCACGGCGCCCTGCAGAAAATGGAACGGAACTTACAGCGCGGGTCTCATGGCACCGCTCTGCCCAGAAGCACTTGGTGGACGGACGGACAGACGGACAGGCCCCCGTGAGGACAGCAGGCCCATGCCAGAGAGCAGGGGACGACCATGGGGGCCGGGCTCAACCCAGGGGGCGTGGCCACCCGTGCTGGACAGTCACAGCGCAGGTGTTACGGCCGCTGGAGCCGCCTCAGGGCAGAAGGCACAGGAAGTGAACACAGTGGCGCTGGTGGACCCAAGGCCACCGCCTCCAACAAACCTGCAGCGCTGCCAGGGCCACGGGGGCCACGGCATGGATGGCGCTGCGTGGGCCGCTCAGGCTGGGTGCCGGGGCCTGGAGGGTAGGTGTGGGGAAGGCCCTCGGCCCCTGGTGTCTGGGGACCGGAGCCCTGGAGTTAACTCCAGCAGCGCCCACGCACGCTACAGACCCGGGACAGGAAGTGCCGAGCGGGGACACACCGCCGCCCTTCGGAGCCGTAACCGAGTGAGGTCAATGTGGGGGCCCCAGCGGGCACACAGGGAGGCAGGCCTGGGACCAGCCGTGCCCCTGCCCGGAATTCCACGTGCAGGGGCCACCGCCCACCGCGGGGAGCCTCAGGCTGGGCCCGCAGATGCGACAGACAGCGGCGGGGAGGGCGAGAACCAAACGCCGGCGACCCTAAGACGCACACGCAGACCACAGAAACCCGCAGGCCCTACAAAACTCAATGACAGCATTTTCCAAAAATACTTTTTACAGTACTTTAAATAATTTACAAAGAGCTACAAAAATCATATTTACTGGGACACATCTGTTAAATAAAAACCTCGTGTCACGTTAGTGTACATATACACGGGGCCCGCCGAGGGCCACAGGTGTCGCCCGCGCACAGGTGGGCATGCGCACCTGCCTCCCGCACCAGGTATGGCCCCACAGCTGGCTGGGGGGGCTCTGCCCTTCACGGCCGCGCCCCCACCCCATCCTCCACAGAGGCGTCGCTCAGCTCGCTGGCATCGCTGCCCAAGGCCTCCGGGTCCTGGGGGTCGGTGTTGCCAGACCCGGGCCGATACCGCAGGTCTGCACAGGGCCCCCCCGAGCCCGAGCCCGAGCCCCTCCTGTCCTGGGAGCTGAGCCCGGCCTGCGCCTTCCTTCCGGGCCAGGGCCCGGCTTCCTTCCCCAGCAGGTGTGAGCCCCCGAACACGGGGCCGTGGCTGGCCGGGGGTTCCCGGAAGGCAGAGAAGTGGGGGCTCTGCAGCGGTAGCCCCAGGTGGGCACTGGAGAGGCCGGGGTGCTTGCTCCCCCAGGACACGCCCCTCCCAAAGTGGAACAACTGGGTGGACAGCAGGGGAGAGAAGCCGGAGAAGGGCGGGCCCTTCCTGGGATCCAGCGTGAGGCCCAGGGGGCCCCGGGCCAGCCCCTCGGCCCCCTTCTCCTTCTCACCCCCGAGGCCCACGGTCCACGCCGAGCCCTTGCCCTCTGAGCTCAGTGCCCATGGGCTGGGCAGCCTAGCCGGGTGGGCAAAGTCGCTCCAGGGCAGCGGGAGGTCGGCCTGGGGCCCTGGGCTGGGGGTCAGCAGGCTGCGGCTCCCGTAGCTCACGTGGAAGGTCCCCCCGGCGCCTCTGGCCTCGCTGCCTGCTTTTGGCAGCTGACCGGGAGCGCTGTCGGAGGCCGCGGGCTCTGCCCCTCGCGGGCTCTGGTCTTTGTGGACGTAAATGCCGCTCCTGCTCCCAGGAGACCCCTTGGCAGAGAGCACCCCGCTGGCACTCCTGGGGGCCGCCGGCTCACAGCCAGCCAGAGCAGCAGTGAGGCCAGGGCCCAGCTCGGCCAAGGGGGCGCCCTTCCCGCCCTGGGCAAAGAGGCTTGCTGAGCCGGGCGTGCCCCTGGCCCTCTGGCTGCGCGTGCACACGCCGGGCTGCAGGGCCGGCGTGCCTGTCCCTAGAGCGAGGGGGCCCCCAGCCGGGGCCGGTGTCTCACAAACGCTCGTCGCGGACTCCCTGGCCTTCTCCGCCAGGAACTTCCTGATCTCCAGTTCGATGCTGTCGTCGCTGTCCACCGAGCTGGTGTCCTCTGACACGGCTGGACGCGGCTGGTCCCGGGCTGCCGCCTCGCCGGAGCTGGGGCTCCCCCTGGAGGAAGCCCGGCCCCTCGGCCGGGACACGGGGGCGGCGCTCTCGCCTGCCAAGGCGGCCTCGGGCCTGGTGCAGGTGCTCGGGGGCTTCCGGCGGCACGGGGAGAGGCAGCTCTTGAGCACCTGCGGGCTCTGCTCCCCACAGCCCCTCGGGAGGCCGCCCAGCCTGTCCGAGAGCCGCGTCTCGGGGGTGCTGAACCGGACCTTCTTCCTGCCCGTGGCCCGGGGGTCCCTGCCTCTCCTCCTGAGCTTCCGCTTGGACCGCAGCAAGTCCTTGATGGCCGTGTCCAGGTCCTCGTCGCTGTCCAGCGAGCTGCTCTTGTCCTGGGAGCTCTCCTTCTCTTTGGCGCTCCGGGCCTCCTCCGCCCTCCCGGGACCAGGGGACGCCTGTGTGTCACTGAGCCGAGCGGCCCTGCAGGCTGCAGGCTGGCCCGAGGCCTCTTGCTCTCTCGGGAGCTCGCCGCCGGCCAGCCCCAGGCCAGGCAGGTCCTGCCCGGGCTGCGCTCTGCCCGGGCCGAGGCTGGCACCCTGGCCGCCGTCCCTCGGCTCCCTGGTTTTCTTGGGCGCCGAAGGCCTCAGGGAGCTGCCGCAGCCTCTGCGCTTCCTCCTGCAGCTCAGCGGCAGCTCCGGGGGCCTGGGGAGAGGGGTCTTGGGGTCCCCGGGCTGGCTGTGCGGGCCCTGGGTGGGCTGTGGGCCACCCTCGGCTCTGGCGAGCAAACTCCCAGCCTGGGCCTTGAGGGCCAGGAACGCCCGGATCTCCTGCTCTATGCTGTCGTCGCTGTCCACGGAGCTGCCGTCGCCGCCGTCGGCGTGGGAAGGCACGTCGGGGGGGCGGAGGAGCAGGCTGGCGGGCGGCCGGGTGCCACTCCCCTCCCCGGGGACGGGCAGGATCGCCTTGGAAATGTCCAGGATGGCTTCGGCACACAGGAGCTCGGCAGACGCGTCGGCACGGCAGCAGGGCCGGCCCGCCGAGTCGCCGGGGGGCACGGCAGCTTTGCCGGCCCTCGGGAGCTTGGTCGGGGGGCCGGGGTCCGCAGCCTTCATGGAGCCCTGCTTCTTCTTGCTGGGCGTTCTCCGGTGGGCTTCGGGCAAGCCGGGCCTGGCGGCGCTGCTCCCGCCGTCGGTGGGTGGGCCCCCGCCGGCCTCCCTCCTGGTCTTCTCGAGCTGGTACAGCTGGATGGCCTCCTCGATGCCGTCGTCGCTGCTGGAGTCGGACGCCTCCCGGGCTGGGGCCGTGGCCTGGGCGCGCGGCGGCCTCCGCCCGGCGCCGCCTCTCTGCTGTGCTGCCTCGGCCCGCAGGCCCCGGGGCTGCCCGTTCGCCTTGGCCCACCGCGGAGCCTTGCGGAAGATGAATTCCCTGGAGGCTCCCGCAGGGTCCAGCCGGGCCGGGGGCGCCGCCCTCCCGGCCAGCTCTCTGCAGGGTCTGCTGGTGGACCTGGCCGGGCTCTCGCCGGGGTCTGGGCTCCTGTCCGCGGGCCCCTCGCCTCTGTGTGTCTCCTGCTGTCTCTTCTGGCGCAAGAACTGCTCGATTTCCGCCCGGATGCTCTGTTCGAAGGAGTCGTCACTGCTTACGCTGGCCGGGGACGCCGAGCCCCGGTCCTCGCCGCCAGGGTCTGGGCAGGGGGCGGCCGGGGCAGCGACGGGAGCGGGTTCTGGTTTGCACCTCCCAGCCCCGGCATGCTGTGCGGCGCCACCCCTGGCCCTCAGGTACTCCTGGATGGCCTCCTCGATGTCCCGGTCCACGGAGTCATCGCTGTCGGAATCCGGCGCTGCCGGCTCCAGGCCACAGGCGGCGAGCAGGGGCTGCTGCCCGTGGCGCGCGGGCGGCCTGACCAGGGGGCCCCGCTCGGCTCTGTGGCTCCGGGGTGCGGCCGGCTCATGGCTCACGCCGCGCTGCAGCGAGCTGATCACCATGTGCACCCTGGCACTCACGGAGGCCCTCGCGACGGCGGCTTCCGGCTCCGAGAAGCACCTGGGAAACCTAAAGGCCTCCCATTTGGAGCGCAGCGCCGCCACCGGGGGTGCGTTCATGAGGAACATGCTAGCGGGGGGCGCGGGGGCGGCACATGCTGCAGAGGGGGGCCGGCACGCGGGCGGACGCGTGGCCACGGGGCCTCGGCTAGCACAGCGGAGCCACCCAGCCCGCGACACGCAGCCCCCTCCTCTCTGCACCAGGGCGGCTAGCTCCCGGCGGGGCCACGGGGTCTGCGGCTTCACAATCCAGGGTTAGGGCGACTTCAGTCCGCTCTCCACCGACCCACGGGCTCCTGAAACAGAAAGAGGCGCGCCGTGAGCCACGCGGGAAAGGATGGCCCCCAGCGCCTTCCGTTCTCGCTGGTGCTAAACCTGGTCACCTTAAAACGTCAGCAGTGCAGGGGCCGGTGCTGTGGCACAGCGGGGTTAACGCCCTGGCCTGCGGCGCCGGCATCCCATATGGGTGCCGGTTCTAGTCCCGGTTGCCCCTCTTCCAGGCCAGCTCTCTGCTGTGGCCCAGGAAGGCAGTAGAAGATGGCCCAAGTGCTTGGGCCCCTGCACCCACGTGGGAGACCCGGAGGAAGCTGGCGTCGCTGCCCAAGGCCTCCGGGGGCTCCTGGCTTTGGATCAGCTCAGCTAAAGCCATTGTAGCCATCTGGGGAGTGAACCAGAGGATGGAAGACCTCTCTCTCTCTCTCTCTCTCTGCCTCTCCTTCTCTCTAACTTTGACTTTCAAATAAATAAATAAGTCTTAAAAAAAAGATACATATATTCTAGAGGGTCTCCTGGGCCACCCCATCATTTTTAGCTGATTAGCAAAGAAGCTGTTGTCCCAGACTCGGTCACCCTTGCATCGTCCACCCTGGGCGGTCACTTCATGGTCTCCCCATCCCCGACAGACTGTGGGGACCCCAGCAGAGCCACTGGGCGGGTCCTGGGGACCGGCTGGCAAGGGGCCTTTTCAGGGACGCCCAGGGACACCACAGACAGCAGCAGCGCCTCGCTGAGCACCAGCCGCACCACGGGCCTGACCCCACCCCGTCCCCCCGACTCCCTGCGCCCCAATACCGCAGCACACAGCCATTCGGATGCGGGGCAGGGAAACCGAGTTCCCCAAAGCTGGCCCCTGTGGGGCCGGGGAGGCCCTGGCGTGTCTATGCCTCTTGTGGGGCCCCTGCCGCAGGAGCCCTCCCGCCCCAAAGCTCGCATGGGGTGTTTACCTGGCCTGGGGGCCCCGGCCGGACGTGGCCACACGGCGCAGCCGGAATCACCAGGAGCGCGCGACACCTGACCCAGCTGCAGGCACTGCTCCGGGAACGTGCGGCCTACGAACTCAGCAGAATTCCCAGAGGTCCACGGGGCAGACACGGCGGCCAGCGGCGCTCCTGGGCGGTCTCCGCTGCCCCACGGGCACCCGGACACATCCTCGGCCGGCTTCGGGCGGGGATCTCCGGCCGACGCCCGAGCGACGGCTCCTAACTTACTGTGGAAAGAGACAGCGCTCACCGCAGGGCTGGGAATCAAACTCCCACAGGAACCCCCCCCCCCAAGTCAACCGCCTGGCCTGCGGGGGGAGCCCCGTGTGGGGCGTGGCACCACCTACCTACCACCACCTCCCTCCACAACACCCAGCCCAGCTCACACCCGCGAACCACCCACTGTCACAACCCAGAGCCCAGGAACAAGGCGGGGAAGGGGGAGAGGCCCTCCCGGGGGAGCCGCCCACTGGGAGGAAGGTGCGACCCGGGCCAGGGGCTCCCCCTTGTCAAACCTCGGCCCTGCACCTGCTCCCCACACCTCGCGAATCTGAGACAGGGAGGGCGGCTCCTGGGTCCCTGTCCACTGTCTGTGCCAGCGCCTGGGGGCCGCTGTCCTCACCTCCGGGGGTCCCAGAGGCCGGGCCTCTCCAGCCCACCCGAAGGGGCCGTGGGCCAGCACTCAGCTCCCAGCCTCAGGCGCAGCGGCAGTCCCGCTCCCCCCACCCCGCAGAAGGGGGCGGGGCACCTGCACCTGGGTATCACCCCCCCACCGGCGGCTCCTCGCCTTTCTTGGGGGGCGCCCCCCGAGACTGCCCCTGGCGCACTGACCTGCCCTCGGCCAGGTAGGGGTGGGCACCTCCCCCGGGAAGGACAGGCCTGCGCCCCCGGGAGGCTCTCCCCTAGGAGCCCAGCGCCGGCAGCCCTCCCGGAAGCTCCGCCCGGCGCAGGGCGAGAGCCGCAGTCCCGAGGCCCGCAGGCCTCGGCCGCTCCGGATGGCAGGGGCCGCCCGGGGCCAGGCCCAGGAGCCCCCGCCGCGGGCCCCCACCTGCGCCTCACCTGGCGCCCGGCCGCGCCCGCCGACTCTCGAGGAACGCGGGGCGCGCGCGGGGGCGGGACCCGGGGCCACGACCCCCGCCGGGGCAGGGAGCAGCCCCCCGGCGCCCGCGCCGCCCGCCGCGGCCTGTACCGTCCCGCGGCGCCTGCCCGCGCCCCGCGCCCGCGTCCCAGGGGAGGCGGCGGGGCCAGCGCGCTCCGCCCTCGGCCCGGGCGCGGGGAGGGGGCCGGGGGCGTCCGGCCGGGCCACCGCCTCCCCGCGCACCGCCGCCGCCGCCCCTCGCCGGGGCGCGCCGTGGGCAGCGCGGCGGGGGCGGGGCCGGCGCCGGGGGCGGGGCGACCCCGCGCCCCCTCCCCGCCACCTACCCTGGGCGGCGGCGGCGGCCGCGCTCCGGAAGCCGTGCCCGTGGCTGGGCATCATGGGAATGGCACGGCCGAGTTCCGGGGGAGGCGCACGGCCCGGCCGGACCCCCGCCCGCGAGAGCGCGCCCACCTGCGTCCGCGCGGCCGCCCGCGCCGCGCGGGGTGGGTCCGAGGCCGGGCAGCGCGCGCGGTGGCGGGGTGGGGGTTCCTCCGCGCGCGCCCCGGCTCCGGCCCCGGCCTCGCGGTCCTCCCGCCCGGCCCAGCGAGCGTCCTCTGCTCCAAGTTTGTGTGCGGCGCGGGGCTGACCCCCGCGGGCCCCCCGCGCTGCGCTTGGCCTGGGTGTGAGGACCCCGACGCGCCCCAGACTTAGAAGGGGCCGGGGGCCGAGAGGGGGAGAGAATGACCCGCGCAGGGGGCGCGCGCCGGAGCCGCGGGAGGGGCGGACCCCGCCCGCACACCTGCGGGGACGGAGTGGGGAGGGCGCCCAGGACCCTTGCCCGCCCTCGGGCCAGTGGCCTGGCTGGGCAGCAGGGAGGGTGGGCACAGAGCGGGCAGGGCCGGAGCCTGGGGCACGGGGCTTCAGCGCCTCTGGGCGTCCCGGGGTGCGGGCGCAGTGCGCTCCCGCGACGTGGTGGCCCGCAGAGCGCGCGGGGGTTCCCCGTGTTTATTCACAGTTTCCCCGAGCAGGGCTGTGATGCGCATCTTTGATGAGCCGGCTTTGGAGGGTTTCCCAACTGCTCTGTGCCAGGAGGCCCTGGGGAAGGCGGCGCCGGCCGCGGTGTCTGGCCCGGCTCCGTGGGCCCCCTGGGCTGCGGCCGCCCACGGGAGAACGGGCTTTTCCCCTTCTTTGCCTGCTGGCCGGGAGGAGCCGCTCGTGTGTTCTTGGAAAGTTGCTAGTGGGCCGTGTGCCTTTTTGTTTAACATTTATTTATTTGAAAGTCAGAGTTACAGAGCGAGAGAGGCACACACAGAGAGAGGGAGGTCTTCCATCCGCTGGTCAGGCCAAAGCCAGGAGCTTCTTGCGGGTCTCCCACGCCGGTGCAGGGGCTCAGGTACTCGGGCCGTCTTCCACTGCTCTCCCAGGCCACAGCAGGGAGCGGACGGGCAGTGGAGCCGCGGGGACAGGAACTGGGGCCCGCGGGGGATGCCGGCCGCTGCGTGTCTTTTTCATGATGCTGACGGCTTCTGCCGCTGAGGGTCCCCCTGGGGTGCGTGCCCTGGGGTTCTCGTTCTCTTGGGTTCGGCTTCTGTTTGTGAGTCGTCTGCTGTTCCTGTAGTGAGCTTGGTTGTTTTTTTTTTTTTTCCCGACAGGCAGAGTGGACAGTGAGAGACAGAGAGAAAGGTCTTCCTTTGCCGTTGGTTCACCCCTCAATGGCCGCTGCCGTGGGCGCACCGCGCTGATCCGAAGGCAGGAGCCAGGTGCTTCTCCTGGTCTCCCATGCGGGTGCAGGGCCCAAGCACTTGGCCATCCTCCACTGCCTTCCTGGGCCATAGCAGAGAGCTGGCCTGGAAGAGGGGCAACTGGGACAGAATCCGACGCCCCGACTGGGACTAGAACCCGGAGTGCCGGCGCCACTGGCGGAGGGTTAGCCTAGTGAGCCGCGGTGCCAGCCTGTGAGCTCGTTTTAACTAGACTTTCGTGGTTCCTGGCTTCGGTGCCGGGCCTAGGATGGCCGTCATTGACCTGAGGTTTCACTGGCCTAACGCCTGAGTGTCGGAGCGAGAGAGCGGAGGCCGAGGCTGAGGGCTGGCCTGAGGGTGTGCGTGGGCCCACACGGAGGTTATCATGACGCTGGGGTGCACGGGGAGGCAGCTGTATGTCCTGGCACCCCTGGTGGGCGAGGGGCTGGTGGCACTGGGGACGTCTGCAGGCTCCCGGTCTCCAGGGTCGGCACCCGCTCGAGGCCACCTCCCTGCCTGTGGAGGTCAGGGACTCCCAGTGTCTCTGCACACAGCCCCGGGCTGCTGCTCTGGGGACAGGGATGTCCTGGGGGCCGGTCCTTGTGCCTCTCTGGGCCTCCGCCTGGCCGTGGGGAGGGGGGGCGGAGACGGTCGGGACTTCCCGTGGCCACTGTCCCCAGTGTCCAGGGGCATCGGCCGAAGGGCTATCTGTCCACATCTGTTTCCCCGGACTGAGTGAGCAGCCCCTGGCCCTGCTGGCCAGAAGGCCCTGCCCCGCGGTCCAGGGGAAAAGGCACAGGACACTGAGAAGTGGCCGCACTTCGACGCCCCGGGAGTTCAGCCTTGAAGACTTGTCCGCTTGTCCAAGCGAAGCCCCAGTGGCTGTGACGCGAGCTGCCCAGAGTGGACGATGCCCGGGGTGGGGGTGGGGCTAACAAGGGCAAAGCAGACTGTGTGTGGCCCTGTGCGGGTGGTGTTGCCAAGCAGCCTGGGAAGCTGGCGGGGTCCCAGCCCCTCCTGGTGGGCCAGTCCTGAGCAGCTGACCGCTCTGGGGAGCGGACTGCAGGGCGGGCGGGTGAGGAGGAAGGGGACGCTGTGTTGTCGTTCTTGCTGCTTGCATTTTCATTTTTTTTTTTATTTTTAAAAGATTTACTTATTTGAAAGGTGGAGTTACAGAGAGAGAGATCTTCTATCCTCTGGGCCGATCTGAAGCCAGGAGCCAGGAGCTTCCTCCGGGTCTCCCACATGGGTGCAGGGGCCCAAGGACTTGGGCCATCCTCCACTGCTTTCCCAGGCCACAGCAGGGGGCTGGATTGGAAGTGGAGCAGTTGGGACTCGAACCGGCACCCGCACGGGCCCGTTTGTGAGAAGTGTTCTCACTGCTTATCGCCGTTTAGCTCGAGTTCTGAGGCCGCGTCTGGCCTGGCAGAGGGCGTCCCAGGGTCTCCCCCTGCAGGCCCACCCCACGACCTGGCCTGAGCCCCGTGACTTCCAGTTGTGCCTGCATCGGGCTGTGGGTGTCTCTTAAGTGTTCACCTGGGGGCTTCCTGTCTCACCTGCGCTCCCACTATGCTCCTGGCTGCTCTGTGTCACGTGACCGTGACCAGAGGCCACATCGATCGGGATTGTGAGTGAAATATACTTTTTATTAAGAATAAATTGTTGGGGCCGGTGCTGTGGTGTAGTGGGTGAAGCTACCGCCTGCAGTGTCGGCATCCCATATGGGCACTGCCCTGGCTGCTGCCCCGGTTCGAGTCCCGGCTGCTCCTCTTCCCATCCAGCTCTCTGCTGTGGCCTGGGAAAGCAGTGGAGGATGGCCCAAGTGCTTGGGCCCTGTACCCACATGGGAGACCAGGAAGAAGCTCCTGGCTCCTGGCTTCGGATCGGCACAGCTCCGGTCATTGCAGCCAATTGGGGAGTGAACCAGCGGATGGAAGACCTCTCTCTCTCTCTCTCTCTCTCCCTCCCTCCCTCTCCCTCTCCCTCTCCCTCTCCCTCTCCCTCTCCTTCTCCCTCTCCTTCTCCTTCTCCTTCCTTCCCTCCCTCCCTCCCTCCTTCTCTCTTTGTGTAACTCTTTCAAATACATAAAATAAGTCTTTAAAAAAAGAGAATAAAGCGTATTTGCTTGAGAGGCTGCTGTCCACTGCTCCCTCCCAGTGTCTGCAGCAGCCAGGAGCTCCGTCCAGGTCTCCCATGTGGTTGCAGGGTCCACGCTGCCTCGCAGGGTGCTGGCCTTGTGCCGGTGATCCAGGGCCGAGCATCCCGAGTGGCGGCCCCTCTGCCTGTGTTCCCTCCGCAGCCCCCAGCCCTGGGAGTGTTGCTATGGCGACAGGGCGCAGACCAGGGCCCCTCCCAGAGGCCTCTGCGGTGAGTCGGGGGGCACAGGTCTGACACCTCCTGCATCCAAGGGGGAAGACGGGTCCCACACCACACGGGAGGGGAACTGGGAGACGTGCATGTGTGTATGTATGCGTGCAGGTGTGTATCTGCGTGTGCGTGATTGTGTGTTCGTGTGTACACGCATGTACATCTGTGTGCAGTGCATGTGTGTGCATACATGTGTGTACTGTGTGTGTGCACGTGTTTATGTGTGCGTGCCTGCACGTGTGTTTGTGTGTGGCATTGCCCTCGATTGGTGGAGATTCCGAGCTCCTGGGCACCAGAGCTTGTTGGGGGGGGCAATGGGGGCTTCCTGTGACCGCACCCAAAGCCCTATCCTGGGGGCGCCCCCTGCAGGTGCTGCACTGCCAGTGGGGACAGAGAGGGGCGCTCTTCCCTTGGCGGGGCCTGGCTCTGCATGCGCGGTGGGTGTGGCCGGGGCGGTGCTGGGCTCCCCTCCCTGGAGCAGCTCTCCCCGGGGAAGCCGCCTGGCTGCACTCTTGGGCGTTTTGCTTGAACCGCAGCCTGTGGTTTCCTGCCCCCCGGGGGAGCTCCCATGGGGACGTCCACCTGCCCCAGGGCCACCCCTGCAGGGCCCCTGCTGGGGAGCCGGTGGGGTTCGCGGGTGAGCATCCTCAGGGGTGACCAGCAGGACAGCAGGAAGCCCGGGACGTGGCTCTTAGCTCAGGAGCCCGAGAGAAGGAGATGCTAACCCAGGGCCTGGGTAGCTGAACGGGGAGACAGCCGCGTACCGGAACCCCTGGACAGAGATCCATGGGCCCTGCCTGTGTCCACGGGGCCCGAGGACACTGCGTGCAATCAGCTGGGTTCTGAGTCAGAGGTAGGGGTTGGGGGCAGTGGGTTTTGCACCAGAGACTCAGGGGTCGGCTTCTGGGGGCAGCTGGGGGGAGGCAGCCAACCGCCAGGCTTGGTGGGCGCCGAGCCCAGGGCATCTGAAGCGTCTGCCCCAGGACCAGGAGGGCGGGGATCCAGGCAGTGGCCACCTGGCTCTGGAGGATGGGTGGGGTGTGCAGGCACGGGGACCCCCACTCCTCATGCTGCGAGCGCTGCCGCGACCACCGACAGCCCCCCTACACCCGCCCCTGCCCACCCCTGCAGGGACACCCACGTTCTCACACGGGAGACCCTGGGCCTTCAGGAGGACGCCGAGGAGGGAGGGAGGTCCACGGTGGGTTCCTGCCCCTGCAGTCTCCCTGGGGCCTTTGTCCCAGCACAGGAAGGGGCCGGGTCTCGTCCTCAGGCCCTGGGGGGGAAGTCGTCCGTTGTGAGTCCGCTGGGTCTTCCTCATTTTATTTATTTAAAAAGTTTTGCTTGTTGTGATGAATGATTTCACAGGATGTTTTATATTATGGAGGTTTTCTTTTCTTTTTTTTTTTTTTTTTGGTAAAAAGAGGCTGGCACTGTGGTACAGTGGGTTAAAGCCCTGGCTTGCAGCGCCAGCGTCCCATATGGGCACTGGTTCACGTCCCGGCTGCTCCACTTCTGATCCAGCTCCCTGCTGTGGCCTGGGAAAGCACTAGAGGACGGCCCAGGTCCTTGGGCCCCTGCGCCCATGTGGGAGACCCGGAGGAAGCTCCTGGCTCCTGGCTTCAGGTCGACACAGCTCTGGCCATTGCGGCCATCTCTCTCTCTCTCTCTCTCTCTCTCTCTCTCTCTCTCCCTCCCTCCCTCCCTCCTCTCTCTGTACCTCTGCCTTTCGAATCAGTAAATAAATTTTTTTTTAAGATTTTATTTATTTAAGAAGTAGAGAGAGAGAGAGCTCTTCCACCTGCTGGTTCACTCCCCAGATGGCTGCAACAGCCAGAGCTGTGCCGATCCGAAGCCAGGAGCTTCTTCCGGGTCTCCCACGCGGGTACAGGGGCCCAGGCACTTGGGCCATCCTCCACTGCTTTCCCAGGCCACAGCAGAGAGCTGGATCGGAAGTGGAGCAGCTGGTGCCCCTGTGGGATGTCAGCACCACAGGCAGTGGCTCAGCCCACTGTGCCACCGTGCCGGGCCCTGAGCTTTTTTTTTTTTTTTGGACAGGCAGAGTGGATAGCGAGAGAGAGAGACAGAGAGAAAGATCTTCCTTTTTGCCATTGGTTCACCCTCCAATGGCTGCTGCGGCCGGCGCATCGCGCTGATCCGAAGCCAGGAGCCAGGTGCTTCTCCTGGTCTCCCATGCGGGTGCAGGGCCCAAGCACCTGGGCCATCCTCCACTGCACTCCTGGGCCACAGCAGAGAGCTGGACTGGAAGAGGGGCAACCAGGACAGAATCTGGCGCCCCGACCGGGACTAGAACCCGGGGTGCCGGCGCCGCAAGGCGGAGGATTAGCCTGTTAAGCCACGGCGCCGGCCTTTTTTTTTTTTTTTTTTTTTTTTTAAGTAAAAAGTTTTACTTATTTGAAAGGCAGAGTGACACAGGGAGAGATGGTTCATTTTGCAGATGCCCACCACAGCCAGGGCTAGGGCCAGGCTGGAGCCAGGAGCCAGGAGCCAGGAGCTCCGTCTGGGTCCAGCAGGAACTCGGTGCTTGGGTCGCCGCCTGCTGCCTCCCAGGCGCCTTAGCAGGAAACAGGGTCAGAGGCGGAGGAGCCGGGAGCACAGAACCAGCGCCGTGACGTGGGACGTGGGAGGCTGAGGCCTGACCCCTGTACCGACTCCCACTCCCCTTGCTTTTCCTCTTAAGATGTGTTCACCTGCAAGGCGGCGCGATGGGAAGAGGAGGGGCAGCCTCATCGGTCCGCTGGCTCACGCCCCAGATGCCCACAACAGCTGGGGCTGGGCCAAGTCGGAGCCAGGAAGCAGCGCTCCGAGTGCCAGCGACCCAAGCCCCTGATCCATCGTCCGCTGCCTCCCAGGCTGTGCCTTAGCAGGGGAGCGGCTGCGGGCTGCGGGGGCCCCCAGCAGCGACTCGACCCTGGTGCCACATCCTGGCCCCTGCTGGGTCGCCTTAGGGGTGCATCCGCGGCAGAGTTACTTCCGGTGCTGTCCAGGACTCTGGCGCCGGGGCTCCCGGGTGGGGGAAGGGGAGGAGGGCAGAGCAGGGCTTCTGATCCAGGGGCGCCCGGCACACAGCTCCGCAGTGCCTGGGCAGCAAGAGGAACGGAAGCCACCGCGGGCCGGGGGACACTGCAGAGGTGCTGGGCCCCCGAGCGGCCTGGGAACAGCCGCGAGGTCAGGTCTGGACGAGGGCAGCACTGCCCGGGCGTCCTGGCTGGCTCCTCTGTGCGCCGCTGAGATGGGCGGGCAGGCGTCCAGGCCGGGCACCTGCAGACCCAGGGGTGGGCACTGGGCGAGGGCGGGACCTGCACAGAGCAAAGGCAGCAGCCTCTGGAGCCTGAGTGGGGGGGGAGCCTCCCCACCCCGCTGCTGGGAGCGCAGGAGACAGAGCCGCTGCCTGGCTGGCGTCCCCGGGCCCCGGGCCCCGTGCCGAGGGCTCTGCACTGTGTTTGGGGTGTGTGTCCCGGGCCCCCAGGGCTCTCACTTCGGGGAGAGTCTCGGCCCTGGCAGCAGCTCCTGGTGCCGCAATGAGTTGGAGCAACACAGATGGGACCGAGGCCCCTTCCCGCCTCTCCGCGTGGGTGCCGGGGGTCACCTGCACGGATCCTCTCCCCCTCAGTCCCTGGTGGCAGGCGCCCTCCTGCCGGTCACTCAGAGATCCGTGGCAGGTACCGAGCAAAATACAGAGTGGACCCCTCGTGCCCGAGCGTCGTGATTCTACCCATGAGTAACTTGAAGTCACGAGGTCTCGCTAACGCACAGTTTTAACTTTATGTGTTTGAAAGGCAGAGATAGAGAAGGAGATGGAATTTTGTCCCTCTGCTGGTTCACTCCCCAAATGGCTGCAACAACCAGGCTGGGCCAGGCTGAGCCAGGAGCCAGGAGCTGCCCCCCAGGTCTCCCAAGCAGGTACAGGGGCCCAAGCACCTGGGCCATCTTCCGCTGCTTTCCCAGGCCATTAGCAGGGAGCTGGACCGGGAGTGGAGCAGCTGGGACTCGAACTGGCGCCCATGTGGGATGCCAGCACTGCAGGAGAAAGCTTGGCCTTCTTTTTATTGATTGATTGATTGATTGATTTCTTTTTGGAGGCCTGACCTTCTAAGCCACAGACAGCCCCAGGGTCTGGATAAGATTAAAAAACAGGCGCCGCGGCTCAATAGGCTAATCCTCCGCCTTGCGGCGCCAGCACACCGGGTTCTAGTCCCGGTCGGGGCACCGATCCTGTCCCGGTTGCCCCTCTTCCAGGCCAGCTCTCTGCTGTGGCCAGAGAGTGCAGTGGAGGATGGCCCAAGTGCTTGGGCCCTGCACCCCATGGGAGACCAGGATAAGCACCTGGCTCCTGCCATCGGATCAGCGCGGTGCGCCGGCCGCAGCGCGCTACCGCGGCGGCCATTGGAGGGTGAATCAACGGCAAAAGGAAGACCTTTCTCTCTGTCTCTCTCTCACTATCCACTCTGCCTGTCAAAAATAAAATTAAAAAAAAAATTAAAAAAAAAAAGATTAAAAAACAAATTGAGGCCGGCGCCGCGGCTCAACAGGCTAATCCTCCGCCTTGCGGCGCCGGCACACTGGGTTCTAGTCCTGGTCGGGGCGCCGGATTCTGTCCCGGTTGCCCCTCTTCCAGGCCAGCTCTCTGCTGTGGAGGATGGCCCAAGTGCTTGGGCCCTGCACCCCATGGGAGACCAGGAGAAGCACCTGGCTCCTGCCATCGGATCAGCGCAGTGCGCCGGCCACAGCGCGCCTACCGCGGCGGCCATTGGAGGGTGAACCAACGGCAAAAGGAAGACCTTTCTCTCTGTCTCTCTCTCACTGTCCACTCTGCCTGTCAAAAAAACAAACAAACAAACAAAAAAACAAAACAAAACAAAACAAAAACCAAATCGAACGGTTTTGGAGTCAGCAGACTTGCCGAGTTCTGCGTTTTTCCTGCCCACAGGAGCGGCCCTGTCTCGTGTAAGTGTTCCCAGGACAGATGGGACAGGGGTGGCGGGCTCAGAAGGTCCCCGTGAGCCGCGTGCAGCTGCCGACCCCTGACAAGGAGGGAGGAGCAGTCCCTAGGTGTGGGGGGGGGGGCGGGGCCTGGTGCCCCCGGGGAGGCGGCCAGCAGCACCCGGCCGGTGCGGCCCCGGCATGGGTATGAGCAGGAGGGCGGGAGGCAGCTTCTCAGGGCTGGAGAGAGCTTCCCGCGCG
The DNA here is from genome assembly GCF_033115175.1 of Lepus europaeus. Lineage (NCBI taxonomy): Eukaryota > Metazoa > Chordata > Mammalia > Lagomorpha > Leporidae > Lepus > Lepus europaeus. The sequence continues at coordinate 2,042,890 of NC_084838.1, forward strand.
CCTGACCGCAGCCGCGCTGGCCTGGCCGGAGTTCACACAGCGTCGAAGGAAGCCTTTGCCGTTTCCCAGCGTGGTTTCCTCCGGCCCCAGGCCCCGCCCCCACCTCTGGCTCACCTGCCCACGGCAGCGTCCACCGCTCCCCTGGCCAGGCTCCTGGCTGCAGCAGAGTCTTGGCACAGACTCCCCACTTGACATGGCACGTTCCAAAGTGGCGGCCGGGCTGGGCGCTCGGCTCCGGGTGTCCTGTGTGGCCTGGGTCCCACTCCCGGCCCAGCTCCCAGTTCCAGCTGCCTGCTAATGCACGCCCTGGGAGGCAGCAGGTGAAGGCTCGAGTTCTTGGTCCCTGCCACCCACCTGGGAGACCTGGCCTGGGTGTTGGGCTCCCGACTTCGGTTTGGCCCAGCCTCGGCTGCTTCGGGCTTTTAGGGGGAACGAACCTGCCCTTGAAGTTCTGCTTTCAAATAAGGACAAGTCCCGGGCGCACACAGCTGCAAGCATCCTGCGGGGAGCGTGTCCAGGGCGGTTGCCGGCGTCTGCTTGTCCCCGTAGCCCTCGTGAGGGCAGCGGTGCCAGGGCCGGCTGGCCGCGGCTGGTCCTGGCCGGTGCTTGCCGCCTTGCCCTGTGGCTGTGGGGGTCTCTGTTGAGAAGTAGACCCATTGCATGCAGTGGGGAGCCCAGGAGGCAGGCTTCCCGAGTGAGGCTCGGGAAGCGGGCTGAGCCCTGCTGACCACTCTGTGGGCCAAGCCCAGCGTGGAGTGGCTTGTGCAGGTGCATGGGAGGGCCAGGGCAGCCGTTGGAGAGGCGTGGTCAGCCTCCTGCTCCCGGGGGTCCCTGCACTGGTCACCTTAGAAACACCGACCTGTGTCCCCCCATGCCTGGGAGGCCGCCTGGGTCCATCTTTTATTTATTTATTTTAGATGTATTTGTTTATTTGAAACTCAGGGTTACAGAGAAAGCAAGAAGGGGGAGGGGGAGAGGTCTTCCATCTGCTGGTTCACTCCCCACATGACCGCAGTGGCCGGAGCTGGGCTGATGGGAAGCTTCATCCGGGTCTCCCACGTGGGTGCAGGGGCCCAAGGACTTGGGCCATCTTCTACTGCTTTCTCAGGCCACAGCAGAGAGCTGGGTCAGAAGTAGAGCCGCCGGGACTTGAACCTGTGTCCATATGGGATGCCAGTGCTCCACGGCGGCTTTACCGGCTATGCCACAGCGCCGGCCCCCCCCCCCCGTCTGGGAGCTGGGCCAGACCCCGTGTATGCCAGGCTGTGGGGCCAGAGGATCTGGGTCCCTCCTCCTCTGGTTGGTGCCTCCCTCAGGCCTGGGGGCTCCTGGCTCCCCATCCGCGGGGCTGAGTGTGGGCGGTGGGAGCCTCCGCCGACTTTTGTGGGATCTGTCTGCTCGTGGGCCCAGTGCTGCGACCGGCACGGGCGGCCCCGTCTCTCCTGCCTCTTCCTCTGGCTCGGTGCCTCCGGCCCCTGTACAGCGGCCTTGGCTGAGGAGGCTGGAGGGCTGCAGGGGAGACCCGGGCTCCTGGGTGGGGCGGGGCCCGGGCTGCAGCTCCCCCAGGAGGAGCCAGCCCGTGGCCTAGGACTTTCTCACTCTCATGCTGTTCCCCACGCGGCCTCCGGCGGCTCATCCAAGTGGCTGTGTGCTGCGGCATCAGTGTGACCCCAAAAGTCCGCGTGGGAGACCCTGAAGAAGCTCCCGGCTTCAGCCTGGCCCAGCTCCGGCCGTTGTGGCCATCTGGGGTATGAACCAGCAGATGGAAGACCTCTCTCTCGCCATGTCACTCTGACACTCAACAAATGACTCTTAATAAAAGAAAATGCACCTGCCGAGCCCGTGGGCCTGGCGATGGTTTCTAGCTACATCGTCGCCTCGGGCAGCCACGGTGAGACCTGCTCTGGGTGGGCAGACTCGGGAGGAGCCCGAGGGGGCCTGGGGCAGGACAGCGTCTCTGTGTCGGCCGGGAGATGACCACCTGGGAATCGGCCACAGGGCAGAGAAGCCAGGCGTGGCCTCAGACCTGAGGCTGTGTCCCAGGGCGCGGGCGGAGGCGGGCCTGGGTGCTCGGCTGTGTTGGAGCAGCAGCTGGAGCAGCAGAGTCGGCCGGCTGGGGGCGGGGGCGGCGGTGGGGGGGCTTTCGTTGTAAAGGGTGGAGCCCCTCGTCTCCGGGGACTCCACGCTCCCCAGCTTGGTGGCTCCAGGCGGCTGCAGCACGGGTGTGCGTGTCTGTGTGTCCGTGGGCCGAATGAGGGGGAGGGTGCCAGTGGGGGAAGGGGAGTCTGCAGGCTGCTGGCCCCGACCGCCTCCAGAGGACCCCCGGGTCTGAGCTGGGGCCCAGGGCACGTTGATCTCGCAGGCTGACAGCCAGGGCGAAACCCACGTCCCAGCCCCTGGGAGCCAGGCCCTCCGTGGCCTTTCTCTCGGTGCTGTCTGCCTCGCTCACCCGGCCTGTGGCCAGGAAGACCTGGTTTCCCTGGCGGCTGGGAGCCGGCGCCGGGGCCGGAGGGGCCGGGCGGGCGGGCACATGTGTGTGTATGCGTGCGTGCGTGTGTGTGCGCACACCTGTGGAAACCCACTCCTGCCGTGGACCAGACTCCAGCGCTGCCGCCTGGCTGGGGTCCCGGGCTTCTGCCCCTTGCCCGTCCCCGTGGCTTGGAGCCGCACGCCAAGCTCATGGAGCTGAGACAGCAGGGGTGGCCCCGCCCCCGCCAGTCCTGCTCCCCCGCCTGGGGGGGCACGAGGAGGAGCAGGAGGAGGGGGGAGGGGGAGAGGGAGAAGGGGGGGAGGGGGGCAGGGAGAGGAGGGGGAGGGGGAGGGGGAGGAAGGGAGGAGGGGAAGGGGGAGGGGGAGGGGGGAGGAGGGGGCCGTGCCCACGCTGGCGAGAGGAAGGCGCCCGCCTCCCCAGGCCCTGCTCTGCCCTTGGCCAGAGGCCCCACCTCCATCCCACTTGGAAGTCAAAGCACCCGTTGTCTCTCCAGAGCGGCCCCTGCCCCGCTGTGCCCAGGGGCCAGGCGGTGTCACACTGGCCAGAGCAGGGCCATAGTGAGGCCATGTGCAGAGGCTCCGCCCCCGAGGAAGGTTCTGGAAACACTCGGGAAGCCCCGGATGCACTGGCGGCCATTTCCGGGGGGGGGGGGACCGGCGGTGCAGGTGCAGGTGGGGGCAGGGCTGTTGGGGGTGTGGAGTCTCCTTGGGGCGATGCGGCCCCGGGGCCCCGGGCACACCCCTGCCCTCCTCGTCTCAGGGGCTCCCTGTGAGGCTGGGGGTCTGCGACGGCCACGCCCACTGCCACCCTGCCCCCACACCACCCTCCACCCTCAGACCGGGGGTCACTCCTGGGAGCCCCTCCTTTCTGCTCGGTTAAGGGGGGCGGGCGGTGCCGGGCAGAGATGGATCGAGCGCCCCGCTGACCGGTTCCGGCCCCCCACTCGAGGCCTGGCCTCGCCCAGACCTCACAGCTGGGTCCTTCCTCTCTGGGGTCGGCTTGCCTGGAACCCACTTCCGCCCCGGGCAGTCGGTGAGCGAGAGCTGGGGGCAGCGGCCGCTCACCGAGACTTGGCCGGGCCGGGCTGCCGGGCCGCGGTGGGGAACTTGAGGTGTTAGCCAGGACACAGTTGGCAATGACCGGACAGCTGTCTGTCAAACTAGCCAGCAGGCTCCCTGGCCATCTAGTGCTGTGTCACGACCCCGACCTTAACCGGGTGACAGGAATCTAACCTGGCCTGGAGCTCCGGGAGCCGGCGTCGGGAGCTCACGGTGGGGGGGCTTAGCCGCACTGACCACAGCACCTGCGTGTGGCTGTGTCTGTGTGCACGTGTGTGCTGGGATCCCTGCGGCCCGAGCCCCTCGCCCACTGGAGAGAAGCTGCCGGCCCGTGGGGGGTGGGCGTGCATGGTGCACGGGCCTCCCTGGGCTCTGTTCCTGCTCCCGTGAGAGGAGGCGGCCAGAACCTGGGTGGGCTGTGCTGGGGGAAGCCGGGTCCTGGGGGCAGGGCCTCCGCCGGACGTCTGGGGCACCGCAGGGTGACCGCAGCCCCTGCAGTGGGAGATGTGGGCGTGTGTGTTCTGGGCGGAGCCTGCGCTGGGGTCCCCGGTGGAGGGAGCAGAGGGAGCCCTTGGTGGGGTCAGCCCTGGACCCCACTGGACTCTGGGCTGGGAGGTGGCCCCCCCGAGGGTCCCTGGGTACGTGGGGAGTGTGGCTGTGGAGCGGGGTAACGCCCCCAAGCCCACATCTCTGTGTGAGGGGGGGGGGCGCTGGGCAGTAGGGCTGCCTGCCCAGTGGCCAAGGGCCAGAGAGGGGCAGGAAGGAGTGGACACCTTGTGGGGCCCTGACCCCGGGGGCCAGCGTCCTCAGAGCTCTCCCTGGGGCACTGGGCAGAGAAGAGGCCACGTGGGCACGGCTGCCAGCTGGGTCAGCGCAGTGTCGTTGTGATGGAGCTGGACCCCGGGGAAGGCCGCCCTGAGCGTGGAGTCCCAGGAGGCACTGCCACAGGGGGCGTGGCCCCCGTGCGTCCCAGCACCGGACACGGACGCTGCTCACCGCGGACGGCTTCGCACTGGCTTTCATTGGTCCCTGGTCTCCGGCCCCCTCCCCCTCCCTGCGCTGGCCCTGGTGCTTCTGGGACCGCAGCCCTGGGGGTCCTGTCGCTCCCAGCCTGGACTCAGTGGGGGCGCAGTGAGCGACGTGTCCAGCAGGGGGCAGCCGCGCACTTCTCGCCGGACTCTGGGAACTCAGAAGAGCGACCGCGAAGACCCCCATTGGGGCTGCCCCGGAGAGGACCGGGTGTGCAGGGTGGGGTCTCCCACAGCGGCCCCTGGGCTCCCCGAGCCCCACCTCCGCCCCAGAGCCCGCACAGGCGCCCGGGGACAGGGAGCGTCCTGACACCGATGCTGTGCCCCAGGGGTCAGGGAGTGACCTGGAGCCGCCCCTCCTTGGCCTCTGACCCCCTCCCTGGCCGCCCCAAGGCTGCGGTGGACAGGCCAGCCCCAGGCTCCTGTCCAGAAGGCAGGTGGGGAGCAGGGTGACGTCACCCCATGTGCAGGTGCACGGTGGGGCCTTAGGTGGGGGAGGGGCCGAGGGCTGCCAGTGGCAGGGGGACAGCTGGCTATGCCCGGAGAGAACTGTCCCTCCCCGGTCCCTGCTGCACCTCTTCTCCTGCCCAGTGTGTGACCCCTGCCCTGTGTGTGACCCCTGCCCCGCATGTGACCCCTGCCAGTGTGTGACCCCTGCCCTGTGTGTGACCCCTGCCCCGCGTGTGACCCCTGCCCCGCGTGTGACCCCTGCCCCGTGTGTGACTCCTGCCCCGCGTGTGACCCCTGCCCCGTGTGTGACCCCTGCCAGTGTGTGACCCCTGCCCCGTGTGTGCGCCCTTCTCTGCTCTGTGAGCTGTGTGTCGGCCTGCGCCTGCCACTGCCTGTGGGGAGGTGGACATGGGTGGTCCTTGCGGAGGGTCCCAGGGCTCCTCTGACCCACAGCTGTGACTGTCCCCAGCACACAGCCTCGTGCCGCCCGCGTGTCCCTGTCTCCTCCCAGCCTAGGGGCCCAGGGCTGCGGCACCCCGCACTCCCGCACCCAACCTGGCCAGCTCGCACCGGGCCGTCTGCTGCTCCTGGCTATGGGGTGGGGGGGACACAGCCTCACTGAGCCGGCGCCTGGGCTGGGCCTGGGGGGCCCTGCAGGGGGGACACAGCCTCCCTGAGCTGGCACCTGGGCTGGGCCTGGGGGGGCCCTGCAGGTGCAGCCACCCTCAGCCCCGGGCAGCCCCAGCGCTCATGGCTCCAGCTCATGCTCTGGTGCTCTGGGGCCTTGCACGCCCTCCCTGGCTGCCCCATGCCGTGCCTGGCCCACCCGCCCAGCCCTTCCGCCCCCTCCTCCCGCCAGGCTGCCCTCGGGGCCTCAGCCCCCACCCCGCCTGCCTCTTGTCTTCCTCTTGGAGTCTCTGCCCTGGAGCCCGGCCTTGGCCTGTGCAGGCTGCTGCTCCCGCTCCCACATCCACTGTCTCTGCCCCACCTGTCTGTCTTGCTTGTCCCAGGTCACCCCAAACTCCAGCCTGGACCCCAGGACCCCCTCTCTGGAAGGGCCTTCTCCCTGTCTCATCAGAACCCCCGGCCTCCAGGCTCTGGCCTCTGCATCCCCCACCGTTGGTCCTGCTCCCGCCCAGGCCCCAAATCCCATGCACTTGGGGTCACTCCATTTCCCCGCACCCACAACCCTGGACCACGAGACCCCGTGGCGGCTGTGAGCGTGACGGGCTGCCAGTGTGGGCTGAGTGTGTGAAAGGTCAGAGCAGAGTGTCGGCCTCTCGGGGCGGGGCCTTGTGTCTCCTCGCCAGGGCTGCACCTGCCTCCGTGGGCTTCCCTCCCCCTGGGGGCCTGCCTCCTGCACCCCCATCCACGGGGGACGGGCTGCCCAGGCAGGAGGGCGACAGCGGCTCGTGAATGTCCACCAGGGGGCGGTGTGAGCTCACCAATGGCGGCTGGACGGGCAGGTGGAGGGCGCACCCAGACCTCGGTGGGACAGGCAGGCTGCACGGCATCCAGGGGACTGTGGGCCGGACAGGGCCAGTGAGCAGGGTGCCTGCTGGGTGCACAGCAGGGGCGGGCAGCCAGGGACCACGGCCGTCTGGGTGTTGGCAGGGACCCGGGGTCTCCCTGGGCCTGGGTCCCAGGCTCCGCCCTGCCTGAGTCCCCCAGCTCTGTGCTTGGTGGTATGACCTGGGGTGACCCCCGAGAGGGGCTCGGCGAGGGCCACCCCTCAAAGTGGCCTGGGCGGGCGGGCAGGGCCCGAGGGCTGGAGTCGTGGCCGTGCCTGCAGCCGATCTGAAGTCTTCAAGGAGAAAGGGGAACCTGGCGTGTGAGGGACCCAGCGGGCGAGGCGGGTGCGGGTGCTGATGCTGGTGTTGGTGCCGGCGCAGGGCTGCTGGGCGGGACACGGAGCAGGGTCAGGGCTGCCGCCATCTTCCCCCCGTGAGGCCCCCATCACCAGCTGCCCCAGGCACGTCCTGTTCTCCTGGCTGTGCTGTGACCCCGGCGCAGGCCTGGACGTCCGTCTGAGGACGGTGAGCCACCCTCCTGTCTGCTTCCCGGCTCCGCCATGCCCTCCGTCCGGCTCTGCAGGCATGGTGTGGCCTCTCCGTGGCACGTGCACACCACCTGGGCTCCTGGCTGGGCATGCTGTGGTCCCTCTCCCCAGAGCACCAAGGTCCCGCACGTGCTGCCCCCAGCCCCCGGGGCCCGGCGGCCTCTCCAGCTGGTTGCCTGGTCCCTCCCCGCGTCCTGGTGTGTTGGCCTGGCAAATGCCCAAGCTGCCTTCTGTGGCGGCGCTGTGCCCACGGAGCCCTCTGTGTGCCTCCCATGTGGCCCCCAGCCCTCCGTGTGCCTCCCGTGTGGCCCCTAGCAGAGCCCCCACCCGATGTGTGAGCCCAAAGGACTGGGGCAGCTGGCCGAGTGCCAGGCCCCGAGGATGCTGGGAGCTTCCCACAGGGGCCGGGGCTCTGGGCTGAGGCCACAGGCCCGGGGAGCAGCCCCCGTCCCCGCCCCAGCACCTGCCATGGTCCCCGAGCCAGAAGTATGTGCTCCCTGCAAATGAACTTGGCACTGGGCGAGCTGGAGGGGGACCGTGCCGGCCCCTGCCGGGCTGGCCTCCTTCCCGACGGAAGACAAATGCATTTTAATTTGTTCCAAGTTGATGCAAAAAATAGCCCCCTGGAGAAACTGGGTCACGAGCGAAGGAACCTGAGCTGGCCCGGACTCCGATCCTGCCCACGGAACGAGCCTCGTTCTCTCTCTCTCAGGAGCTGTCCCGCACGGGGCAGTTGCCTCTCTGGATGGCCGTCCCGTGCTCGGAAAGTTCCAGAAACGAGGGCTCTGGGAAGAGGCAGGCAGCCCGGGGCCAGGGTTCCCTGTCTTCAGGCAACAGAGGGGACGCTGTCGCCCAGGGCCGCCCAGCCCCACAGCCCTTCTGGGTCCCAGTGCCCCGGGCGCGTCAGGCCCGCGGCCCTCACCTGGGCCTCCCCCTCTGCCCGAGCTCGCTGACCGGGACCGCCTCACCTGTGTGGTTGCACCCACACCTGCCTCTCAGGTGCGTGTGCACGGGGGCGGCCTGTGGCTGTCACGCTGCCCCCTCCGCCTCGAGTCAGCACGTGGATGCTCGGCCAAGTGGGGACGTCCCCCTGCAGACCGCAGGCCAGGTTTGCTTGGCTGCTCTGGCCGTGTGCACCCTTGGCCGAGGCGGCTGCCTCGCCTCGCCTCTCCTCTGCTTCCCTTTGTGGGGCTCAGACGGTGGGGACCCGTGGAGCTTCTGTCCTCACGCTGGCGAACCCCACTGGGATGCGAGGAGACTGGGGGCCAGGGCCAGGGGCGCCGTGGCCGAAGGACATCCCGGGCGGTCCTGAGCTGCTGCTTCCGAGAGTTCTTGGCGCTGGCGTCCTGGACTTCTCTCAGCAGGGGCACCGGTGGGGACCCAGGGGCCGTGTGCACCGTCCCGGCCGGGAGCCCCCCGTGCTGTGGATGCCAGGGTCTCTCCCTCCTGGAGACTGGACAGGAGGACCCTGGGCCTTTGTCAGGAGGGGGCACTGCCAGGGCGGCAGCGGCCGAGCCTGCTTCTGCTGCTGGACGGCTCCCACGGTCAGCACCGTGCGGGACTGCGGGCTCCCGGTGCCTGCGGCCACACCGTGCCCCTGCCGCTCAGCTGGCCCCACTCCTCCACACTCGCCGCCTCGCTCTGTCCGCTCCGTCTTCTGCACCATGTGTTCTTGCTGTGCAGGTCAGAGAGGCGTGTTCATCTGTCCAGGCGGCCAGCCAGCTGCCCATCCACGCATCCACCCCACACCTGTGTTTGTCCATCCACTCACCCATCATCCATCTGTCCATGCACCCACCAGCTAACCCGCCTGTGTATCCACCCATCCACCCTTCACCCACCCACCCATCCAACCATCCATCCACCAACTAACCACCTGTGTATCCTCCCATCCACCCACCCACCCATCCATCCATCCGTCCATCCACTCATACATATATCACCCACCCACCCATCCACCCATCCATCCATTCACTCATACATACATCACCCACCCACCTATCCATCCATCCAACCGTCCATCTATCTGTCCATACATCCCCCAACTAACCCACCTGTGTGTCCATCCATCCATCACCCATCCTTCCGTCCATCTGTCCGTCCAGCTGTCCGCCCAGGCACCCACGCCTCCCTCTACTCCCTGTGGGTCCCCTCATCCTGCAGGCGTTTTTCTTGAACCTCTCACACCTGCCGCCCTGGGACTAGGACCGGACTGGGGGCTGTCCCCCAAACGGGAGACCCAGATTCGGCTTTTGTCTGCTCAGAGCGGTCTTCTGGGGCCAGAGACAAGTGTGATGGCCGCATCCATCCGTGTGGGGAAGACAGCGCCTGCTACGGGGCCAGAGGGGTGGGGCCTGGGGGCAGGGCTTCCTCCGGGAGGGGCGGCCAACCCAGTTCTCCCCACAGCGTCTCCTGATGTGGTGTGGAGGAGACGCACATGGAGGAGCCTGCGCCGGCTGCCCACACGGGGGCGGTGCCACCAGCCTGCCCACGAGCCATCTGCCTCGTTCCGTCTCTCCTCCCGCCTCGGGCCGGGGGCTGCCTGGTTCCCAGCGCAGTTGCCAGCTGAGTACGTGGGCCCTGGACTCCTGTCCCCCACTCCCCACAGCACCCACAGTCTTCCCAGAAGGGGCCCGGCGGGGTCAGCAGGACCAGGGGCACGGACTCGCCTGGGGGGTCGGGGACAGCGCTGCACAGTTCACAGGGCGCTTCCTTATGGAGCGATTGCTCACTGCTGAGACCGTGCTACGAGGGCTTGGCCGGAGGCAGCGATGGAGCGGTGGCTGGGGCCGGCCTGGTGTGCCCAAGACCCACCCACCCACAGGGATGGGTCTCCTGCCCTGCGGAGAGGCGTGGCTAAGGCGTGGGAGGCGGCAGTGTGGTCTGGATCCACACGGGGCTCGGCAGTGGGACCTGGGACCTCAGTTCCTCCGTCTGGAAGCTGGAGCCCAGCTGCTCTGCTGGGGGGGGGGTCAGCATGGGAGGGGGCAGCCCCTCCGGTCCTTGTTCCCCCCCACCCCATGCAAACTGTTTCCCGGCCACGGCTCCCTGCTGCTCACGGCCTCCGTGGTCGGGACATCCTCCTTCAGGGGTGTGGTTCTGCCTCCTTTGCTTGGTAGTAAAAATGCGGGGTTCAAACATTTTGTGGACCCGCGGTAAATTTTTATTGGAGACCCACAGACTGCAGAACCAGGCTTGGCGCCTCTTTCCTGGGGCTCGGGGACACTGTGGGGCCGCGGCGGGGTCAGACCCGGGGAGAAGCGGCCCGGTCCCCTGTTCCAGGCCTGCTGACCGAGGGGGAGGGAGCCGAGTGTGGCTGGGCGGGAGCGACGGCTGGGCCTGCCCCTTCTGCCATCTCCGCAGCAGGTGCACGTGGCAGGTTCGAGGAGGAAGGAGCAAGGCCTGCTGGCCCCGGCCTCTTCTTTCCCTTCTCACGTGGGCTCCCAGGCCCCTCTCCTGGCCCCCACGTGGCAGGACTCTGGGACACAAGCTGGGTTTCCAGCCCCTGGGTCCCCCCCCCCCCCCGCCAGCTCTGTGCCTGCCTGGCCCTGGCCGTGAGCCACCTCCAGGTCACAAAGAGGCTGAAGAGACCCCTTCTCTATGATGCTCGTCTCCCGCACAAGAGACGAGGAGGGGCTGGGGCTGAGGGTGACACAGCTCAGGTGGGAGCTGGGACAGCTCTGGACCTGTGGTCCTAGGAAGGGTCTGTCCCCAGGCTGCAGTGACCTCTCCTCCAATCGCAGGCACAACCTGAGTGACGCTAGGCGTCGCAGAGGGATGGTCGTGCCCCCGGCCCCCTCTGGCCCCAGCTCAGCACCTCGCGGGGGTCCCAGGCCATGGCATAGAGCTGGGGGGGGGGACCTGGCCGACACCTCGAGCTGAGGAGATGGGCCCAAGGGTCCCGGGGTTCACAGGGCTGCACAGAGGGAGGAGCGACAGAGGTTCCCCCGTGAGGGCAGGTGGGGGAGGATCAGCCACACGGGCGGGTTAGCGGGAACGGCGGCCGGAGCAGACACGGAGCCGGAGCTGGAGCTGGAGCCGGGAGGGTGCTCGTGCACGAGGGGACAGGAAGCCCCCAGTGCGTGGGCCCAGCTCAGAGGGCCTGGCTCGGTCCCGAGGGACTGTTCTGGTCCCACGTGTGAGCTGAGAGCGTCAAACCGCTTCACAGCAAACTCCCAGGTGCATTCGTACGGATGGAAAACACCCAGCGCCCGGCCAAGCGGACCCGACCCCAGGAGAGGCCGCAGCGGAGAGAGCACCCACCCAGTGGCTGCCCCGCCTTCCGGTGCTCACACGGCGCGGGGAAAGGCTGGGTGCGAGCACAGAGCCACGGGACCAAGGGACCACGGGAACCACGGGGCCACGGAACCACGGGACCACGGGAGCCCCAGCCTGGAAGCCAGAACTCCGACGTCCAGGATGAAAATACGGCAGCTGGCCCAGCACTCGGACGCCAAGATGGGTGAGCCCGAGGACACGGCAGTGGGCGGCACCCAAAGCAGAACCCGGGGAGAAGAGCCCAGGCGGCAGCAGAGCTGGGAGCGCCGGGAGCCGCCGGGCACCGCTGGGAGCCGCTGGGAGCTGCCGGGCGTCGCCGGGCGTGTGCTCAGCTGGAGTCCCTGAAGGAGAGCAGCCAGGGGCCGCGGCACGTTCACAGGGATGACAGATTATAAACTGAAAACCCCAAACCCCACCAGTTCAGGAAGCTGGGGACCCCAGTGCCAGAGCCCCAAGAACACGGCAGGAGGGCACACTGGCAACAGTTGGTGCAGAAGGGGCCGGGTGGAGCAGCAGGTAAAGCTGCCGCCTGCGGTGCCGGGACCTCACACGGGCGCCGGTTCTGGTCCCAGCTGCTCCTCTTCTGATCCAGCTCCCCGCTAATGCACCTGGGAAAGCAGCGGAAGATGGCCCAAGTGCTGGGGCCCCTGCACCCCCGTGGGAGACCCGGATGGAGCTCCTGGCTCCAGCCTGGCTCAGCCCTGGCTGCTGTGGTCATCTGGGAGCGAACCAGGGGATAGAAGACCTCTCTCTCTCTCTCTCTCTCTCTCTCTCTTTCTCTCTGTATCTCTTCCTCCCTTGGTAACTGACTTTCAAATAAATAAATCCTTTAAAAAAATGGCTCACAGCAGTGGGGGGGGGTCGGAGAGATTGGAGCTGCGCTCAGGGCGCAGAGACGGCAGCAGGTGCCCCGCACGCAGGGGCATCAAGCACGGGAGGAAGCCCTGTCCGTCCAGGGCTCTCTGTCCAGTGGGCGTGGTCTTGGAAATGAAGGTAGGAGCCAGATCATGGCTCCGGCTGTACCACAGGGCGCGACGGGCGTCTTCCCAGAAGGAAAACCAGGCCACGGGTGATGGTGATGCGTGCCCACATGTAGTGGAGGTTGTGGGCGACAGCGACACGTGCCCACACATGGGGGAGGCTGTGGGCAACGGCGACACGTGCCCACATGTAGGGGAGTTTGTGGGCAATGGCGACACGTGCCCACACGCAGGGGAGGCCACGGGTGACGGTGACACGTGCCCACACGTAGGGAAAGTTGTGGGTGACAGCGACACATGCCCACACGCGGGGGAGGCCGTAGGCGACGGCGACACGTGCCCACATGCCGGGGAGGCTGTGGGCGACAGCAACACGTGCCCACACGCAGGGGAGGCCGCGGAGCCTGGGAGGGAAACGCACGCTCATCTAGTGCAGAGAAATTCTGAAATCCACGGCCCGAGGGTTCCTCAGGTGTCCGGGGGACCATACTCTGTGAGGGAGCTTCTCTGTGATCCCAAATATCCTGAGACACGTGCCGTGCGCACACACACGTCACACACATCACACATGCACCACACATGCACAAGTCACACACATCACACGTGTGTCACACACGTGCCACACACATCACACATGTGTCACATATCATACATCACACACGTACCACACATGTCACACACAGCACATATGTGTCACACACATCACACACGTGTCACACACGTGTCACACACACACGTGTAGAGGTGCCTGAGCGAGGCTTTCGCTTGTCCTTTAGATTTGTGCACACAGCGTGGCTCCGGTACCCGCTGGCTGTGACCGCACGGAGACCTGGCCGGGCTGGCGGAGGGCCTGGGGCCAGGAGGGGTCGCATGTCCCAGGCAACACGACCCCCCCTGCAGAAGTCACGGCCAGAGTGAGCTCAGACCCGTCCCCGCTGCTGGTGCTGTGCCCGCACTTCCCGGCCCCAGCCCCCAGCCCCCGGCCCCCGGTCCCCCGCCCCGGCCCGGGGGTCTCTGCTCGTGGCGCTGCTGGGGCTGCCTCTCCAGGATGTGAAACACAGGCCAGGGCTGTTGTCGTGGCGACTGCTCGGCTCTGCCCGCCTGCCCGGGCGACCGGGTGTGGTTTGCTGGTCCTGCTCTGTGGCCCACAGCCTGGGGGTGGGAGCCGAGGGCAGCTGGGGACCCCACAGCCTGGGGGTGGGAGCCGAGGGCGGCTGGGGACCCCACAGCCTGGGGGTGGGAGCCGAGGGTGGCTGGGGACCCCACAGCCTGGGGGTGGGAGCCGAGGGCAGCTGGGGACCCCACAGCCTGGGGGTGGGAGCTAGGGGCGGCTGGGGACCCCACAGCCTGGGGGTGGGAGCTGAGGGCGGCTCGGGACCCCGCACATTACCCCCCCTCCCCCGTCGTCGTCTCTTCTGCTGCTTCTTCAGGGGCCACTGGGGCAGTCACAGCCGGGGGCCCGAGGCAGCCCAGGCTCTTGCCCTGTGGCCGCAGGCGCCCCCAGCCCCGCCCATCTCCCCCCCCCCCCCCCCCGTCCTCCCCACGGATGGGTGCTCATTTCCAGCTCCTGGAGGACCCAGGAGGAGCCAGGAGAAGCAGACGGGGCTGTCACCTGGGGCTGGGTGGGAGACACAGTGCAGTGGCCCAGACGGCCGATCACGGCGCCTCTCAGCCTCTCACCGCCCTGTGGCTCGTCCCTGTGGGCCTGGCCAGTCTGCTTGGGGACAGGAGTGAGGCCCAGAGGGAAGACCCAGGTGTTGCACGTTAACACCAGCAGGGGGCCACGGAGAGCCCCTCCCTGCCCGGCTGCCTCCAAGCCCTGGGTGCTTCTGACCTCTGCGCTCGCCTGCAGTGACCGCGGCCCCAGGCTGCCGTCCCCACGCACAACCTGCACGGCCGCTCTGGTCCTGTGGTCCAGGGCCAGGCCCGCAGCTGGCCGGTGAACCAGGCCCCGGCATCCAGGCCCAGTGTGAGCTGGGGCAGGGCTCGGGGGCTCAGCCCCTCCTGGATACCGGGTGCCCGCTCGGGGAAGCTGAGGGTCCTCCCGCCCCCGGTTCCTGCTGCAGGTCACCTGTGCCCCAGCGGGGTCTGGGGCGAGGGCGGACGTGGGCACAGCTGTCCTGCAGCCCCTGGAAGTCCAGGTGCAGGCGGCACAGGGGCCCCTCCCAGGCCCTGCTGCAAGGGGTCAGAATTGCATCCTGTTTTAGTTTTTTTTTTTTTTTTAAAGATTTATGTATTTCGAAAGAGTTACATGGAGAGAAGGGAGCGGGGCGGAGGGAGAAAGAGAGAGAAGGAGAGAGAAAGAGAGAGGGAGAGAGAGAGAGGGAGAGAGAGACTCCCATCTGCTGGTTCACTCCCCAAATGGCTGCAACGGCCAGGCCAAAGCCAGGAGCCAGGAGCTTCCTCCAGGTCTCCCACATAAGTGCAGGGGCCCAAGCACTTGGGCATCTTCTACTGCTTTCCCAGGCCATTAGCAGGGTCCTGGATCGGAAGAGGAGCAGCTGGGACTCAAACCCACACCCATATGGGATGCCGGCACTGCAGGCGGCGGCTTTACCTGCTGTGTGGCAGCGCCGGTGCCGTGATTGCCTGGTGTCATGGCTGAATCGTGGTCCCTGTGTGCACACGCCACAGTCCTCTCTCCACTCACCTCTTGGTGGGAGCCGTGGTGAGCGCGGGGCTGCAGGTGTCTGTACAGCTCGCGCTCCGGGCTCAGGGTGGGGCCGCTCTGCAGGAACACGGCACGGTGAGCCGTTAGGGGTTCTGAGAGCAGACGGGTGCTCCGAGGCTGCACCCACAAGCCGGCCGGGGAGGCGGCCGGGCTCCGGGGGTCTGAGAAGCCTGTGTCTCTGAGACGGCCCCGAGCCGTCTGTGACTCCCCCTCCCCACCCTGTGTTTGGAGAGCCCGCAGCACGCGTGTGGCAGCAGCGCCCCCGTTACGAGCCCTTACAGCCGTGCCACTGCGTCATTGAAACAGAATCTGCGCATCTCAAATGCATCAACACTCGGCGTCCCACGTGTGATCACAATTAGAGGTAAAAATGTGGGCCAGGAGGGGGCCGTGAGCGACAGATTGGCTGCAGTGGGCGCACGGAGGCGTGAGTAACAGGAGGAGACAAGACGGCTTGGCAGGGCGCCCCGTGTGAGCGGTGTGCATCGGGCGGCAGGGGCTGCGTGACCCCCAGGCTCGGCCCCCCGGGATTCGTGCCCTCTGCTGACCCGGGCAGGTGCGTGGGGCGAGGGGGCTCAGAGATGGAGGTGGGCGTGCTGGATGCTGGGCCCGTGGGTGGCAGGCGCTGGGCCCGCCACCCACATTCCCTGTCCAGAATCCAAGTGTGCGGTCCCCCGGTGCCGGGAGCACTGGGGGTTGACAGCAGCTCTCAGCCTGACCCTCTCTGGCGCGTCCCTGGCCCACGCCCCGCCTTCGCTCTGCACCTGTGGCTCACCATAGCTCTGGCCCTGACCGGGAGCGGGCTGAGGCCGTCTCAGCCCCGTGCAAGCTCTGAGCCTCCGCTGACCACTCTGGCTTCCTCCCCGCAGTGACTATCTGAGCGGCTCTGCCCGCCCCCCACCACCTCCTGACCCCCCACCCCGCCCCCACCACCTCCTGACCCCCACCCTACCCCACCCCCCACCACCTCCTGACCCCCCATCCCGCCCCCGACAACCTCCTGAACCCCACCCCGCCCCCCACCACCTCCTGACCCCCACCCCGCCCCTGACAACCTCCTGACCCCCACCACCTCCTGACCCCCACCCCACCTCCACCACCTCCTGGCCCCCACCCCACCCACGATAACCTCCTGACCCCCACCCCGCCCCCCACCACCTCCTGATCCCCCCACCCCCTCTTCTGGGAGACTGACCTGCGAGAGGCAAGTCCAGCGCTCCTGGGCCTCAGGTGGGGCCCAGCACCTGGGCAGAGCCTAAGGAGGCCCCCAGAGGGAGGCAGGCACAAGGCCACCTGGGGCCACGTGTCCCCGCCTCGCCACATGTGCCCAGGCCGGCTGGTGGCTGGGACAGGGCTCCTTCCTGCAGCCTGACTTTGCCAAGGACCACAGAACAGCGCGGCACGAGGCTCGCTCGCCACCTCGCGTCCCCCGAATGGACCGGAATCTCTCTGACGACGCGATCTGGCCGTCTGCCCACAGCTGCCTGCCCCACTGCCAGCTCCGAGCAGCCACGACCCAGAGCCGTGTGCACGTGGCCTCAGGTTGGCTGCCGGCGGAGGGCACGGCTCCATAGACCAGAGCTGGCTGCCTGCCAGCTGCACGCTTCCAGGTGAGCCGGGCTCCGCGCCCTGGCCGTCTGGGTGGCTGCGCGGGAGCCACTAGCACCACGTTCAGACCCACGTGGTTCTCTGCCAGCTCCAAACGGCTCAGACCAGCATCCCCCGACCTGCACGGGCTGCAGCGTGCCGGGGTATTGTCACCGTTTGGCTGGGTTCGTGCCCGGGAGCTGCCACAGCAATGGCCCCCAGGCCGGTGACTCCACCACCGATTTCTTCCTACCCGAGGTGTGGGCGGGCCTGGCTCACTCCCCAGCAATCCACAGTGGCCCCTGGCTGGGGCCAAAGCCGGGAGCCCAGAACCCAGTGCAGGTCCCCATGTGGGTGGCAGGAACCCAAGAACCTGGGCCATCCCTGCTGCGTCCCAGGCTGTGCAGCGCAGGGAGCAGGAGTTGGGAGAGGAGCTGGCAGGTGCGCACCTTACCTGCTGCTAATCCCCGCCCCTCCTCCTCTCCGGAGGACACCTGTGATGGGGGCGGGGTCTCAGCAGCCAGTATGGGGTCCGGGAGGGACCTGCAGCAGTTTCTAAGGCACCTCCGGGGTGGCCACTGCCTCTGGTCTGGGCAGCTGTGGGGCCCACCCGGGACGGGCCAGGCTCCTTGGAGGGAGGGGGGCAGTCTTGCAGGCCAGGGGCGGTGCTCCGAGGGGTGCAGGCAGTGAGCCACCTGCTGGGTGGGGCCATCCCCTGCAGCTGCCTCTCCCGACCCGGGACTCCCAGGACACTCACTGCCTCTCCTGCCGTCACAGCCGGCCGCTGCCTGGGGCTGGGGTGCCCCTGCATGTGGGAGAAGGAGCCCCACGTGACTTGGGGGTCGCACCCCTGGGCTTGAACGCTGCCTGACTGAGCGCTAGTGCGTGGCCGTGGACCCACGGGCCACGGGGAGTGGCTCAGCCCCTTCCCCTGCCGTGGCCACCGGGTCCTCGGGCGTCCGCAGGTTCTCACCCTGGAGAGAGGCCCTGCACGCAGCACGGCTGCCCCGGCCCTGGCTGCCCGCCTGCTCCCTCAGCTCGCCCCGCCCCCTGGCACCTGCAGGAACAGGTGGGTGTGGTCCCACTTGCAGTGTCTGAGGACTGGCCCTCAGGGTCGGGGGAGTCATGGGTGGGGGTCTGTTTGCCCCCGCTGGATGCCGGACCTGGGGCTACAGAGACCCCTGGGGTGCACGGCCACAGCCGCACGCTCTCACCTCCTGGGGGGCTTGCAGGAGCCCCCAGCCCATCGCCCCATTCTCCTTCCTGCTCCTCTGCCCTTGTCCATGTGGCTGAACAGCCCCCACTGTAGCCCAGGCACGGCCACAGGCACCTCGCTCGCCTCCGTACCGGTCCTGGACCACAGAGCCAGCTCCTGACCCCCCATGGCGGCCTCGGCCACCCCCTGCAGTGTGGCTGGGGCTGCAGGACCCGAGCCTTGGGCGGGGGCCGGGAACCCCAGGCCCTGGTCCTTGGGGCAGGCACAGCCTGGGAGGTTTTGTGACCCCAGGGAAGGCCGAGGTGGGCTGGCACGGGGCTCTGCAGCCAGCCCGGGGGGAGGGGCCGCCTCGGCACCACGGCAGCCTCCATGATTGATCACGGCAGCTTCCCCGCGATGCGGAGGATCTGGGGAGAGCGTAAACAGGAAGCAGATTTAATTAGGTGCGTGTGCGGGGGCGGTGATTAGCGAGCGGGTCCTTTGATGCCCCCGTCACACGCAGTTAATTACAGGCAATGCAGGGGAATTCATGTTGGGCCCTGCTAATGATTTTTTGGGGAAGAATAATTTTATTTACACAACATGGGCTGCAAGAATTATTGAAATGAGAAAAAGACAGGACGGCGAGGGCTGACGGCTCCCGCAGAGGAGGGAGTCCGCCGCCCGGGGCCTCAGGGCCGGGAGTGCGCGGCTGTCCCCGGCCCTGCCACGGCAGCAGGGCCCCCCGGGGGGGGGGGTGGCTGTGGAGGCTGGGGGCGGGCTCCGGGCAGCGAGGTCACCGGCCCGCCGCGTCTTCAGGGGCCCACGGCTTTCATTTCCGCGGGCGCTGCTGACATGCGCACACACACAGACGCACACGTGTGCAGTGCACACGTACCCATACACACGTGGGTGTGCACACACGGAAGTACACACCCACACACATTTGCACACAAGCTCTGAGAGACGCCGCCGATGGCTGACACAGACACAGAAAAGAACCTGACCCTGGGCGTGCGTGGGAGGGGCCACCCCGGGGAGAAGCCCCCGCAGCTGCAGGGCCCCCGCCACGTGCCCAGGCAGCGGGGTCGTCTGCTCTGCGCTGTGCCCGTGGACCCTGCTGGCGTAAAGGCCGTGGCGCCGTGGCCGTCCCCGGTCATGGCCGGTGCTCGATGCCCTGTGGTCTCCCGGCGCTGGCACGGGCTGGCACCTGCAGGTGAATGTTTCCCTATGGGGGGTGAGCACCCATGTACCCGGGCCCTGAATGGGAGCTTCACGGGGGAGGGGAGGGGCCCCCACGAGGAGGACGCGAGGGCGTGCAGGCAGCCCCACGGCGGGAGCTGGGTGAGCGGGACGGCTTCCACGCAGCCTGGGTCACCTGGGCCTCGGCCAAGGTGACTCCAGGGGAAGTTAGGCTGCTCGAGGTCAAAAACCCACAAGGCCTGGACACCCGGTCTGGGGACCTCTGTGGCGCCGAGGCCTGGGGACGGGTAATTAGCAGATCTGCGTGGCTGACAGCCGTGGCGGCCGGGGGTCGCGCCCGGCTGTGCCTGGGCTGTGTCTTCAGAAAACAGACAGCAGCTTCGCGGCCATAGCAAGCCCTCGTGAGCGGCGTCGGACATAACGAGGCTTCCCTGTGTTCTCATCACACAGGAATTACTCCCAAAGCAGTGGCGGGGGGGGGGTGGTGGTGGTGCGGGCACTGGTCACGGACGAGCAGCCGGGAGCAAACCCACAGCAAGCCCACGGGACAGCCTGGAGGGGCCCCCGGGGCAGGGAGACGCGGCCGGGGCTGAGCTGGGGGAGCCGGGTCTGGGAGACACCTGGGAGCGCCTTCCTGCCTTGGAGGGTGGAGACCCAGCGGTGCCAGGCGGCCACGTGGGCGCTGCAGGTGGGAGGCGCCCGGGCACTGGTTGGGGGTAACGCCCACCCCTGGGGGAATCGGCAGAGTCCCGGGCGGGGCGGCCCCCGAGGTCCACTCCGGGGGATGCTGCTTGAGCAGACGCGGGCTCCCTTGCCCGTCTCCTCCGAGCCGCTGGCCGGGTCCTGCCTGACTCTCGCTGGGGGCTGGACGTGCTCAGCTGGAGTTCATGTCCACGGCCAGCTTTGTTAACCCTTAGGTGCCTGGGGACCTCTGCCACCGAAGCACTGCAGAGAGCCCTTGCTGGCCACAGTGTGCAGGCTGCTGGGCCGGGGCGGGGGCGGGCCGGGAGGGCAAGGACCCGGCCCAGGCGCTTGAGATTCGGACAGCCGGGAGGCCTGCGGCGGCGTGGGCTGGGGCCGCTGAGAGCAAGCTCCACGCCTGGCCCCCGCCCCACGGCCTGCGGGTCGAACACGGCTGTGACCCCTGCGTCTCCCGTGGATTGGCACACAGTGGATCTTGTGGGACACGGGCGCAGCTCAGTGGCCTGATGGGAGAGTGGCTCTGTGCGTTAAACGCACAAAGGGAGGGGATTTTTGTTTCTGGGAAGGGGCCTCCGCCTTTGGCGCCGGCATCCCATATGGACACTGGTTCAAGTCCCGGCTGCTCCACTTCCCATCCAGCTCTCTGCTCTGGCCTGGGAAAGCAGTGGAAGATGGCCCAAGTCCTTGGGCCCCTGCACCCGCGTGGGAGACCCAGATGGAGCTCCCGGCTCCTGGCTTCAGCCTGGCCCAGCCCCGGCCATTGCGGCCATTTGGGGAGTGAACCCGTGGATGGAAGACCTCTCTCTCTGTCTCTCCCCTTCTGTAATTCTACCTCTCAAATAAATAAATCTTTAAAAAAAGTTTCTGGGAAAACGGGAAGAAAAAGTCGGTTTATTTCCGGAGGAAGCATTCTGCACTCGCCGCTCGGTTTTGCCACCTGCTGCATTGCCAGTGAATTTTCGGAGGGCTCTCTGCTGTCCCTACAGTCGGTGGCCACCGCGGAAGCCATGCTGGACTCCTGCATGGCCGCCGACGCCCAGCAGCCCAGCCACCTGCGCATTCATCCAAGGTCAGCCAGCTCAGCCTCCGGCCTGGGGACCCCGGGGTGAGCCCTCCCCCAGGCCCCGGCTCCACCGATGCCCTCCCTGGAGGCGCCGTCCCGGTGTGAGCTGCTCCGGCCGCTGTCCTCGGCGGTGCTCCTGAAATGATTTCCCTGGTAATGAGAGAGCTGCAGAACCTCATTAATCCCAACAGCGCTAACTCCGGTTCGACATCATCCTGGCCGGGGCCGGCAGGCGTGGCTGCTTGCTTTCTTCCCGGACGGGGAAGGCGATGAGTGACTTGAGGGCTCGCGGATGGGCGGAGGCTGGGCGCCGGGTCCTTAGGCAACTGCCCCGGGCGCCGTGCATGAATGTATGTGTGATGGCTTCGGGAAGAGCGAGGGTCTTTGGAAACCTGTCTGGTGGCGGCCTGCAGCCCCCGCCGTGGAGGGAGAGGGCTTGGGAGGTCTCTGCCCTGAGCGGTGGTTGGTGGTTGGCTCAGCCCCCGGCTTGCTTCCCTGGGGTGGCTGGGTGGGAGGAGTGGGGAGTGGGCTCCCTGGGGCGAGCGCGCTGCGGACGGCGCAGGTGCAGGTCTCGCCGCTTGTCCGTCCGCCTGTGGCGAGGTGTCCAGGTCTGTCCAGGTCTCGGCTCCCCGGTCCCCAGGGCCGCAGGTTCCCGTGTGGATGCACGCCATTTTCTGTTCACCCGGGAAAGCACCCAGGACGGGGGTGGCTGGGCCGTTGATTCATTCCCCAGGTGGCCACAGTAGCCAGGGCTGGGCCAGGCGGGAGCCAGGAGCTGGCCGCTCAGTCCAGGTCTCCCAAGTGGTGCGGGGACCCAGTGCTGGGCCGTCACCTGCCGCCTCCCAGGGCACATCAGCAGGGAGCTGGAACCCGGGCCGGGGCCGGGGCCAGGCACAAAACCGGGGTGCCTGAGCTGCCGGGCCGGTGACCGCAGTGGAGCCAGCGCGTCTGATTCCCCTGGGGCATTGTGTGTAAGACGGCCTGGGCCAGGCAGCTTGGGCACCCTCGGGCCCATGTTGTGTAGGCCTCTGACCGCTCTGTGCAGGGGACGCTGGGGGAGAGCGGCAGCAGCGCTGGCCGTGTCGCCGGTGCCCAGCCCAGCCGGGGCCACACACACAGATGCACGCACAGCCCGTGCTGGACACCGCAGGCCAGGCCTGGGGCAGTGCCATCCCCGGGGTGGGGGGCTGGCTTGGAGGAGGCCCTGGCCTGAGCTTCAAGCCTCCCTCCTGCCTGGAGCAGTGACCCGGTGTTTAACAAAAGCGGCTCGCAGGCGACTCGCCTTAAGGCAGACCCCAGAGGAGGCCGAGGTGTCTGGGACCCTCCCCACTCTGGAACTTCCGCTGTGGGCACACCACCCCCCCCCCCCGCCGGACTAATGAGGGCAGGGGGCTGGGACCCCCACTTCTCAGCCTCACAGAGTGGTTTGGAGCAGGGCACCCGAGAGACAGAGACAGAGAGAGAGAGAGAGAGAGAGAGAGAGAGAAAGAGAGCGTGCGCGCGCAGGTTCACTCCCCGAATGCCCACAGCCGCCAGAGCTGGGCCCAGCTGAGCCGTCCCCCGCCCCCCGTGACCCCTGAATCCTACATGAGCACTGGTTTGAGTCCTGGCTGCTCGAAGCTCCCTGCTGATGGCCTGGGGAGCCCCTGCACCCACGTGGGAGACCCGGATGGAGGCCCCGGCTCCTGGCTTTGGGCCAGTCCAGCCCCGGCTGTCGCGGGCATTTGGGGAGTGAACCAGCGGATGGAAGAGCTCTACTGTCCCCTGCCCCCGTCACTCTGCCTTTTAAATAAATTTTAAAAATCTTCATGAAAAGTACAGGAAACTCCGTGTTCAGGGGTGGAGAGCCAGGTCCGGGCCCCACGGAGGTGTGCACGCTGGGAGGCGAGGCAGGAATGCTGCCCTGCGGACGGAGGCGGACCTCACATCCGACCAGAGACAGGCTCGGAGCCCAGAGGGACTGCAAGAGGCACGAGGGAGCCAGCGGGCCCCCGACGGGGCCGGCCAGGCTGTCTGGGCGGGGCCCTGAGCTGCAGCTCCACACTCTCCTCCTCCGGGAGTGGCCTGCGTCGCGGTGACGCGCACGGCCCACTGCGGGGCGTCATCATCCAGCCATCCACCCCATCCATCCGTCCATCATCCGCCCAGCATCCGTCCATCACCCACCATCTGCCCCCTCATTCATCTCCTCCCTCCCTCCTCCTTCCCTCCCTCCCTCCTCCCTCCCTCCCTCCCTCCCTCCTGGCCCACTCCTCCGCTCATTTCTGAATCTTCGAGCACTGGTTGAGCCGCTGTCTTGTGCCAGGAGGCAGAGGACCCAGCGCTACCACACAGGGCCCAGTTGAGAATGTGCCGGGGTGAGAGGCATTGCTTGGACCACCCTACAAACCCGGCTGTAACACGGACTACAGGGGTGTCGACAGGGCAGGGGTGCGGCTGGCCTCAGTCTGCTGCCCTGTAACCGGGAGGGACCATGGCGCCTGTCTCAGTGCCTCCCGCGAGCCTGCAACTCAGAATAAAAAAAAATTATTTATATGAAAGGCAGAGAGAGTGTGTGTGTGTGTGTGTGTGTGTGAGAGAGAGAGAGGTCTTCCATCCCCTGGTTCATTCCCCAGGTGGCTGCAACGGCCAGAGCTGGGCTGATCCGAAGCCAGGAGCCGGGAGCCTCCTCCGGGTCTCCCACGCGGGTGCAGGGGCCCAGGCAATTAGCAGGGATCTGGATCGGAAGAGGAGCAGTCAGGACTCCAACTGCGCCCGCGTGGGGTGCGGGCACCATGGCAGCAGCTTTACCCGCCAGGCCGCAGCGCCGGCCCCCGGATTTCCTTTTTCGGTGCTGGGATTGTTCCGTGGCTGTTCCGTGTCCCTGTCATTGGTGTTATTTATGGGTACCGAGAAGGGTGGGGCGGGGGCCGAGCACGCCGGGAAGGAGCACGGCTGGGGGTGGGGGCAGCTTCTTTAGCAGCGGCGGCGGGGGAGGGAGCAGGTGTCGTGGGGGGAGGGCCGAGGGAGGCGGGGCCGGGACAGTGCCCACGGTGGCGGAGCCAGAGCGCCCGTCCCCCCGCCGGAGCCGGGGCCACCTCCTCTCTGCGTCTCCTCTCTGATCCTCCCTGTGTGGCGGAGGGACGCCGCGCCGTGCGGCTGTGGGACCTGTGCCCGCGCTGGCCGCCGGGAGAACAGCGCTTGTCCCGAGCTCGTCTTTGAACGTGGGTCTTTGCAAGCTCAGGGATCAGAGTCCCTTGTAGGTTCAAAGATTTCAAAGAAGGTCCGCGGGGCTGAGGCCGGCAACGGAGGCTCCCACGGGGCTGGGCCACGGCTGCCGACGCCCGGGACTGGCTCTGAGGCGTCCGGCGGGGGCTTCTGCCCTGGGAACAGCTCGCGGACCCCACGCCAGGCTGGGCAAGGGCCCAGGGGGTGGAAGCTGTGCCTTCCCCCTCAGTGGCCACTTGAGAGGCCGGTTCTGTCCCGGCAGCTCTGACTTCCTCTGAGATGGGCAGGCAGGTCCCGCCCCCCAGGCCCGTGGGCTCCGTGGTCCCGGAGGCGCCCCTCCCCCATGCGTTGTCTCCCGCCATGGCCCCGATGCCCGGAGCTGGACAGGCTGGATGAGGCTGGGTGAGGCTCGGGCCTCGCACCTGCCACGCGCCGGGCTGGCAGCCTGCTCGTGCACACGAGCCTCTGGAGCAAGTTTCCACGCTGTTTCTTCAAAGCGTGGGAGCTGACGGGCGGCAGGGGCCCCGATGGAGCGGGGGGGGGGGGGCAGGGAATCTGGGGCAGGACGAGGCTGCTGGCCGTGGGCGGAGTTCCTGCCGCCCCCGGGGCTCCCCCCGGCGAGGGGGCTGCGGGCTTCGCCCGGCGCGCATGGCGCCCACCTCTCTGCCCCCTCTGACACACAGAGGCCTCGGAGGCCCTGGGGGTCACGGCAGCGTGCTCGCACCGCGTGGACAGGCAGGCGCGGCCCCGAGGGCCCCGGGCACCCGGGCACCTGCCCTGCAGAGGCACAGGAAGCTGGGTGCGCGAGGCGGCGGGCGTGGCCCCTCTGGGCCGGTGGGGGGGGACTCCTACCCTGGGCTCCCACGCAGAGCCCACCCTGATGTCCCCCTGGAGAGAAAACACCCCGCTTTGGAAACCGCAGGTCCCAGCCGGTCAGGGGCTGCCGGGGGAGGCCGGGTCGACTCCTGCGGCCGAGGGTCCCTCAGCCCCTCCGGCCTCTCCTTACCCAGGGTGTGGTGGGGGAGGTGGCGGGGAGCCATGTGAGTGCCGTGTGCAGTCCGTGTGAGTGCCGTGTGCAGTCTGTGTGAGTGGCATGTGGTGTCTGTGTGCAGTCCGTGTGAGTGGCGTGTGTGGCCTGTGTGAGTGCCGTGTGCAGTCTGGTGAGTGCCGTGTGCAGTCCATGTGAGTGCCGTGTGCAGTCCATGTGAGTGCCGTGTGCAGTGTCTGTGTGAGTGCCATGTGCAGTCTGTGTGAGTGCCGTGTGCAGCCTGGTGAGTGCCGTGTGCAGTCCATGTGAGTGCCGTGTGCAGTCCGTGTGAGTGCCGTGTGCAGTCTGTGTGAGTGCCGTGTGCAGTGTCTGTGTGAGTGCCGTGTGCAGTCTGTGTGAGTGCCGTGTGCAGCCTGGTGAGTGCCGTGTGCAGTCCTATGAGAGCCTGGGTGTGCATTCTGCAGGTGTTTGTTTGTGCTGTCCCCTGGGCTCCTTGAGGGCCACTTCCTGCTGCACCCGCCCCCAGGCAGGGACGGGAGGGCCACCCCCGCGTCCCCTGGAGGGCAGTGTCCCTGGGAGGCTGACGTTGGACGGACGCCGGTGGTGCACAGCTGGGTCGGACAGAGCCCGGGAGGAGGCTAATGTGTCCGGGCCGTCACAGCAGGCTCTAGAAAAGTCTTCAAGCCAGAGGGATTCTAATTCACCTTAATTAACGAACCCCTGGTGCGAGCAGCCGGGGGAGGCACTGACGTCAGCCTCATGCTGCTCCAAGGGGGCTGGGTGCTCTTTAGGAAGCATGGTTGCCATGACAGTGCAGGCAGAGGCCACACACTGTCACCGCACGGGCACTAGTCACCTGTGTCACCCTGTGCCCAGCAGGGCCCGGGAGCTTGGCCGTGGCCCCCGGGTCCCACTCTGCGGCCTGCGCGCTCTGGGCCAAGCTGTGCCCTCAGCTGCCCTTCGCTTTCCATGGGAGCCCGGCCGACCCGGGCCAGCTCCCGGGCATGCAGGGGGTCCGGCCCCCCAGCCCCCCCACCCCACCAGGCTCTGCTGAAGAACGAGTCCCAGCCCGGCTCAGAGCCAGCGCTTTCCTGGCCGCCTGTGGCCCTGGCATGGCCAAGCCACCCCTTTCACAGCCGGAGACCTGGCCCTGGAAGGCAGGGCTGGCCCCTGGTCAGCTCCCCTGGGTCAGCTCCCCTGGGTCAGCTCCCCTGGGGTAGCTCCTCTGGGTCAGCTCCCCTGGGGTCATTCTCCCCTGGGGTCAGCTCCCCTGGGGTCATTCTCCCCTCGGGTCAGCTCCCCTGGGTCAGCTCCCCTGGGTCAGCTCCTCTGGGTCAGCTCCCCTGGGGTAGCTCCCCTGGGGTAGCTCCCCTGGGTCAGCTCCCCTGGGTCAGCTCCCCTGGGGTCAGCTCCCCTGGGGTCAGCTCACCTGGGGTCAACTCATCTGGGGCAACTCCCCTGGGGTCAGCTCCCCTGGGGTCAGCTCCTCTGGGTCAGCTCTCCTGGGTCAGCTCCCCTGGGTCAGCTCCTCTGGGTCAGCTCCCCTGGGTCAGCTCCCCTGGGGTAGCTCCCCTGGGTCAGCTCCCCTGGGGTCAGCTCACCTGGGCCAGATCCCCTGGGTCAGCTCCCCTGGTCAGCTCTCCTGGGTCAGCTCTCCTGGGTCAGCTCCCCTGGGGTCAGCTCACCTGGGCCAGCTCATCTGGGGCCAGATCCCCTGGGTCAGCTCCCCTGGGGTCAGCTCACCTGGGCCAGCTCATCTGGGGCCAGATCCCCTGGGGTCAGCTCCCCTGGGGTCAGCTCCCCTGGGGTCAGCTCACCTGGGCCAGATCCCCTGGGTCAGCTCCCCTGGGGTCAGCTCACCTGGGCCAGCTCATCTGGGGCCAGATCCCCTGGGTCAGCCTAACCTGGGGTCGGGTCACCCCTGCCCTGGGGCAGGAGGAGGGACGTTCGCACTGCACCCGAGGGAGGGGCTAGGTCCCAGCTCGGGTCCAGGCTGGTTCCGAGTCCCCGGAGTGAGCCCTTCAGAGGGGCGTGGCTGAAGTTCCCCGGGATAGGTAGCCCGAGACCCCCGCCCCAGGGTCGCTGACCCCCACCCCAGGAGACCCATGTGACCAGGAGCTGATCCCCAACACCATGAGTTTGCCTCCTGCCTTGAAGTGGACCAGGAAAAGGGTCACATGCGGGCTGTCCCCCCGTGGAGAGCCCCCGCCCCCACGGAGTGGCCGGGCCCCTCCCAGAAGAGACCCCCCGACAGGTGGCCGACGGAGGAAGCTCCCGCCCGGCCCCCGCCGGCCTGCCCAGGCCCGGGTGCAGTGAACATTTCACGCCCATAGGAGGCGCTGGCATTTTGCGGGCTGACTTCAGTTCACCAGGGGCCTGGTTCCGGTGCCAATCAGCCCGCTTATGGCAACAGTGGGGAGCAGGCGGCCTGATGTACCCACGCCCCTGCCGCTGCCTGCGCCGGACAGAGATGGCCTGGTCAGAGGCTCCGTCCTCGGAGGCTGCGTGCGGGGCGGACAGTGCCGGCCCCGCCGGCCCCTGGGGGCAGGGAGGCCCTTGGCCCTTCTGGCCCCCGCCCTGCTGGCTCTGTGCCGTCCCTTGGCGGATTCCGCAGAGGTGGGAAGTTCTGGAGACAAAAATGTCCAAGGAGGTGCTTTGGCGCGAGCTCACGCAGCCGCACGGGTGGCAGACGGTGGGATTATCTGGGTGGGCAGTTTGTAATGTTTTTAAAAAGATTTTATTTCATTTACTTGAGAGGTAGAGTTACAGTCAGAGAGAGGGAGAGAGGGCGGGACAGAGACAGAGAGAGGTCTTCTACCTGCATGTTCACCCCCAAGATGGGTGCAACGGCTGGGGCTGGGCCAGGCTGAAGCCCGGAGCCAGGAGCTTCAACCCGGTCTCCCACGTGGGTGCAGGGGCCCAAGCACTTGGGCCATCCTCCACTGCTTTCCCAGGCCGTAGCAGAGAGCTGGACTGGAAGTGGAGCAGCTGGGACTTGAACTGGCACCTGTACGGGATTCTAGCGCCACAGGTAGAAGCTTAGGCCAGTAAGCCACAGCGCTGGCCCCAGCGGTTTTTAATTTTTTCGCAGGAAATTTGTATACAGGCTACCGGATTCCGCAGCATACAGCCTGCCGGGCGGGTGCAGGCAGCGGCTGAGCCCCTGCACCACAGCGCGAGGCCCCGGCGACGTGTGTCACCCTGGGATAACTTCCAGACGGAAAAGCAAGTTGCCAAACAGGACAGCGACGTCCCTGGGGCCCAGGCCTCGGCTTGTGGGGAGTCCGGCGTGGACGCCGGCGGCCCTGCGGCCTCGCTGCTGCCAAGTTTGGATTTCTCCAGTCTCCCTCGTCCCTCAGGGCAGCACCGGTCAGGGCGTTGTAGGAGGCTGGCCACGGGGCTGCCCGGTGTCCACCCCCCTGCCCCGTAGATGAGGCCTCGCAGGGAGCAGGGGAGGGGTGGGCTGTGCGGTGTGTGCCGTGTGACCCGGTGTCCACCCCCCTGCCCCGTAGATGAGGCCTCGCAGGGAGCAGGGGAGGGGTGGGCTGTGCGGTGTGTGCCGTGTGACCCGGTGTCCACCCCCCTGCCCCGTAGATGAGGCCTCGCAGGGAGCAGGGGAGGGGTGGGCTGTGCGGTGTGTGCCGTGTGACCCGGTGTCCACCCCCCTGCCCCGTAGATGAGGCCTCGCAGGGAGCAGGGGAGGGGTGGGCTGTGCGGTGTGTGCCGTGTGACCCGGTGTCCACCCCCCTGCCCCGTAGATGAGGCCTCGCAGGGAGCAGGGGAGGGGTGGGCTGTGCGGTGTGTGCCGTGTGACCCGGTGTCCACCCCCCTGCCCCGTAGATGAGGCCTCGCAGGGAGCAGGGGAGGGGTGGGCTGTGCGGTGTGTGCCGTGTGACCCGGTGTCCACCCCCCTGCCCCGTAGATGAGGCCTCGCAGGGAGCAGGGGAGGGGTGGGCTGTGCGGTGTGTGCCGTGTGACCCAGCCCCGCGTCCTCTCTGCTGTGACGTGCTTGTTCGGGGAGAAGGATGTGGGGACTGGGACGGCCGTCCCTCCTCAGTCTCCATCCTGGGCTGGGGCATCTGGGCGGGGTGGTTCCCGTGGCGTTGGACGCCCATGGGTGCTCCCCTCCCCCACCAGGCTCACGGCTCAGAGCTCGGCTGCTTGCTCACTGGTTTATTTGTACCCTAAAGGTGGGCTCCAACCTGCCTGTCACTCCTCCGCTGTGGCTGGGCCCCGCCCGGCGGCTCTGGCGCACTTGTTGGCGCCCGCCGCGCCCCGCCCCTTGGGGAGGACTCGGTGACTTCGGCCTCCGTACCGCCAGGCCCCTCTCCGGCCAGCACCACCCAGCGGTCCCCTCGTCTGTGCCAGTGCGGGCTCCCGGGCTGGCACAGGGTGGAGGGGCTGGCGCAGGGGCCCTGCTGACTGTCAGGGCGGGGACCCCGGGCTGATACACTGGCCAGGCACCGTTTCCCTCCCTGCCACCCTCTGCCCTCCGCCCCACACCCCTGGACGGCCCCCCCCGCTCTTCGTGTCCTATCTCCAAGGCATCAGCTCCACCAGCCTCCGAGAAGCCCCTTGACCCTGGCTGTCGGGCAAGCCCCCAGACCTTACGTGGGCTCTGACCCTTGACCCCGGTTGCAGACTGGTTCTTGACCCGTTGGTCCTCCGGTCAGCGACCCTCAGTGTGGGTGCTCTGCAGGCCGGAAGCACTTTCTTCATGCGCCTGCCAGCCAGGGGCTCGGGGAGCTGCCTCCCACCCCTGCCACGGGGCCTCCTGGCTTAGCGGTGTGCGTCCAGGTGGGGCGCCCTGTGGGGTGCATGGCCACACGGAGTGGGGGCTCTGTGCAGGGGCTGACAGCAGGGAGGGCTTGCCGGGGGCTGAGGGCCTGGGGTTCTCCCGAGGTGCAGACCCGGGCTCCCCTGCAGGACCCTGGGGGGTGTGGTCCTCCTGCCCATGTGCCCTGCACAGCCCTTAGTGGGGCAGAGGTCACCGGACGTGAGCAGCCTGGCAGCTCGGAGACCCTGCGGGTCCCGTCCCCAGCCTGCTCTGGCCTGCGCCAGATCAGATCACCCGTGAGCCCAGCCACCCCCCACCCCCCACACCCTGGGGTCTGTCCTGACTGAGACCCGCGCCCCCCCCCCCAGCCCCGACCGGGGGCTCCTGGGAAGCCAGCAGCAGAGCTCAGAGGGGAGCGCCCAGCCGCGCCCCCGCCGCCCCGCCCCGTCCCAGTGCCGCCCTCACCCGCCTGCTGTGGTGCTGGGCTCGGCCGGCCGGTGCACTCCGTCTCCCCAGGCAGCCGGCAGAGACAGCCATGCCGCCTCCTCGGTGCTGCAGGCATTTAAATGGCCGTTTTATTTAAATTTATGTCCGGAGCCGCGGGCAGAGGCAGGGCCGTTTCAAAGTCAGCTCTGCTTTATGGGTTTGTGGGGACCGCGTGGCAGCTGCTGAAGGGCCTGGCGGCTCCGGCACAGCAGAGGCCCCGGCGGCGCGTGCACTCCGTGGTTCTGGGTGCCCTCACCCCCTCCCCGGTCGGTCCCGGTCACAGGGTGGCCCCTGGCCGAGAGCCCCCTGCTTGTGAAGTGGGGGGGGGGCTCTGACTGTTTCGGGCTCCGAATGCAGCAGGCCCCGGGCGCAGGCTCCACAGCTGGAGGAGCAGCTGCCACGCGCCCGGGCTGCCGGGGGGGCTGGCGGGCCCCTCTCACACCCCTTCCACCATCAGGGCACAGCGTCCGTGGCCCAGAGCAGCCTGGAGCAGCCTCCAGGAGCCCCAGGAGAGCTGGCCTGGGCCTCAGGCTCCTGGGGACCCCTGCTCGCCCCCGTGGCCTTGGCCAAGGCTTCTAGCATCTTCCAAACAGAGCAGCAAACAGCTCTCGGGGGCTCAGGGGTCCTGGCCGGGGCCCCAGCCTTGGAGCCGAGCGCTCACTCCAGCACCTGCTCCAGGTGGTCCTGCGCCAGGACGCGGCGGGCAGGGGCAGCTGTAGGGAGAAGCTCCGAGGCTGCCCCTCCTCCCACTCCACACCAACCTCACTGGGCGCCTCAGTCTCTCCATCCGTAAGAAGGGTGTGGTGTGGAGAGGGAGGCGGCGTTTTCTCCGCACCACCCCCAGCCACCCCCAGCCGATTCCCCACTTCAGTGACGCAGTCGACGTCCACGGTGTGGGCGGAGGGTGGAGGGCTCTGACCAGCCGCTGGCTGGAGCCCGGGCAGGCAGTGGGCAGGGTGGCACTGGAACCCCGCAGACAACCACCGGCTGCCCAGGCAGTCCAGGTCAAGGTCGGGGGTCACAGAGTGGACCCCGGGCTCCACCCTTGCTACAGAGGCGCTCAGCCCCGGCCCTGGCCCTGGGCACACGGAGACCGGAGGGGTCTGTCCACATCTCGAGCTCGCCTAGCCCAGACTTCTGCTCAGGCGCCCACAATCCCCGTGGTCACTGAACAGAGTTCTCGCAGGGCCTGCTCAGTGGACCTGCCCGCCCCAAGTGGACGCTCTCACGTGGGGAAGGACGCTCGGCGGTCACACGAAGGGGTCTACAGTGCATCGGGGTGGGGGCTGGGGCAGCAGGGGGCTGGGGCCACGGGGAGGCCATCGCCCACTCTGGCCGGCATCCAGGAGCTCCGCTGGGAGCCCCTTCCGGGGGAGGGGGCCTGACGGAGACTTCAAGGACAAGGCCATCCACAGGGAGCGCGTGGACGCCAGGAGGGGGTCAGGGAGGACGCGGCAAACTCAGGGAATAAAGGACCCCCAGGGAGGGCCTGCGAGCAGGGCGGCCGAGGCTGTGTCCCCAGCAGAGCGGCCAGCTGCCAGCCATAAGGCTCTCGTGGGCTGACCAGGTGCTCTGTGTGCAGGATGCTCTGAAGGGGTGGGAGCGAGGGGGGGCCGCTGCATGGGGGACTCCGGGGGTGCTCGGTGGTGGAGGCTGCAAGGAGAGTCGGGGGGAGGCTGCGGGGAGAGGGGAGTCTGACGGTGGAGGCGGGGGGGGGGAGGAGGGGGAGAGGAGAGTCTGACGGTAGAGGCGGGGGGGGAGGGGGAGAGGGGAGTCTGACGGAGGGGGGGGAGGGGGAGAGGGGAGTCTGACAGAGGCGGGGGGGGGAGGGGGAGAGGGGAGTCTGATGGTGGAGGCAGCAGGGAGGGGAGAGCCTGGGCTCCTGGCCCTGGGGAGGAGATGAAGAGGAGGGGATGAGCCAATGGCACAATGGGGAGTTGCTGAGCGTGGGGGTGGGTGATGGGCAGGGGGGTGGGATCCAGGAGGGAGCAGAGGGTGTCGGGGCCAGCAGGGGCCTCACCCAGGCCGGGTCGGGAGCTGTGTCTGGGCGTGGCCAGCAGTTCTCTTGGGGCTGCAGAGGTGTGGGGTGAGACCGCCCCCCTCCGCAGTTGTCCCGGGGAGCGGGGGAGCGGCTGGGGGAGCGCGGTGGCCTGGATGCCAGATTGGAGTGGGCTGCGGAGCCGGTGGGAGGCGAGGAGCGGGGACGGCGGGTGCTGCCAGCCCTCCCACCTTTCTGTCCCACGGTCTCCTGTGCACTGGTGGCGAGGGCTCCAGAGCCCCCCAGCCTGTCAGTCACTTAAGGGATGGAAGCGGAAGAGGAGCCCAGAAAGCCCCAGCACCGGTGCGGGCAGTATGGTGGTCCCTGCCCCATGACCCCTGCATGGGGAGGCGACAGCCCAGGGTCCCTCCCCTGGCGACAGCCCAGGGGTGCAGAGCAAGGACTCGGAACTGAAGCTGCGCTCCCCGCTGATGGAGGAGGGGGTGGGAGCAGAGCAGGTGCGGGAAGGGAGGAGCTGTTCTCTTTCCTGGCAGAAACCTCACCCAGTCAGAAGGAGGCCTCTGAGGGGAGGTGTTGATTGGCAGGCGAGGGAGCCAATGGGGTGTAAGTTTCCGGAGCGGACCGGCCCTGGCCCTCCCTCACAGGCCTCAGGTGGGCTCTGGGCCGGGCGTGGACTCACCTGGCTCCTGCAGGGTGGGGGGCAACCTGGCCCAGGAGTGAGACCGTGCTGGGGGCACGCCGTCTGCTCCAGGCTTGGCTGGGCTGTGTCTGAGGCAGGGGAAGGGGAGGGGGCTCCCACAGGCTGAGACCCCCACCCGCGTGCACAGGGAGGACCTCCAGACATCCGCTCACACTCACACATGTGCCCAAGGTCACACGCATGGTCCTCCCTCGCCTCCTTCCCCGGACTGACAGGGGCACCGGGGTGGTGCAGAACCGCGGTCACGCCGGCTTGTTCCTGACCCAGCACGGGGTGTCCAGCGCCCGGCCGCCGTGGCCTCGGGTGCAGCCCGGATTCAGGAAGGAGAAGCATTCTCTGTGCCAGCCGCCCTCGGCCCTCCGAAAGCCTGAGCAGTACCCAGCCCCGCCTCGAGCCCCGGGGCCTGCTGTGAGTGGCGGCTGTCTCTCCGGGTGACGTGCTCCCGGCCTGTCACCACCAGGGGCTTTAACAGCGGCCCGCCCCCTCACATGGTTCCTGCCGCGCCGGCTGAGCTAGAAGCCACAGCTCCCGCGTCTGAGGTCCCTGCTGACGGCGCGTGGGAACAGGTGGTCCCAGCGAAGCCACTGGGGGCTACACTTGGGGTTTTGATGGACGGGTGAGGGTGGCAGGGGCACAGGGGCCCCACGCCTGGCATGGTGGTGCCGACTCCCTTGCTGTGGTGGTCACTGTGGGCCCTGGAAACACAGGACTGAGGCCTGGCCAGGTGCAGAGGCACCCGCTGCCTCGGAGCTGGTGAATCCGGCCGGTCCCTGGGGCCGCGCGTGACGGTCGGAGCTGTGTCAGGGCGCCCCAGCCGGCCCAGCACTGGTCTGTGAGTGGGCTCTGCACAGATGCACCTGCCCCAGGAGACCAGGCTGGAGCTGAGGCTGGCGGTGGGGCCGGGAGCTTTGATGGCCCCGCGTGTGTCCCTCCGCCCAGGCCTGCAGCCCAGTGGTGTCACCGGGGACTTTTAAGACCTTTGGAAACCGAGGAGAGGGAAGGAGACCCATCCTCTCAAACCCTCAGCAGCCGTGTCTGAGACAGGTACTGCCCGCACCGCTGCCTCTGCTTCCCACTAGATGGCGCTGCCTCACCCTTGTGTCCTGCTTGTCCCACGGCCCAGCAGGGTCTGGGTGAGGACGGGGTCTCCCAGAAGCCTGTGTGGCAGTGATGGGGACGGAGCCCCCTCCCATCGCTCTGCTCTGGAACCCAGAACGTGGATTCTGTCCACTCTGTGCCAGAGAGCCCAGCCTCGTCTCTGCAGAGTGAGGGGGCAGGTGCATGCGTGTGTGCATGTGTGTGTACGTGTGTGTGCACACGTGCGTGACACGTTCCCCCAGGGCAACCCAGTCTCATTGTCCTCAGCTCCACAGGGCTCGGGGTCGCCCCCGTCTATGGCCCTCGGTGCTGAGCCCACGGTGGCCACAGCTGGAGCGAGCGGGCGATGGACGCGGTGAGTCTGGCACTGCATGGTGGTGACTTCCGAAGCCTGTGACAAACCTCAAGGAGGGGCCTGGATGACGCCCGTTTTCCAGAGGAGCGAGCGGGCAGGGGAGCAGCCTGGGCCCCTGCTCCCGGAGGCCCCGGGCGCCCCGCCCTCGCACACCTTCCCCAGGGCCTTGGGCCTCAGCCGCTGCACTGAGCAGGACCAAGCGGGGGGCTTCCTGGGGGTCCACAGTGGGCTCATGCTCTGTGTGGCTGGGGTCTCCCCTTCTGGAGCAGCCAGGGAGCATTCAGGCCCCTGGCCGGGACCCCTCGGGAGCCGGGCATTTGCCGCATTTTCTGGGCGCGTCCCCTCTTTTCCTTCTTCCCTCCGTTCACCTCCCGGTTCGGGTGCAGCGCAGCCGCCGGCTGCTGGGCCTGGAGCATCCAGCCTAGGCCGTGTAAATCTTTCATTCTCCGGGTTGCCGTCGGGAGGTGTAATTAGAGGCCCGAATGCCCCCCAGGGGGGGCCCCTGGGGCGGGGGGCTCCCTTTAATCTTCCGAATCTGCAGGGTTTGGATATCGGAGTCGTGGGGAGAGCCCTTTGTTTGCTGTCTTGTTTTGGGGCTGGGAGGTGGCAAAGGTTTGCGCCCAAAGCACCCAGCAGCGGCTCCGGCGCCCCGAGTCACTCAGCTGGAGGGGGGGGGGGCATGGAGGGAAGAGACTGGGTGCGGCCATGGAAGGCGGGTGCGGGAGAATGGTGCCAAGCTGGGTGGCCGCTGTTCTCCAGGCCGAGCGGGGTTAGCCGAGCCCTCTGCTGTCCGGCCGTGGGGCGCCTGGCCCTTGTCCTCCCTGGCCGGTCCTGCACGCTGGGGAGCGAGGCGATGCCGGCTTCGTCCAGATGGGGCTGCCCCGGGCCAGCGCCTCGCCCACCTTGGGAGCTGCTGGTGGTCATGGAGAGGCGGTCCCTGAACACCCCATTAGACTTGGGAGCATGGGAGCCTGTCAGGGCCCAGGGCAGAGTTGAAGGTTGAGGCCACCTGGGGACCCAGGGCTGGCGGGTCTCACACAGAGGGTGTGGCATTGAGATGACAGACGCTGGCCAGCACGGGGTCTGGGCAGTGGCCATCACTGAGGGCCAGCCTGTGTGGCAGGTGGCGGCATGGGCCCCCCAGCCTCCCGGGAACCTGCAGAGGCAGCCGTGGCCCAGAGTCTGGGCGGGGGACAGACCCTGGGGGGACCCAGTGCCGCCTGCTGCGGGCCTGTGGCCCCGGGGAAGCCCCTGGCTCAGGATGGACCCGACTGTCCCCACCTCTGCAGGCTTAGGGCTGACAGCATATGGAAAGGCCCCCCCACCCTCACAAGCACTTGAGGGGCTGGGAACAGGGGGTGGGGAGAGAGAGAGAGAGAGAGAGAGAGAGAGAGAGAGAGAGAGAGAGAGAGAGGGAGAGGAGACATCTAATCCTGCAGGGTTGGCCTGGAGCTCCCAAGCTTTCCCCTGTTCGACTTAAATGTCTGTCTTCGCAGAACCTGTGCACCCACGCGCCCACAGCCCTTCCCCCTCCAGGGCACTTCGGGTCTGTGCCCCCCGTGTTGGGCCGCACGTGTGTTGGGTCGCACGTGCCAGAGCTCCAGGGCACCACCACTCAGGTCAGCTCCTCCACGGTGGGGCTCCCGGCACACGCGGTGCTTGTGGGGGTTGCTGACCTGGTGTGGTTGAGGACTGCCTGGAGCTGCCCTGGGTGGGGGGCGGGTGGGGCCAGCAGGCCGCAGGGGCCGGGGTGGACACCTGTCCTAGGACCCTTGGGTGTGTTGTGCACTGCCTTCCTCCAGGGGGCGCCCTCTTCAGAGCCACAAAGGGGTGGTGTCCCAGGTGAGTGGAGGGGGGTGCCTATGTCCCGCCCCAGTGGCCCCCATGCTGGGCTCCGGCGGCTGCGGGAGCCTCCTTTGTGTCTCTCAGGAGGATCGGGGTGGGGGGCATGTTGGGGGGAGAATGTGGGGGTGCTGGGGAGAGCTGGGGTGCAGGGCCTGCATCTGCAGGGTGAATGAGGGAGGTCGGGGGCGCTGAGCCACACCCAGCTCCCACATCTTGCCGGCTGTGGCTTGTGGGCTGGAGCAGGTGGCTGGTGCAGCCGGGAAAGGGGTGGGGAGTGTTGGAGGAGCCCCGGCCCCGCCCGTTTCCCCCCCAACCCCTACAGACCTCAGCGCGTCCATGACGACCTCGACCACAGTGACCACCGAGAGGGCGCCTGCGCTGGGCTCCGGGACAACCAGAGCTCCCGGAGCCACTCAGCCGCAGGGGCCCAGGATCTAGAACACTCCAGGCCCTGCTGTGCCCCTGCAGCCTGGCCGTGACCCTCCTGCCTCTGACCAGGGTGAAGATGGGGTGGGGGCTGCGTCCATCTCCAGGGACCACGGTCACCACACCCGCCCCTCCCCTGCCTGGCCTGTTGCCACCACGTGGGCCTTGGGCCGGAAGCTGGGTCACTGTGCCCACAGCCTGTCCTGCCCACCCCGCGTGGGCCCCAGACCTCCCGCTGTGGGGCTCGGGCCCGTCCCGACCTGGCCTGGCCGGGTGCGTGATGGATGGCCGATGGCACAGTGCACCTGCTCAGCTCCCATGGGGCCTCAGGCCAAGACTCCTGTCCCCTGTCCTGATCCCGAGGGAGGGAGCTGGTGTTGGGGTGTAGGTGAACCCCGAGGCCTGAGGGAGGGAGCTGGTGTTGGGGTGCAGGTGAAGGGGACCGGGGGCCGGGGGGTCAGCGAGGGCCAGGCCTGGAGGGGGAGTTTGCTGCCCTCTCTCCGGGGGCTGCCTCCAGTGTGGGGGGCTGCTCCGCCTCCACCAACGCCCCAGCCCCCAGTCGGGCCTGGCAGCGCCTCATCTGCCCCACCCTGTGGTTTGGACGCTGCGCCCGCCCAGCCCGGGCTGTGCCATGTGGTGGAAACTCAGCCCCGGCCGGGCGAGAACTGGGCTCTGATTCTGTTTGTTCACAAGTGCACAGT
Organism: Lepus europaeus; assembly: GCF_033115175.1. Taxonomy (NCBI): domain Eukaryota; kingdom Metazoa; phylum Chordata; class Mammalia; order Lagomorpha; family Leporidae; genus Lepus; species Lepus europaeus. Next base: position 2,080,237 of record NC_084838.1, read on the forward strand.
GCCGTGCCCACGCCTGCACACGCTCCCGCGTGCAGGCGAGTTACACGCACAGGCCCACAGGCCACACATGTGCACACCGGTACACAACCTGCCCTCGGGTGCATGTAAGACATCCATGCATCCATGGGTGTGCGGAGGCACGCGGCACCCCACACACGTGCACACACCCGCCTCTGTGTGCACACGCCTCCACACCCATGCACCTGCATGCAGGCACACGGGCGCTCACACTGCAGCTGGGGTCTCCGGAGAGCAGCCCCCCGTGGGCTCCACACCCCCCGCCCCCGGTTCCGACCCCTCCCACTTCCTGGAAGCTTCCGTTCGTAGCTGGCCACACCTCCGGCTTTTAATTAAACGTGAGGACAGGGCGGGACTGCCAGGCCTGGCGTTTGAGGCACGAACTACGGAAATCCTCCCTTCCAGATGTCTCCCCGCCAGCCGCCGCGCCTATGGGCTCCGGTTGTTTGTTGTTTTTTCTAATTTCTTTTAAAGTCACGGCCTCCGTGTCGTCCCTTCGATGGAGGCCGGTCGGTTAAATGTGATTTAAACCCAGGATGCGGCCACGTGCCGAGCGCCGAGGTCTCGCCCCGACTGTGGCGGCTGCAGCTGGGCGCCGCCCCCTGTTTGCCCTGGGGCTCGCTCCTGATCCAGCGTTAGAGGCCGGGTCCTGTGGCCGATGCTGGGTGGAGGACAGGAGAGCAAGGGCTCCCTCGGCCTCTGCAGTGAGGAGCCCCGGGGCATCCGGCTCAAGTCCACGTGCGTCCCACGAGGGACGTGCAGGACGCCACGGGTCTGCTTACGGAACGCCTGACCTTGACCACCGCCCCAGCGCTGCTGCCCACGGCACACTTGTGGGGACGCCTGGCGCCTGCCCGGAGGCCTCCACGCGTCGTTGAAACGGTTAATGATGTGCTGGCCACAGGTGCTGGCCAGTGACTGTGAACCCCCACCCACGTGGCCGTCCCTGGTGTTCTCCGTGGCCTAGGGTATGGATCCCAGTGGGACCCCCAATCAGGTATCCATCCAGCACCCCCCACCCATCATCTACCACTCTCCCACCCATCTATCCGTATACCCTATCCCCCCACCCACCCACCCATCCCCCCTCCCTCCCCCCACTCTCCCACCCATCCATCCATCCTTCCCTCCTTCCCTCCTCCCTCCCTCTCCCTCCTTCCCCCTCCCTCCCTCCCTTCCTCTCCCCTCCCTCTCTCTCCCCCTCCCTCCCTCCCCCTCCTTCCCCCTCCCTCTCCCTCCTTCCCTCTCCCTCCCTCTCCCTCCTTCCCCCTCCTCTCCCTCCTTCCCTCCTTCCCTCCTCCCTCCCTCTCCCTCCTTCCCCCTCCTTCCTCCCTTCCTCTCCCCTCCCTCCCCTCCCTCTTTTCAAGCCATCAGTCAAATCGCTCCCTTTCTCAGGGTGTAATCTTCTCATTGTGGCACAGGGACGAAGGTTCCCACGTCACCCCGCCATTCTGCAGATCACTGTGCGTGGTGTCAGGGTGTGAGGGCTGGGAGTGTGCCTGCCCGTGGCTGTGGGCAGGGTGACTCGGGTCCCAGGCAAACGGTTGCTGTTTGTCCCTGTGGCAGAGTCTCCGTCCGATCCCTTGGGTCCTGTTTCCTTGGAGCAGTTTGGGTCTCGGTGCCCGTGTTTAGCCATGAGCCTTCTCTCCCTGACTGAGAGCGGGCCAGGCCTCGGCGCTGGGCTGGACACAGGACCCCAAGCACAGGCCCCTTGGGTGGGAGGTGCCCACTCTGGTTCCCAGACTGGCTCATCCGTGCGATGTTCCTGAGTGGATCGTCAATGCCCGTGTTCATCGAGTGACTATTGGACGTCTGGGGCCCCACAAGCCAGCCTTCAGCCACGAGGGCTCCATCTTTGCCTGGGGCCAGAGGTGGAGAGGTGGGCAGGCGCTGGCGGTGGCCTGTGATGGTCGCAGCGATGAGGGAGCCACAGAAGCACCGAGGAGGAACCTGGCCCTGCCCGTCGGCGGGAGGGTGTCACAGAGAGGTGCACCATGGGGCAGCAAGTGTGGGGTCTTCCAACCACGGGCGTCCAGGGGTTTGGGCTCCACTTGGTCCCAGGCAGCGTCTGCTGAGCGACCAAGCACCCAGCACTGAGGAGCTGGAAGAAGCCACAGGGGGCTGTGAGTCTGGGGGACTCCGTGGGCTGGGCTCAGCGGCGGCTCTCGCCCCGGGCCATGCTCGTGTCTGCAGTGACCGGAGGCCGGCCAGGCTGGTTGTGCTCGCTGCCCACCTGCCTGGAGCTGGGACTCTGGAATGAGGTCAGCAGACGGCGCAGAAGGGCCCTAAGCAGGGGACAGGCTCGGCTCTGCCCTGCGGAAGCTTCTGGAAGCAGCTGGAGTCTGCAGGCTGGGAGCCCCGCACGGAGAGGAGGGTTCCTCGCAGGGCTGAAGGGGCACCTGTGGGCGGTCACCTCCAGGAAGCAGCTCTGGCTCAACGTGAGCACGTGCCACTGGGCAGGGCGTCGTCCAGCAGTCACGGACCCTCGGGGCAGAGCTTGCCGGCCCACGTGGTCGCTGCGGCCCTCGTACTCATCTCCAGCCAGGCCCATGGACTCCGAGGCCCGGAGCTGAGGCTCCTCAGCCGGTCCATCCTGGGAGACGTGGGGGCGTTGGTCTAGTCGGGAAAAGGCTGGAGACGGCTCGGTAAGCGGCTGGGAGACGGCACTCGGCTCTGGGTCTGAGGGCTGGGTGAGCCCCACACTGCTGCCACGTACACAGTGGGCCTCGTATTCTCATCTGTGGGATGGGCTGTCACTCTGCGGGCCACGGCAGAGTGTGGACGTGCGAGTGACCAGGAGCACGGGTTGGGGGAGGCGGCCAGGCAGAGAGAACGCCCGGGGCTGGACACTGGGTCCTCTGGTTCCCTTGTCCTGAGTGTACCCCTCACACGCCTGTGGGGGAAGTGCTCTCCCCCTCCCGGCTCTGGGCCCTGACGCCTGCCAGGCCGGGTCTAGCCGCCTGGCACGGATGGAGCAGTGCAGCTGCGGGCAGGGCGGAGGGCCAGGCAGGCAGAGCGGGAAGACTGGAGCGCTCGGCGTCCCCGCGCCACCGGCACAGCCTGATCCGAGTCGAGCATCAAGTGTCTGAGAGTGAAGCCGCCCGTGGCACAGATCAGGGTCCCCGTGACCTCACTCCCTCCTCACCCCCGCAGAAGCACGGAGGGAGCAGGCCCTGAGAGAAGGAGTGACCGAGGGGTCCCTGCCGGCCACACCCGGAGCCACGCCTCTCATCCCAGGTGGGAAGCAGGACAGCAAGCGAGCGGCCCCTGGCCAGCGAGAGTGGGGGGCGTGGCGTGACCTCAGGGGCCTGCTGTAGGTCAGGGTCGGGAGCAAAGGGCGGCTGCTGGGGAGGGGGCTGCAGAGGCTGCGATGGCCTGGGCCGGGCGGCGCCCCCCGCCTCTGTGCCCCTGGCCACATCCCAGGGGGGCGCTGCCTGGAGGCTCCTGCTGCCCACGCCGCAGCCCCGGGATGGAGCCCAGGGAGGCCGTGTGCTGGCCTGGCCTGCTCCCGCCCTCCCCATGGGCGACAGAGAGGCGGAGCCTTCTCCCCGCTTTGTGTTAAAAACCGGAGCAGTCAGCCCACGGGCGCCCCTGGAGGAGCCTGCACGCGACAGCCTGGTCGTGGGGCTGGGGGCTGGGGGCTGGGGGCTGGGGCGCTGCCGGCCTGCAGGGCTGCGGGGCTGAAGGATCACTTGTTCCCCATTAGAGCAGAACACGGAGGACACGGTCTAACGACACGCACACGCACGCACACGCACGCACACGCACCCACGGAGGGGCTGTGCTCGCCAGGCGGGGAGGGGGATGTTTACGATTCCTGCTCGTGCTCCAGTGGATGATAAATTATTCATCAACAGCGAGCGGAAGCCGGTGGCAGGCTCATGGGCGGGGAGGGGGCTGGGGGAGGGGCGCTCGGCTCCATTTGGCCTGGGGCGCTCCTGGTGGGGCTGGACCTCTGCCTGCAACCTGACTTGGCCCTGGCTGAAGCACGCGGCTGCAATTTGGGGGTTTTCCTGGCCGTTTCCCGGACACCCGCCCCACACACCCGTCAGCCCTGCCTGCCCGGACACCTGCCCCACACCCGTCAGCCCTGCCTGCCCGGACACCTGCCCCACGCCCGTCAGCCCTGCCTGCCCGGACACCTGCCCCACGCCCGTCAGCCCTGCCTGTGCCCGGACACCTGCCCCACGCCCGTCAGCCCTGCCTGTGCCCGGACACCTGCCCCACGTCCGTCAGCCCTGCCTGCCCGGACACCTGCCCCACGCCCGTCTGCCCTGCCTGCCTGGACACCTGCCCCACGCCCGTCAGCCCTGCCTGTGCCCGGACACCTGCCCCACGCCCGTCCGCCCTGCCTGCCTGGACACCTGCCCCACGCCCGTCCGCCCTGCCTGCCTGGACACCTGCCCCACGCCCGTCCGCCCTGCCTGCCTGGACACCTGCCCCGCGCCCATCAGCCCTGCCTGTGCTGGCCCCGGCCCGCCTGGTGCTTCAGGGTCTGCTGTGTGGGAACCGTCCCGGCAAAGGCCCTGAACCACGGCTGTCCTGGGAGTGGCCCACTCCCCAGCCGGGGCCTGTGTGTGCGTGTGTCTCTGGCTGCACGTGTGGCTCTGTGCATGTGTACCTGGGGTGCATGTATGTGCGCGTGCACGTGTGTGTCTCTGTGGGCCATTCCTGCTCTGGCCAGGCCTGGCAAGGGCTGGTTCTCGCAGCCGAGGGCCGGCAGTGTCGGGGAGTTTTAGGCCACAGCTCCTGCGGCAGAGCTGGCCTGTGTCCCCCGGCCGGCGCCGGCCCCAGCCTGCAAGAGCAGCTACGCGCCCGGCCCCCCAGGCCAAGGCCACGTCTCGCCCCCCTCCTCCCCCGCCCCGCGGCACAGCCCGGCTGCCGACCGCGGCTCTCAGCCTCGCAGGCTCAGCTACTTATTCAGTAATTTCCACACCGGGCTCGCGTGCTCCACAACACGGCATTAAACGAGTCAAAATACAATCTTTTCAGGGACGCAGATTGAAGAATCCATCAGCGTGCTGACAGAAGCCGCTGGAAGAGAACAACAAACATAAATAAGGTTGTGCGCCGGCGAGCACCCAGGGCCGCCGAGCCGGGGGCGCCCACGGTGCAGGGAGGGGCCGGGCCCTGGGCCACCTCTGCCCCTGTCCCGGGGGCTGCCATGCTGGGGGTGGGGGGGCTGCACTGTGGCACAGCCTGCGGCATCAGCATCCCATGTGGGCACCGGTTCGAGTCCTGGCTGCTCCACTTCAGATCCAGCTCCCTGCTAATGGCCTGGGAAAGCAGTAGAAGATGGCCCAAGTCCTTGGGCCCCTGCACCTGCGTGGGAGACCTGGAGGAAGCTCCTGGCTCCTGGCTTCAGCCTGGCCCAGCCCCAGCCGTTGTAGCCATTTGGGGCGTGAACCAGCAGATGAAGACCCAGGGCAGCAGGAGGGGTGCTGGGAGAACCCCAGTGCCCACAGGTGTGCGGCTGTGGCCGAGCCCTCCCCGCCGACACCCAACATGGCCTCAGTGGCCAACACCCCGGAGAAATGAGCCAGGGGCTGGCGCTGCAGCGAGTTAAGCCTCCGCCGGCAGAGCTGGCATCCACGTGGGCCGCGGTTCCTGGAGGGACTGCAGAGGCGGAGCCCGGGTTCAGCTGCACCGGAGGGGACACGGCCCTTCACTCCCCTCCCACGCGTCTCCCTGAGAGCCTGGGGCCTCCAGCAGCCCAGCCAGCCCCATGTGTGGGTCCTGACAGGCTTGAGGGTGAGCGTGGGCCTTCAGGGGGATCCTGCCTGGGGAGGGGCTCGGAGCAGCCCCTTCGTGCCCCAGGCAGCACGGGGCGTGGAGACAGGAGCAGGGCCCTGGGAGGTGGTGGTGCCCGGGACGCTGTTACAGAAACAAACTGGAAGCCGCTCTCGGCTTTGGCTCAGCCGGACGTGGTTGACGGAAGTTTACAGCCCGGAAGCTGCAGCTGCCGCCCTGGGCGGAGCTCCGGACGGCTTTGTTGGCAGCAGCCCCAACCCCGAGTCACCCACAAGGCAGGCAGTGCCGTGGGGTTCAGCGAGCTCAGAGTGGGGCAACGTCGTCCCCGCGTCACTGCTGCCGTCCTGCCCTCCACCTCCCCCGTGCTCTGGCTGCACACGGGACTGCGCCCACCCACGGGCCCTCCCCCTGCCCTCCACACTCCGGCTCTGGGTGGACTCAGGCCTCAGGTCTCCTCTGGGTTGCCGTGGCTCCTGCTGCTGTAGACGACCTGAGTGCCAGGTGGATTCTGTAGCTCCAGGTCCCAGGGGCTGTGCCACTTCACCTGCCTGCCCCCGGGTCCCACCAGTGTGCCCCGCCCAGCTCCAGCTGGCCCCGTGGCTTGTCTCTGCCGTGGCCCTGGCCATCTCCTGCCCGGACAGGTGCCTCTGCCATCCCCGCCAGCAACCTGGCCGTCCTCCACCTGCCTGGTGGTTCTGAGACTCGGCCGTGCCCCCACCCCTCGCGCGTGGGCCCCCACCGGCGACAGCCACAGCCCCAGGCACCCGTGAATGGGCGGGGCTGTTTCCCTGCGGCCAAGGCCGAGCAGTTGGCAGCTGGTGTGGCGGGAGCCGGATTCCCGGCCAGGCTGGGGGGGGCTGCTCGGGGCTGCTCGTGCCTCAGGCAGGCCCGGGAGAGCTTTTAGTGCTGCGGGCAGGAGAAGGCCAGGCCAGGCCGTTTATCTCCCTCCCGCCGAGCAGCCCGTGTCTGTCACGGGGCCGCGGATTTATACCGCCACGCTGCCGGCAGAGCCCGCCCGCGCTGGGCTGTGCTGATTGAGAAATTGCTCGCCTGGCAGGGCTCCCGCCAGGGCCCTGCCCCTTTCGAGAGCTGGGCGGGAGGAGGGGGCCCCCATCGCACACAAGCCCCCAAGTCTGTTGGCAGCGAAGTCTTTTTAAGCTCCCTCAGTCCTTGGCGGTCTGTCGTTCCAAGCCCAGCTGCAGACCCCTGTGCACCTGCTGGGGCAGGGGAGGGGCTTTTCCCAGGTACTGGTCCTGGAGTCGCCGGCTGTCCCCCTGTGTTGCTGTCAGAGTGCTCCCTGGGACCCCCACTGGCCTTTCGTGGGTTGTGGGGGGGGGCGGGGAGCCTAGGGCAGGGCTGGCTCCCCGCTAGGGGCAGGCCCAGGGCAGGGCTGGCTCCTGGCTGGGGCCCAGACCATGCTGGTTGTTGTGGTAGGGGGCGGCCTTGACGTGGTCTGGCTTTGCAATCAGCGAGTCATGCGTGGGGCCAGGCTGTCTTCCCATGATTCCACGTTGCTCTGTGAAGAGAAACATGGACCTGCATGGAGCTGCTTAGCAAGGGGGCTCGGAGGACGCCCCCTCCCCTCCCCCTCTTGTCTCCCCCTCCTCCTCCTCTCCGCCTCCCCCGGGGCAACTGGGACCCCTCCTGCCTCTGCACAGAGCAGGCCTCCTGGGCAGCCTCCCCCACCCCGGCTACGCCTTCCTGCTGGCTGCCGGGCACCGTGGGGTGGGGAGGGGGTGGTGCGTAGGAGTAGCGCCCCGGCAGAAGGTGAGGCCCCAGCCTGTCAGATCCAGCTCGGCCTTCCAGGGCCTGGGTGCGCCGAGACCAGGACCAGAGCCGGTGCCGCGGTGCCGGTGTTCCTGCCCCCTCCTTTGTGGCTTTGCCCGTCTCTCCTCCGACTTCCAGCGTCTCCCAGGCATTTGCCGGGAGCTGCTCTTTGCAGCCCGGCCCCAGCTCCGCACAGCGGGCTCGGATCCTGCTCCAGGGCACCCACCCGTGGGGAGGGTGCAGCCCACGCCCGGCCCGAGGGTCCCAGGAGTCTGTGACTGCCATTGAGGGGAGGGGTCTGCCCTGTGTCCCAGAGGCGCTGGCTACAAAAGCTGTGCTCACCTTCCGAGCAGCCCCGCCCCCAGGGCCTGCGCCGGAGCCTGGGACACGGGTCAGTTCTATACACTGGCATGGAATGGGAACCAGGGGACGGGGCGTGGCCAGGAGGGTCGGCTGACCCCCTTCAAGCCCCCGAGTGGAGCTGGGGAAGAACAGGGCCGCCTGCTCGTGGGCTCAGAGGCAAAGGGAGGAGACTTTCAAATAAATGTTTTTATATTTTTAAAGATTTATTTATCTGTTTGAGAGGCAGAGTTAGTGAGAGAGAGGACCGAGAGATCGTCCACCTGCTGCTTACTCCCCAAACGGCCACAACGGGTGCCGCTGAGCCAGGCCAAAGCCGGAGCCAGGAGCTCCATCCGGGCCTCCCACGCGGGTGTGGGGGCCCCGGCTCCCTGTGTCCTTGCCAGCCCTGGCGTTCCTGGTGCCATCCTCGACTCCCATCTCCCACCGCGACCCCTGCTGGCCCTCGGGGCCTCTGGCGCCCACTCGTGTTGTGGCCTCACCCCCCACCTTGCGTTTTGGGAACGGTCCCTGGATCACAGACACGAGACCTGGGGTCTCCCTCCCCGCCCCCGGGGCCGCGTCCTTGTGCCTCTCACAGGGTCTCTGCCCGGGGCCAGCTTTTCCTCCTGACGGCCATCACTCTCCCAGCGCCCCCTCCAGGGACCCCTCCGGGCAGGGCCGAGCCCCAGCCAAGCCTCTCGGCTTCCTGTCCTGTGTGTTTCCCCCACCAACGCCGGTCCCTGCTGTTGTCTGACTTACTCCTTTGTGCAAGGTGCAGGTGTGAGGTCCAGGTTCACTTTCTGGCCTCGTTTGCTGGAATCACTGGCCTTGGATACTCTGGCGGGCGGGGGCGGGCGGGGGCCCGGATGGAGTCCTGGCTCGTGGCTTCGGCCTGGCCCAGCCATGATGTTGCAGGCATTTGTGGGAGTGAGGCGGCACATGGAAGACCTCTCTCTCTCTCTCTTGCTCTCTCTCTCGCTCGCTCGCTCTCGCTCGGTCACTCTTTCTTTCAAATAAAATTAGGCCAGGTGCCCAGTTCTGGGCTGCGGCCCGGCCTGGTGATGTACGCGTCTCTGCCGGTCCCGGCCACTTGGGCGACAGGGAGCGCCGATGGTGCATGAAGCGGCGGCTCGGGCGCTGCCTAACGGGGCTTCCGCGCGTGGCAGCTTCCGGTCCCCCGTTTATGAGGTCCTCGGTTTTTCCACTTTAGGATGAACGTTCTGGGAGGGCCTGTGCTGGACCTGGGAGACTCGCCCTCTTCTCGCGGGAGCGCCCAGGCCCCTGCGTGCTGCCTGTCTCTGTGGGCTCTGGGTGGGTGCACGGATTCAGGCGTCAGGCGGGAAGGCAGCGCTTAGACAAGGAACTTTCCCTATGCTGGGAGTGACCCGGGGCACTTGTCACGTCTCCTTCCCAGGAGGAGTGGGAATTGGACGTGGGGACCCCCTCGTGTGAATGGTGGTCTCCCCGACCTCAGCAGACGGGGGCACGGCCTCGGCCCTTCAGTGTGGGGGTTGCCGATGGGTCCCGAGAGACACTGGGGATCCGGGAGAGGCTGGGGGATCCCGGGAGAGGCTGGGGGATCCCAGGAGACGCTGGTGGTTACTGGGGGATGCTGGGGGATCCCGGGAGATGCTGGGGGATCTGAGAGACGCTGGTGGGTCCTGGGAGATGCTGGTGGATCCTGGGAGATGCTGGGGAAATCTTAGAGACGCTGGTGGATACTGGGGGCGGGTGCTGGGTGATCCCAGGAGACCCTGGTGGGTCCCGGGAGACGCTGGGGATCTGAGAGACGCTGGTGGGTCCTGGGAGACGCTGGTGGGTCCTGGGAGACGCTGACTCAGCGAAGGTGGAGCTGGCCTGCACAGGCTATCTCTTCAGACCCATCCTCAGGCCTGGGCAGCCCCCGCTCAGGCTGACCGTGGCCGTGGCCGCCTCCTGCTTCCTCCCCGGGGCGCTCTGTGCTCCTAACTTCCCCGCCCCCGCAAACCCACTTGCATTTGGTGCCTTGGGCTGATCACTCGGCCAGAGGTTCTGGTCTCTGCCACAGCTCAGCACGGCCCCGGCTGCCCGCTGTGGGATCCCAGGGAGTCGCCTCGGAGGAGCAGGCAGGGTGGGGGCAGGCTCTGCCCGCCGTCCCAGGCCTCTGGGAAGGAGACGAGGCCTGTGAGGCCGCTCTCACTGCTCCGACAGCCGGGCCTCGTCTGAAAACCCACCCTCCAGAGACCCCGACAAAGTCCTCTTGGGTCCTGGCGTCTTGCCCGGTGTGCAGCTGGGAGAGTGGCTCCAAGCCGGACAGAGCCGGATGTGGGGGTCCGTGTCTCCCTCCGCTGCTCCCGAGACCCCGGTCCGCCCTGTGCCAGAGCCACTTCCCCAGTAGTGGTGTGGCGACCGCTGGTGGCCCTGTCCACCCCCAGGCGGCCTCTTGCGGGGGCCAATCCCAGGGGCCCGACCCGCGGGGCCTCATTGTGCACCTGCCCACGTGTGGTGCAGAGCCACCCGTTCTGCCGCTGGTGCAGCCCCAAGCCGGCCCGGCGTCCCAGGCAGGGGATCTGTCGTGGTGCCCTGGCTACTGGACATCAGCTAAATGAGTCTGCCCAGTCCCAGGCCATCAGCCTCACCTCCGGTCTGCAAACCAGGAGTCAGGATCCTGTTGTCCAGCCAGAAGGTGGCAGTGCCCACACTGCGGGGCCCGAGCCCCGGCTTCCCGGCCTCACGTGTCCAGCCCTCGGCTCCGCCCTCTGGCTGAGCTGGGTCTCAGAGGGCTGAAGGCCACAGGCCTCGCTGACCGACTTCAGAAAGAAGCACATGGCCAGTCGCCTGTCCCCACGCTGAGGGACATGGCCCGGTGGGAGGAGTCCTGTAGAAGTCCCGCCTTCTCGCCCGGGCTGATGGGGAAGTGACAGGAGCCGGAGGAGCCGGGTTCGAGCATTTCGGGTGTGGGCTGCACCAGGCGGGGAGCACACACTGCTGCCCAGGCGTCCAGGCAGTGGGAGGGGCAGGGAGGACACCCCCAGCCCCAAACGGTGCCGTGCCTGGAGGCGCCTCGGGAGTTTTGGTGTGGAGATGCCGTTAGAGCACCTGCAGGTATCCTCCCCCGCCCTGGCTCCTCCTCTCTCCGGCCTCCCCGGCCTGCGGCTGCGGCCTGATGTCAGCAGGGGGCGCTCTGTCCAGGTCTCGGCTGCAGAGAGAAAGCTCGGGGCTCCTGGCAAATTCTGTTCCTCCCACCAATTTCAACAAGAATGTCCAGTTGGAGCCGGCGTGGTGGCGCAGCGGGTTAAGCTGCTGCCTACGACACCCATATCCCATACTGGCACAGGTTCGAGTCCCAGCTGCTCCACTTCCGATCCAGCTCTGCTGTGGTCTGGGAAAGCAGCAGAGAATGGCCCCTGCACCTGCGTGGGAGACCTGGATGGAGCTCCTGGCTTCAGCCTGGCTTAGGACTAAGCCATTGGCCATTTGAGGAGTGAACCAGCGGGTGGAAGCTCGCTCACTTGCTCTCTCTCTCTCTGTAACGCTGCCTTTCAAATAAACAAATAAAATCTTAAAAAAGAGCCACTCTGATCCAGCTCTCTGTTGATGCACCTGGGGAAGCGATGGACGATGGCCCAAGTGCTTGGGCCCCTGCACCTGCGTGGGAGACCCGGAAGAAGCTCCTGGCTTCAGATCAGTGCAGCTCTGGCCATTGCAGCCATCTGGGGAGTGAACCAGTGGATGGAAGACCTCTCTCTCTCCTCTCTCTCTCTCTCCTCTCTCTCTCTCTCTCTGCCTCTCCTCCCTCTATGTAACTCTGCCTTTCAAATGAACATTAATCTTAAGAAGGAAGAGATGTGCGCCTGCAGCCAGGCTGGGCGCTTCTGTCCGCCGTCTGCTCTTGTGCGGGTGTCCAACTGTGCCGGCACCACGACCCCAGAGCCGTGGCTTCCTCTGGGACCCGCTTGTGCCTCTGTCCAACACCAGCCGCCCAGATCAGGCGCGAGTGGGGCGGAGTGGCACAGACGGCGGTTTATTTCTGTGCCCTTGCTGGTGCCGTCAGCCAGGCTGTGCTCTCAGAGCACGGCCCCCACCGCCGCGCTGTGCTGGCTTGGCCGCCTCCGTGCCGACTCCTCCTGCTTCGCTCAGCATGGGCGAGGCTGGTTTACCCGGTGCTGGATTCCGGGGCCGGTTCTGTGTCTGTGTTAGAATGAGCTCTTCCGGGTCGGCGCTGTGGCTTAACAGGCTAATCCTCCACCTTGCGGCGCTGGCACACCGGGTTCTAGTCCCGGTTGGGGCGCCGGATTCTATCCCGGTTGCCCCTCTTCCAGGCCAGCTCTCTGCTATGGCCCGGGAAGACAGTGGAGGATGGCCCAAGTGCTTGGGTCCTGCACCCGCATGGGAGACCAGGAGAAGCACCTGGCTCCTGGCTTCGGATCAGTGCAATGTGCTGGCCGCAGCGGCCATTGGAGGGTGAACCAGCAGCAAAAGGGAAAACCTTTCTCTCTCTCTCTCTCACTATCCACTCTGCCTGTCCCCCCCCTCAAAAAAAAAAGTTTAAAAAAAAAAGAATGAGCTCTTCTGAATCTACGAAAGCCTTGCTTGCCTTGCCTTTTTTTTTTTTTTTTTTTTTAAGATTTATTTATTTGTATTTGAGAGGCAGAGTTACAGACGGGGGTAGGGTGGGGGAGAGACAGAGACACAGAGAGAGGTCTTCCATCCACTGGTTCACTCCTCAGGTGGCCGCAATGGCCGGAGCTTTGCTGATCTGAAGCCAGGAGCCAGGAGCTTCTTCCAGGTCCCCCACGTGGGTGCAGGGGCCCAAGGACTTGGGCCATCTTCTACTGCTTTCCCAGGCCACAGCAGAGAGCTGGATCAGAAGAGCAGCAGCCGGGACTAGAACCAGTGCCCATATGCGATGCCAGGGCCTCAGGCCAGGGCTTTAACCCGCTGCACCACAGCGCCGGCCCCTGCTTCCAAATAAAACTAAATCTTCAAAAACCGATCCCTGCTTCTCTATTTTAGTTTTCGGAGGCAGAGCTCCAGCCTCTGCTCTCGGCTGGGCCGCAGCTGTCAGAGCTACTTAGTCCACTGCCCGTGGCCTCCTTCTGTTACGTATCGTTCTGAAGACTTATTTGAAAGGCAGGAGAGGGAGAGGGAGAGGGAGGGAGAGGGAGAGGGAGAGGGAGAGGGAGAGGGAGAGGGAGAGGGAGGGGGAGGGGGAGGGGGAGAGGGAGGGGGAGACAGAGGGAGAGGGAGAGGGAGAGGGAGAGGGAGACAGAGGGAGAGGGAGAGGGAGAGGCAGAGGGAGAGGGAGAGGGAGAGGGGGAGGGAGAGGGAGACAGAGGGAGAGGGAGAGGGAGAGGGAGGGAGGGAGAGGGAGAGAGGGAGAGGGGGAGGGGGAGGAGGAGGGAGAGGGAGAGGGAGAGGGAGACAGAGGGAGAGGGAGAGGGAGAGGGAGAGGGAGAGGGAGGGAGAGGGAGAGGGAGAGACCATCTGCAGGCTGCTTCCCAAATTCCCAGAGTCGCTGTGGCTGTGGCTGTGCCAGCCCGAAGCCAGGAGCCCGGAACCCGAGTCTCCCACGTGGGTGGCACGGGCCGGGTACTGGGCCATCGCCTGCTGCCTCCCACGGTGGCCTTAGCAGGAGGCTGGAGGAGAGTGGAGGACTCGAACCAGGTCCTTCGAAATGGGACAATAGCACCTGCAGCACCCATCCCTGGACTTTTTCTTTTTAAAATTTCATTTATTAGAGAGAGAGAGAGAGAGAGAGAGAGAGAGAGAGAGAGAGAGAGAGAGACTCCTTCTTCGGCTGGCTCACTCCCCAAAGGCTCACACGGCTGGGAATGGGCCAAGCCCAGAGGCGGGAGCTCCAATCCCGGGCGCCCGCTGCGCCGGCCATCACAGCCCTCTCCCAGGGTGCCATCGGCAGGAAGCGGAGCTGGAGCCAGGACTGAGTGCGGAGGCGGGCTCTGCCGTGGACTTCCTGTTGCATGTTCAGCCCTTGCTGGCCCCGCCCGGGCTCCCTGCGTGTGCTCGGCCTGTTCAGAAGCCCCAGGACCCTCTTCTGCCGCGCCCTGCTCACGGCTCACCGCTCTGAACCTTACCTCGCGGTGCTGCCCGCGGGCGCTGGCTGGGCTTGCGCTGGAGCTTCCCGTGAACCCGCCGCGGCTCTGAGGATGCCGTCCGCGTCCTGTGCCGGGGCTGAGGGAGCGGGTCTGCCCCCCACCCCCACAAGTCCCAGGGCCGTGGCGCTGCTCTCGCCGCCCATGCCCCAGCTGCAGCCTCGGGTCCCAGGAGATGTCATTGGCATCGGCTGACGTCCTGGGCGGAGCCCCCAGAGCAAGCGTCCCCACGGCTGGGCCCCACCAGGTCCTCAAGCTCAGGGCTCCGGGGCCCCTTGGGTTCCCAAGTCCACGGACAGTCGAGCCCCTGGGTGCCAGGGCGTGGTGTCGGCAGCTCAGCTGCGCGGTCCTCCTGTCCACTCCCGCTGGCCGTATACTCAGAATCGGCCACGGCTTCCTTGGGACACCCAGTGCCCCGCAGAGGCCGTGTACCTGCCACAGGGAGGGCTGTGTGGGGAGGTCGACAAGAAGGCGGGCCGTGCAGTCCAGCGCCACGCAGCGGCTTCCGGGCTGTTTCTGGTCCCTGGTTGGCTGATCGTGCTGACGTGGAAACGTGGACGTGGACGGGCTGTGGTGCGTGGGCCACAGGTGCACCCGTGGGGCAGCCGGGAAGCACCCATGGGACAGGCAGCACCGTGTTCTGAGACAGGTTCCTCTGGGGAGTGAGGGGCGGGGAGCAGGGTCCGAGGGATGTGTGAGTTCCCCCCGCCCCGCCCCCAGCAGAGATGGGTCTAGAGCGCCCGGGAAGGCCTCGGCCTCTGTCACGCCGGGCAGTCTGGAGAGAATTCTGCAGTGCGTGAAATAGTGCACGACCTAAGCTGCCGTGAGGGGCTTTCTTGGGGAGCGGAGGGCGGCGCACGGGCGGCCTCCAGCATCTTTGGCCAGCCTGGCACTCGCCAGTTGCCCTGGGCCCCGCCCGCCCCTCGGGTCTCGGCTGTGAGCCTGCGTTCTCGTGGGGAAGTGGGGCTCTGAGCACATCAACCCGACAGGTGTGCAGAGGCAGAGCGGGACGGACAGCACGCAGGGGCACGCCCGACCCCAGGTCTCACGGTGCCGGCACTGAGTGGTTGGCTGGACGTGGTCAGCCCGGTCCTTGCCGGAAGTGGGGAGTGGGTCCCTCCAGACCCATAGAGTGTCCAGGAACTCGCCCGGAGGCCACACCTCCAACACCCCCCAGGTGTGTACACGGGACTGGGTCCCCACAGGCTGGCCTGTGTGCACCTGCACTGTGCAGCTCGGGGGAGGGGGCAGGGGCCGGGGATGCCGGCGTCCCATGTGGATGCCGGTTTGAGTCCTGGCTGCTCTACTTCCAATCCAGCTTCCTGCTGTGGCCTGGGAGGGCAGAGGGTGGCCCAGGTGCTGGGGCCCCTGCACCTGTGTGGGAGACCTGGAGGAAGCTCCTAGCTCCTGGCCCAGTTCTGGCTGTTACGGTCATTTGGGGAGTGAACCAGCGGATGGAAATCCCCCACCCCCAACCCCGGTGATCAGCCTTTCAAACAAATCTTAAGAGAGAGAGAGAGAGTGAGAGAGAGAGAGAGAAGGCAGAGCTCCGCCAACAGGTACGGGCGAAAGCCGTGGACGGCACAGAGCGTGTAGGGCCGGGGGCTGCTTCGGGGCGGTGATGGAGGGGGGAGGGGCTCGGATGCGGCGTCCACTTCTGCTCAGTTCTGGAGAGGAGGGGCAGGGAGGCGGGAGCAGCTGGAGGGAGAGACGAGCGGGGCCCAGAGCAGAGAGGGGGCGGGGGTGGGCTGGGGGCGCTTCCCCGAGTGTCCTTCCGTGGACGACCTTGACCCCGTCAGACACAGAATCCCAAGGCCAGCCGGCACCTCGGAATACAAACGACAATGGAGCTTTCAGCCGGGGAGGGGCACGAGGGCCGCCTCAGGTGTCAGGCACTCGGACCCCCTCTGTGGGACGCCCTGGCCTCCCGCCCAGAACTTTCTGGAATGTGGGTGTCCCAGGGGGTGTGCATGTAGGGCGTTTGGCCTGTCAACTCGCTCGAGCTGAAGAGCAGCCCAGGTGTTGTCTGCAAGGAGAAACTTGCGTTGTCTCGTCCTGAGCGCCGGGCCGAGGAGCTCCCGGCTGCCCCCCCTCTCCGCTGGCACCGGCGTCCCCGTGGGGAGGGGCTGAGCCGCTGCAAACCTCACCCAGCCCCACACAGAAGCAGCTTCGGGGCTTTCACCCAGATGCCGCGGGCGGCCGAGGGATGGCCGCGTTGCTGCTCTTGATGGTCCACGGCAAGGCTGGCTCCCGGCAGCAGGTGCAGCCCAGCCCTGCAGGCCGAGGGCCGGCTCCGGGACAGGCTCAAGGGGGCCCAGTGCTTGCCAGGGGCTGCCTGCCTTGCTGTCTTTGGGACATGGCTCATTTGCTGCCGGCTGCAGGAGGTGGACGTCCCCCCAGGGAGCCTGCCCTCCAGGCACGGAAGCTCGGAGGAGGCAATTAACCCCAGGCCTTGAGAAAGTCCGGGCGGGACTGTCAGGATCTCAGAGCAACCAGGGCTGACAGCGAGCGCCGCCGAAGGCGCCAGATTGACACCCGGATAATCACGAGAAATGAGAGCATCCGCCAGCCCCCTGTGCCACAGCCCCTCTGCCAGCCCCCTGTGCCGCCGTCTCCCCAGAGTGGGCCAGTGAGCGGTACCCAGGCCACAGCCCCTCTGCCAGCCCCCTGTGCCGCCGTCTCCCCAGAGCGGGCCAGTGAGCGGTACCCAGGCCACAGCCCCTCTGCCAGCCCCCTGTGCCGCCGTCTCCCCAGAGCGGGCCAGTGAGCAGTCCAGGCCACAGCCCCTCTGCCAGCCCCCTGTGCCGCCGTCTCCCCAGAGCGGGCCAGTGAGCGGTACCCAGGCCACAGCCCCTCTGCCAGCCCCCTGTGCCGCCGTCTCCCCAGAGCGGGCCAGTGAGCAGTCCAGGCCACAGCCCCTCTGCCAGCCCCCTGTGCCGCCGTCTCCCCAGAGCGGGCCAGTGAGCAGTCCAGGCCACAGCCCCTCTGCCAGCCCCCATGTGCTGCCGTCTCCCCAGAGCGGGCCAGTGAGCGGTACCCAGGCTGGGTAACGCTGTGGACCTGCCCCGAGCCCCTGCCCTTCCCTGCTCCCTGGAGAGACCCTGAGCACAGGGCTCCTGGGGGGAGCAGGGAGAAGCAGGTGCATGTGGGCTGTGGCTCTGCTGGGAGGGAGGAGTCCCCGCCCATTCCGTCGGCCGCCGATGGGGCTCCTGGTCCCGCCAGCTCTGTGAGCCTGGCCCCTGCACCCCCACCCCCCACGCACAGAGAGGTCCTCCCTGAGTCGGGGGTCTGGCCTTCGAGCAGCCCTGGGCAGCAGCAGCGCCACACGCTCCTGTTCCTCATCTCAACTTTTCACCGACGAACTCGAGTCAGCTCCCCCTGCGCTCCGGACGGGCCCTCCCATCCACCCTGGGGGCACAAGGTCACTTCCCCAGGTTACCCTGGAAAGAACGAGGGCCGGGGTCTGTCTGCGCTCCAGGGTGGGGGGCCGGGTGATCCACGCCACCCCCAGCGTGGTGCTGGCTCCACCTCAGGGCCCCGAGGGCCCATCTGTCTCAGGTGCCTGTGCTGGGGGGGCCGTGTCCTGGGGCTCAGGCCTGGGGTTCAGGAGGCCGTGGAGGGGCGGACAGCCTGAGCCGGGCACCAGGCCTGGACGGCCAGAGCTCTGGCTGCTCAGAGTGGACGCGCAGTGGCCGCCTCGAGTGGGGGTCTGGACAGCTGGATTGGGGGGAGACCCAGGTCCAGTTTTCTACCCCAGAGTCCAGGCCAGGACGCCAGGGCCTCTCCCCAGGCCTGCGGCCGAGCTTGGGGGAGACTGGGACTTCAGGTCCCCGTCCCCACTTCAATGACATGGCTCCCCTGGGGGTGGCCGGTGGCAGCAGCCCCAGCCAAGAGGAGGACAGGAAAAGGCCCTCGCAGGGCTCTGCCCACCGCCACGCCCCTCCCAGCCCCTCCTCGCCCAGCGCGGGGTGGGGCTGGTGCCCCTGGGGTTCCTCCGTCTGGGTGGCCCGGCCCTCACCTGAGGCCGATGCCGCGGTCCCTGGCAGGTGCGCAGAGAGCCCTTCCCCCCGGACACGGCCTGCGCCCCGGACACAGCGCCCATCCGGTGCTCTGTGCCCTTCACACCCCTGCGGAGTGCAGGGGTCCCCTCGGTGGGGCAGGGTGCTCCGGCCCGGCTCGCTGGCCCTGAGCTGTCAGCACGGAGGCGGGGGGCTCCTCAGCGTGGCTCCGATCTGCAGACTGAGGGTGATGGCGCCTGGACAGGCCCCTTGTGCTGGGACCAGGCGGACGCTGGTGTGGAGAAGGCGGGGCCTCCTGCACGGCATGTGTGTGCGTGTGGGGGGGAGAGGCAGTGAGGGGGGCAGGGAGAGAGAGAGAGGGAGAGAGAGGGGCAGGGGGGAGAGAGGGGGAGGGCAGGGAGAGAGAGGGAGGGGACAGGGAGAGAGAGGGAGAGAGAGAGACAGAGAGAGGGAGGGAGAGAGAGGGCAAGGAGAGAGGGGGAGGGAGGGAGAGAGGCAGGGAGAGAGAGAGAGAGAAAGGGAGGCAGGGAGAGAGAGAGAGAGGAAGGGGGAGAGAGAGAGCGAGGGAGGCAGGGAGGGGGGCAGGGAGAGAGAGGGAGAGAGAGGGGGGAGAGGGAGAGAGAGGGCAGGGAGAGAGAGAGAGAGGGAGGCAGGGAGAGGGAGAGAGAGGAGGGGGAGGCAGGGAGAGAGGTGGGGGTGAGAGAGAGACAGAGAGAGAGAGAGAGAGAGAGGGCAGGGAGAGAGAGAGAGGGCAGGGAGAGACTGTTATGAAACAAACTTCGTTTCCAGGCACGCAGACGCCTTGGCTGCCCGAGGTGAGCTCGGGCGGCGGTGGCCTCTCTGCCGTGGCTGGGCATCCCCGGTCCCCACCCCAGGCCCTGCCCTGCCACCCCGTGGCCTTCTGTGGCCTCAGCTGCTTTGGGGTCCTCTTGGGCTCAGTGCTTGGAAGACGGGCCCCGGAAGGTGAATGACAGCCCAAAGCCAAGAGGGCGGCCAGTGAGTGACAGGCGTTTTGGTGCGGCCCCTGGCTGTCCTAGGGCTGCTCCCCGGCCTGGTCCAGCTCTGAGACGTCGTCCTCCTGACCCAGCCCCGCCTCTCTGGCGCCCCCTGCTGCCCAGGCGGATGAGGTTATGAGCAGGGGGAGTGGACAAAGAACTGGTGAGGCCTGGCTGCTGCAGCCCCGTGTGTGTGTGTGCCTGTGTGTGCGTGTTCATGTATGGGTGTGCATGTGCACACGTACATGCCTACCCGTATACATGTGCCTGTGTGTGTGCCTGCATGTGTGCATGTGTGTGTACCAGTGTGTGTGTGTGTGACAGGGCATTGGTGTGCATGTGTGCCCAGATGTGTGTCTGGGGACCCGCCGAGACAGGTGTAGACCACTGCCGGTCCACGGCACCTGCCTCCCAAGTGTAGCCTGGGAGGCTGCCTGCTTCCACCCCGAGGGGGCTACGTCAGGCCGGGGCCCTGTGGCCAGAGGAGAGGGGAGGGGCTGGGCGGGGCCCCCTGGGAGGAGCCCCCCCCGGCAGTGCCTGCTGCTGGTGGCTGCACGGCTTCCAAGGAGCCTCTCGAGCTCGGGCGCCAATCATTGGCCAGGAGTGCCCACCCCCGGCTGTGGGGACAGCGGGGCATTGGCACATGGGACGGGAGCAGAGGCCCCTCCCTCCCAGAGAGCTCGTCCCTGCCCCCTCAGTCCACTCCCTGTGGTGGCCACAGAAGCCCCGAACCCCAGGCAGAAGCAGAAGGGGCCGGTGGGCGCGTGCAAGAACAGGAAGTGGTGGCCTCGTGGGTGATGTCCACTTCTTCTTCTAAAAGATTTATTTTATTTATTTGAAAGTCAGAGTGAGAGAGGGAGAGTGGGGGAGAGATCTTCCAGCAGCCTCTCCCCCCGTGGGTGCAGGGGCCCAGGCACTGGGTCATCTTCTGCTGCTTTCCCAGGCCACAGCAGGGAGCTGGATGGGAAGTGGAGCAGCCGGGACTCGAACCCGTGCCCACAAGGGTTGCTGGTGTCACAGGTGGTAGTTTTATCCACTGCGCCACAGTGCTGGCCCTGTGATGATGTTCTTCTTCTTCCTCCTCCTCTTCCTCCTCCTCTTCCTCTTCTTCTTTTAAAGATTGATTTATTGATTTGAAAGGCAGAGTTACAGAGAGGCAGAGAGAGAGAGAGAGAGAGATCTTTCTTCTGCTGGTTCACTCCACAAATGGCCACAATGGCAGGACCTGTACCAATCCGAACCCAGGAGCCAGGAGCTTCCTCCAGGTCTCCCATGCAGATGCAGGGGCCCAAGGACTTGAGCCATCTTCTACTGCTTTCCCAGGCCATAGCAGAGAGCTGGATTGGAAGTGGAGCAGCCGGGACTCGAACCGGCGCCCATATGGGATGCCGGCACTGCAGGCGGCAGCTTTACCCGCTACGCCACAGTGCTGGCCCTGTGATGTCCCACTTTCAGGGACAGAAGCCAGTCCCACCAGGGAGGCGTTCGCCCCTCTGACGGTGGTGGGTCACCATGGCCACAGCGGGATCAGACCTTGGTGGTGAGGTGCCGATGGAGCGCCTCTCTCATCCCAGCAGGTGAAGTGTGTCGGCCGGCCCCGCCCCAAGCCCGCCCAGGTTGCAGCTGGCCAGGAGCTCCGGGGTCAGCTCCCGCAGGGCACAGATGCCAAGGCTGAGGACGGTGCGGACAGGTGGTGCACAGCAGGGTTTTGTCTGCTGAGCCTCCCAGCGGAACAGCAAGGCTCAGCGTCCGCGTCTCAACGTACGACAGTGACCTCCCTGCCCTGCCGCGGCTGCGCTGGCCCATGGTGGGCGGGCAAGAGGACGACGGAGCGGCACGGGGTTAAGAACACATGCGTGGGGGCCGGCGCTGTGGCGTAGCGGGTAAAGCCATCCCCTGCAGTGCCGGCATCCCATAGGGGCACGGGTTCCAGTCCCGGCTGCTCCACTTCCGATCCAGCTCTCTGCTGTGGCCTGGGAGAGCGGTAGAAGATGGCCCATGCCCTGGGCCCCTGCACCCGTCTCCCAGAGGGGATTTCCTGCACGCAGGTCGCCGAGAGGTGCCCGTGGCGGGGAGGGCCCACAGCAGGACAGCTGCCGGAAGCCCCGGAGCCCCCAGTCCGGGAGCAGCACTCCCGGGGGGCGCGTGGCGCCGGCTCTGCCTGCTGTCACCCGTGCTTGTGGATTCGCGGTGGGGTCGGGCCCAGGGGTCGCAGTGTTTGTCCGAGAGGCAGCCCCTGGCGACAGGAAGCGTCCGCTGTCCCCCTCCAACCCCGCCCCTCAGCTGCCCACCCCCACCCCCACACCCCGCAGCCCGCCCAAGGCTGCCTGAGCGTGATTCCTGCTGTGTCAGCGCCAGCCCGACCCCCGGGACTCCGTGGGGAGCGGGTTCGTCCCCAGCCCCCTCAGCCCCTCAGCCGCTGGCTTTCCTGGGCCCGCGCCCCGCCCGTGGGCCCCACGCCCCCGTGCCCTCCCTGAGGAGCCCCGGAGCCCCTGGCCACGGCTCCAGTCCCAGCCTGTGGACACCTAGGTCCCTGAAAGCAGAGTGTGCCCCGCCCCCGGGGGCCCTGGCTGCTGTCGGCCTCCCCCACCTCCCCCCCCCCCCGGCCCTCTGCACCTGCTCGGCCAGGCTGGTCATCTCCCAGGCCCTAGCCGGGCGGCCTCATGCCCTAGCCGGGCGGCCTCATGCCCTCGCCGGGCGGCCTCATGCCCTAGCCGGGCGGCCTCATGCCCTCGCCGGGCGGCCTCAGGCCCTAGCCGGGCGGCCTCATGCCCTCGCCGGGCGGCCTCATGCCCTAGCCGGGCGGCCTCAGGCCCTAGCCGGGTGGCCTCATGCCCTCGCCGGGCGGCCTCATGCCCTAGCCGGGCGGCCTCAGGCCCTAGCCGGGCGGCCTCATGCCCTAGCCGGGCGGCCTCATGCCCTCGCCGGGCGGTCCCATGCCCTCGCCGGGCGGCCCCATGCCCTAGCCGGGCGGCCTCATGCCCTCGCCGGGCGGCCCCATGCCCTAGCCGGGCGGCCCCATGCCCTCGCCGGGCGGCCCCATGCCCTGGCCGGGCGGCCCCATGCCCTCGCCGGGCGGCCTCATGCCCTCGCCGGGTGGCCTCATGCCCTCGCCGGGCGGCCTCATGCCCTCGCCGGGCGGCCTCGGGGCCCTTCCTCACGCAGCTGAGACTTTCCTGAGTTGGCTTGGACGCCGCCTCTTCCAGGAAGCCCCCCGCTGCCCCTCCTCTGGCCTCACACCGCCGCCTCCCGCATTTCAGACTTGAGTGTGGTGGCTGCTGCCTGGGCTCTGTCCTGCCAGCTCCCTGGGGCGTCTCAGCCGCCAGCCTTAGCTCTCAGTACAGAACGTGTAAGTCAGCACTGGACGTGGACGTGCCTGTGTGCACGTGTGTGTGAGTGCACGCGTGGTCAACATGCGTGGCCCATGTTGGGTGCACCTGTGCACCGGAGACAGCGTCGCTGCAGGCCCCTCCGTGGAGTCCCGAGGAAGGGGGGCGTCTGCGAGGTCTCCCCCACCTCCACCCCAGGTCCGTCCTGTCCCTGCCCCTGCTGCTCACGACGCAGAGCGGCCATTGTCTCTGTGCCACTGCCAGGCGTCAGGGGTTGTCTCTGCACAGGACACAGAAGAGCCACACGTGGAGCCCAGGTGACGTCAGGGTGGGAGGAGGAGGGGAGGGGCAGGTGAGCAGGAGGGGTGGTGGGGCAGGTGAGCAGGAGGAAGGGAGGGGCAGGTGAGCAGGAGGGGAGGGCAGGTGAGCAGGAGGAGGGGTGGGGTAGGTACAGGAGGAGGGGAGGGGCAGGTGAGCAGGAGGAGGGGTGGGGTAGGTACAGGAGGAGGGGAGGGGCAGGTGAGCAGGAGGAGGGGTGGGGTAGGTACAGGAGGAGGGGAGGGGCAGGTGAGCAGGAGGAGGGGTGGGGTAGGTACAGGAGGAGGGGAGGGGCAGGTGAGCAGGAGGAGGGGTGGGGTAGGTACAGGAGGAGGGGAGGGGCAGGTGAGCAGGAGGAGGGGTGGGGTAGGTACAGGAGGAGGGGAGGGGCAGGTGAGCAGGAGTAGGGGTGGGGCAGGTGAGCAGGAGGAGGGGAGGGGCAGGTGAGCAGGAGGAGGGGAGGGGCAGGTGAGCAGGAGGGGGTGGGGCAGGGGTCCACAGGAGGGGTCCTGGCAGGGGTGTTGTTCCCTCTCCCCTCAGCCTCCTGGGGCCTGTGGGTGGCGGCGAGGGAGCCGCTGCGGGTGCGGTGGCTGCCGGCACCTGTTCCTGGCTAACTCTCCAGTGACTAGGCCAGATGTGGTTCCCATGGCAACCTTCCCCCCAGCAGGCACTGCTAAAGAGTGAGTTTTCCACTTCCTCTTGCCCAAGTGTCCGGCACCAGGTGCTCGCTGGGTGGAGGCCGCCGTGTGGCGGGGGCTGCCCTGCTGGGCCTGCCCGCTGCCACCTCACTGCCCGGCCCTGGGGGCTGCAGCAGGTGCGGGGACCACAGCCACACCCGGCATCCAGGACTGCGGCAGGCATCTCCTTCCCCACAGGGGACGCGGGCCGGGTCACAGCCCCACCGGGGAGGACGCCCGGGCACGTCCCCTACACAGGGACCCAGGTGGCTGTGCCCGGGCGTGGGGCTGACCCAGCGCCCGGAGCTCTGCCCCAAAGCCGACACCACAAGCCTGTGTCCGGCCTCCTCCTGGCAGCCACAGCGCAGGTTCCGAATGGGGTGGGAGGGGGCTCTAAGTCACAGCAGGGAGGCGGCGACCCCCAGAGCCCGGCTGTCTGGCGCGGGACAGAGCCATGTGCTGTTCCTGGAAGCCACTTCCTCAAATCGGTCAAAGTCCACGCAGCTCCGAGTTCCAAGCCTCCCCTGTGCCCGGCCATCCCCGGCCACCCCGGCCGCCTGTGGCTCTCTGCTGCCGAGCTGGACGCCGGGGAGCTCAGGCTGGGCTGTCGGGCAGAGGCTCGCATCTGGAGAGTTCTGCTGGACGCTGAGTCTAGAACATTCCAGGGGACTGCACTGGCCCAGGTCAGCAGAGTCTCTGTGACCACGTCCGGAGGAGGCTGTACCTGCAGGCTGGCGTCTCGGGGGCGGGTCTGGCTCCAGGCCACCTCCCCCTGGTGACCTGTCCATGCCCACGGCTTCCGGTCCCGGCAGCCTCCTCTGTAACACGCGGAGAAGGGCTGTGGGGCTCCTCCGTGGTCAGCAGGCCTCCAGGGCCACAGCTCAGGCCACCGTCCCCGGCCCCCCTCCACCCAGGTGAGGACTCCGGGCTCAGGGAGGGTGAGGGGCTGACGCGGGGCTCCCCAGCTGCCCTGGGTGTCTCCCCCACCACCTCCCTCTCCCCATCTGTAAAGTGGGCGTCACGGTGGCACCGGCCGTGGGCGATGCCACCAGGGCGGCGGTGGCTCCGGTGCCCTGGCCTCACTCCTCCCACTGAGCATCAGTACAAGGAGGCCCCGGCCTTCTCTGGTCTGGACTGGACGGGGCTTCCCGAAGACGCCCACCCGAGGGCCCTGCGTTCCCACCTCCCAGGGAGCTGCCGACCTCGGCTGGTTTCCAATGACGCCCGGGCGGTTTGTGCGGCTCCTGGGTCGGGCTGACAGCAGGCACACGGGCGGCAGTGGGCGGGCTGTGGCCAGTGCCACCTGTGGTGGGGGTCGGCAGCCGTGGCGCGGGAGCCGCTGGGGGTGTCGCTTTGATGTCACCTGCCGAACACCAAGCCCAGCAGTGAGGGGTGGGGAGGGCTGATGGTTACCGAGCCTTTGTAGCTGGGGCTAGTGGGAGAAGCGGAGAGGGGCTGTGTGCACCCCGAGCTGGTGCTCCCGCCGGCCAACCTGCACCTGCAGGGAGCCCAGGCCCCTCCTGCCTGGCTCCGGCCGCGTCTCTGCTCCCCGCGAGACCTCAAGCCTCCGCGCAGGTGCCAGGCTGCTCAGGGAGTTCCTCACCCTCCAGGCCCCCAGAGCCTGCCTGGGGCTCCACTGCAGGGCAGGCTGGGGTCTGTCGGGGCCCCTGGAGCCCTGCGCAGAGTAGAGGCCTGAACGCCCGCGTAGACGGTGACACCTCACGCAGGCTGCGGCAGCAACAGGCCGCGGCACACGTGCAGCCGCCGTGGGCTTCGTGATTCGACAGCTTCCTCTCAGCTTGCTCCGGCACCGCCCCAGCCCCGGCCTCGCCCTGGGGGGCTGGCATGGGGGCTTCGCGCCCCAGCACTGTGACAGGCGATTCTGAAGCCGGCGGCTTGGCTGACAACCTTCTCCCAGGTCTTGGGCAGAGCAGCGGCTGCGCCCGGTCACGGGCACCAAGCACCTGCCTTGGCAGCACCGTGCGAGCCGGCGCCAGCATCCCTGTGCAAACAGAGGAGCTTCCGTGGAGCCCGCGGGACACAGGCCTCCTGGGGCCGCTCCCTGGGTGCAGGCGGGCCGGTGATTGCGGCCTGGGATGTGGGTGGCCTGGGAGCCGGCAAGGGCAGGTGTGCAGCCGGGAGACCGCCCCCGCAGTGGGATGACTGGGGTCAGCTGTGGCGCTGAGGTGGGGATGGGAGCCGGCGGCGCGGGTGGGGTCTGGCTCTGGGCGGTGGGCGGCTTCATGACCCGTGTTTAAGCTAAGGGGTCAGTGCTGTGGCTTCAGCGGCCGCTCTGGGCACCTGGCCATCCCAGTGTCGGAGTTCTGGGCTGAGTCCCAGCTGCTCCACTTCCCACCAGCCCGTGCTGACGCGGCAGAGGGCGGCCCGAGCGTGTGGGCCCCTGCGGCCACGTGGGGGACCTGGATGGAGCTCTGGCTTCCGCCTGGCCCTGCCTTGGCTGTCGGCATTTGTGGGGTGAAGCAGCGGGGGTGGGGGTGGGGGTGGGTCCCTCTGTTACGCTGACTTCAGATAAACAAATAAATAAATAAATAAGCCGAGACGGTGATGGTTGTGGGGTGGGGGAGACCAGAGCAGCTGGGCAGTGGGGCCTGTGGTGTAGACAGAGGTGCCGACCTTGAGCAGTGGGTCCTGCGGTGTGGACAGAGGTGCTGACACTGGGCAGTGGGTCCTGCGGTGTGGACAGAGGTGCTGACCCTGGGCAGTGGGGCCTGCGGTGTAGACAGCAGTGCTGACCCTGGGCAGTGGGGCCTGTGGTGTAGACAGCAGTGCTGACACTGGGCAGTGGGGCCTGTGGTGTAGACAGAGGTGCTGACCCTGGGCAGTGGGTCCTGCGGTGTAGACAGCAGTGCTGACCCTGAGCAGTGGGTCCTGCGGTGTGGACAGAGGTGCTGACACTGGGCAGTGGGGCCTGCGGTGTAGACAGAGGTGCTGACCCTGAGCAGTGGGACCTGCGGTGTAGACAGCAGTACTGACCCTGGGCAGTGGGTCCTGCGGTGTAGACAGCAGTGCTGACCCTGAGCAGTGGGTCCTGCGGTGTGGACAGAGGTGCTGACACTGGGCAGTGGGTCCTGCGGTGTAGACAGAGGTGCTGACCCTGGGCAGTGGGTCCTGCGGTGTAGACAGAGGTGCTGACCCTGGGCGGTGGGTCCTGCGGTGTGGACAGAGGTGCTGACCCTGGGCAGTGGGTCCTGCGGTGTAGACAGCAGTGCTGACACTGGGCAGTGGGTCCTGCGGTGTAGACAGAGGTGCTGACCCTGGGCAGTGGGTCCTGCGGTGTAGACAGAGGTGCTGACCCTGGGCAGTGGGGCCTGTGGTGTAGACAGCAGTGCTGACACTGGGCAGTGGGGCCTGTGGTGTAGACAGAGGTGCTGACCCTGGGCAGTGGGTCCTGCGGTGTAGACAGCAGTGCTGACCCTGAGCAGTGGGTCCTGCGGTGTGGACAGAGGTGCTGACACTGGGCAGTGGGGCCTGCGGTGTAGACAGAGGTGCTGACCCTGAGCAGTGGGACCTGCGGTGTAGACAGCAGTACTGACCCTGGGCAGTGGGTCCTGCGGTGTAGACAGCAGTGCTGACCCTGAGCAGTGGGTCCTGCGGTGTGGACAGAGGTGCTGACACTGGGCAGTGGGTCCTGCGGTGTAGACAGAGGTGCTGACCCTGGGCAGTGGGTCCTGCGGTGTAGACAGAGGTGCTGACCCTGGGCGGTGGGTCCTGCGGTGTGGACAGAGGTGCTGACCCTGGGCAGTGGGTCCTGCGGTGTAGACAGCAGTGCTGACACTGGGCAGTGGGTCCTGCGGTGTAGACAGAGGTGCTGACCCTGGGCAGTGGGTCCTGCGGTGTAGACAGAGGTGCTGACCCTGGGCAGTGGGGCCTGTGGTGTAGACAGAGGTGCTGTCTTGGGTAGAAGAGTCGGGAGGAGCTGGGGCGCAGGAGGAGCCCTGGAGGACATCCAGCCCGGCCGCAGGGGAGGGGCGGTCGGCGTGGAACCCATCTGGGGCTGGGGCCGGGGCTGCCGAGCTGTCCAGGGACGACAGAACCTGGAGATCTGGGGGTGGGGGCAGCAGGGTCTGAGCAGAGCCTGCCCAGGGGTTAGCACAGCTGGGACACGGCCCCTGCCCCAGGACAGACACAGGCGCTGCCAGCCAGGACGTGGGGCAGACAGGGGTGCGCCCCACTCTTCTGGGGGTGGGGCCCAGGCCAACCCAGCAAGCCGGGGGCACTGGAGCCTTGTGGGGGGCGGGGCCTGGCCAAGTGTGCCCAGGGGTCTGCATCTTCACCCATGGGGGACGTGGGTGCTGGGCGATGCCCAAGCTGGAGGCTCCCATCCCTACCGGGTCCCGGGACCCCCGTGGGGCAGGCTCACTCTTCTCTCCCAGCGTCGAAATGATGTCTTCCCGAGCCTGCGGGGTCTGAGGACAGGGGCTAGGTCAGGACAGGATATGGTGGGGGAGTGGGCACATCACTTCTCGGGCCCCCTCCCAAAGCCCCGTCACCCTCAGGACCACCTGAACTGCAGGGCACCACCACTGTTACTGAGCAGGGCGAGGCCCACGTCCAGGAGACGGGGGCACCCTCGGGGCCGGCTGTCCGGGTGGGGGGCCGGGCCGGTGAGGGAGGGGCTGCAGGGCAGGTGCTCATCCGCTGGAGAGGACTGGCAAGAGCTGGCTCCACGGTGGCCTGGTCAGCCCTGCCTTGGGGACAAGGAAGCAGGCAGGTGGTGGGAGGCAGGCAGCGCCCAGGCCCCCAGCGGACGGGACAAGGCCCCTCACCAAGGGGAGGGCGGTCACCCAGCGTCCAGGCTGCCTCACTGGGCGCAGCTGGCAGTGGTGTCCTGCCAGGCCTGTCACACTCGCCCAAGGTGAGGGATGCTGGGGCGCCAGCCCCTGGGGCCGCCCCTGGCCCTCTGGGTCCCGCGGGAGTGGGGCCCAGGAGCTGCCTCCCACATCCTCCTCACATCAGGGCTCCCCCCACCCCCGCACCCCCTGCTGCCATCTCTGCTCCCAGCCTCCCTTTGGAAACTGAAGCCTGACACGTGTCAGCCACGGCACAGGCCACGGCGCAGACCTTGTGGGCTTGGTTTTAACTGTGCCGGCAGAAAACGGCGCTGAAGCTTTGCGGGCTCTGGGATGCCCAGGTGCACCTGCGGACCCCTCGTTGGAGGAGGGTGGGCGGGGCCCTGGGGGGTGAGGCGTGTGTGGTCCCGAGGGTGACTCTGCAGGTCCAGGGGTCTGCTCTCTGGAGCCCGAGCCGGAGCTCTCTGCAGGGAACAGCCCGGCTCCGAGGACCCTCCCCTGCCCTCCTCTGCCTTAGCTGTGGGGGCCGGGCCTGGGCCTCACCTGGCCCTGCCTCTCCCCTGCCGCCCACCCTGCAGCCTCCCCCGGATCTCTCCTGGGATCCGGAGAGGCTCCGCAGGTCAGGGGGTTGAGGGGTCACGCAACACAGAACACGGCTTGGGGCAAGGACATGGAGCAACACGGAACACGGCTCTGCGGGGCCGCCGCCCCTGCTGCAGGTGCCCGCCTCTCCCCCCCACCTGCCCGGAGAGGCCTGCTCCATCCCCCAGCAGGGCGCCCGGCTAATTGGGGAGCATTTAGGGAAGCGCCGGGCCGAGGTCGACCTTTGCTTAGCAAATAATTTTTCAAGCCGTGGCGAAGTCGTCCTGCCGAGCTTGCTGGGACGGCACAGAAGTAGCTAGGAGAGTTCCTGTGTCCCCAGAGCACCCGAGAGCATCCAATTGAGCCGGCAGGCTCGGCGGGGCTGATTTCAATAAAACCCTTATCTGTTAATTAAAGGCATCTGGGGCTGCGTGGGAGGGGGCGCAGCCGCGGTGCCGGGCCCCGAGCTCCGTGTGTGGCCAGCAGTGTTGCCGGCAGCTTCTGGGCTGGCCCGAGGCGTGGGGCGCCTGGCCGAGGCCCCACATTAGTGCTGCCCCCTGCGGCTGCCGCCGCTCTTAATGAGATGGTTGATTTGGGCGGTGAGCGAAGTGTACAGCTAGCTAATGTGTCTGTAGCTTGGAATTATTTATTGCCCGAGATTGCTCAGCCTGAGTTTCCAATACATAATTCATATTTTGAAGATTTTTTTTTTACCCCTGAGCACAGAGCTGAGAGGGAAGAAGCAAGCCCCAGGCCACGGCTTCCTGTGGATGTTCTGAGCAGGGGGCCGACGAGGCCGTGACTGGCCCAGCCCGGGCAGCGGTGGAGGGCGTGCAAGCCCAGAGGGCCTGGGAGAGCTGGCCGCAGTCAGACCAGCGCCGGTCCCGGGAAGGGGAGCTCCTGCCTCCGCAGGGGTGCACCTGCTCTGCTGACCCCGGCCCTCTGAGCTGCCAGCCGGGCTACTGCCCCCTCTCCTGCCGCTGCACCAGAGAGAAAGGCAGGTCGGGAAGTGGGGAGAGAGTGTGGGTGCACCCGGAAGGCACTCGTGGGCACAGCTGGGCCCGGACTGCAGGCGGCGTCCTGGGCGGCCCTGGTTCCCGTGGGCCTCCCTTGTTCTGGAGGGGCCTGGCCCAGGGACCTGTGATGTGTGCGGGCCTCGGAGTCATGGGATGACCGAGACCCCTGTGGGGAGAAAGGCCTGGAGCAAATGGAACAGGAAAGGAGGCTGTGAAGGAGATCGCCGCCCAGAGAGCCAGGCGGCCGACAGGTGGGCGGCGAGCGGCCGGCCCGACCTCGCCGTGAATGCGGCGAGTGTCCCTGCACAGCCACGGCCACGACAGCTCAGCTGGGACGCCAGCGAGGAGCGTAGGGATGAAGAGGCTGTGGTGCAGGGCCCGGCAGGGCGGGCGAGTGGCCGTGCGGCACACAGACCACGGCTCGGTGACGGCAGAGGCAGATCAGAGCCCGGCAGGACATCTTGGGCGGCGCTCGTCCGCTTCTGCAGGCTGGGGGAGCCGGGGGGCAGGCGAGCTGGAGGAAGCGGGGTGACCCCTTAACGCGTGTGTGTGCACCTGTGTGTACACATGGGCACGAGGGATGTGAGTGTGTGTGCAGGTGCACGTGTGACCGTGTGCATCTGTGTGTACACATGGGCACGAGGGATGTGAGTGTGTGTGTACAGGTGCACGTGTGACCGTGTGTGCATCTGTGTGTACACATGGGCACGAGGGATGTGAGTGTGTGTGCAGGTGCACGTGTGACCGTGTGACCATGTGGTGTCGTGTGTGCACACATGGGCAGGCATGTTGTATGTTGTATGTTGTGTGCCCGTGTCTGGTGTATTCAGTGCAGGGGTCACCTATGTGCGCCATGTGGGTGTTGTGTATACGTGACAGGTGCACGGGCACACTGTGTATGTTGTGCTCACGCATAGCACATGGGTACACACATGTGAGTGTATGTGTGCACGCCGTGGTGTCTGTGACGGTGGTGAGATAGCAGAGGCCCCCAGGTGCCTCAGTGCCCACGGAGCTCTGGTTCCTGCTTGGAGGATGAGAGCAGGTGCCTGGTGAAACGCCCGCACGGCCTCTGTACCCAGGTCCCAAGACGCCGGCTGCCTTCTGGGGAGACCCGAGCTTGGGGCAGGGGAGTCTTTCCCAGGCACCACGGGACCCTCCCCTCCTCACGCCCAGAGTGGGGCTTCTCGGCCCGGTCCCCCTGCTGGGGGTTCACGTGCAGCTTTTGTGGGGCTGCCCTGAGCCTGGCTCCCCACAGGCGCCCGGAGAAATCCCCCCCAAACCCCTCCAGCCCCCGTGGGGCTGACCCCACTGCCGGGAGCCCTGAGCTAACTGGGCTGCCCAGGGCTGCCCGAGAAACCCAGGCGCCCACTCTTCCCAGGGTGCCTTGGTGCTAATTCCCCTCAGGGCCCCGGTGTCCACGTTAAGTCAATAACTGAAAAGAAAGGAACCCCGTTTTATCTGAGGGGGCCCCATCCTCCCTGGCTGCGGAGCTGGGCTGGGGCAGGGGAGGGGAGGGGCAGTCAGGTCCCCAGACGGGGTGGGGGAGGCCACATCCCCAGAGTGGAGTTTCTAAAATCATACATGAACGTGCATGCCCTCTGTGTGCTCACGGGAGCGCCATGTGCCCCTGCCGCTGGAAGGGGGCTCCCGTGCTGACGGGGTGCCCGCGGGCAAGCAGAAGGCAGAAGTCAGGGCACTCAGGCCCTGTTGTGGCTCTGAGCCCGGCCGGGCGGCCTCAGACCCCGAGGGCCGGGCGCGCTGTGTCCGAGCCAAGCCCGTTTTCCTGGAATTGGACGCCAGCTGCGCTTTTGCCCCTCTCGGGCAACATGTGCGGGCAATGCGGCAGCTGTAGCCACTCCACCCCGGCGTCCCTGCGGGCCGAGCCGGGCAGCGGGTGGTGCGAGGTGGATGCCGGCCCGTCCAGCGGCCCCTCGAGACTAGGTGAGCGGTGAGTGAGTCTGATGGTCCGTGGGACGGAGGGGCCTGCCCCCCGTGTTGGCCCAGGGAGCCGCAGGGACACCGAGATCTGTGTAGCCAGGGTGAGGCACCAGGCGCTCCGGCCCAGCAGGACTGGAGGGCTCGCTCTGCCGGCAGAGGCCCGGCCAGCGCAGGTACTGGCTGAGCGCTGGGCGTGCAGGGAGGAGGCAATCAGAGGCAGGGGCCG
The DNA here is from genome assembly GCF_033115175.1 of Lepus europaeus. NCBI lineage: Eukaryota > Metazoa > Chordata > Mammalia > Lagomorpha > Leporidae > Lepus > Lepus europaeus. Next base: position 2,112,121 of record NC_084838.1, read on the forward strand.
AGACCCCCTCAGCAACGCCGGCCAGGAAGCCAGCCGGGGGTCTGCTTGCTCGGCAGGGCTATTTGCCGGCTCCCCTCCCCCACTCTCACCAGACTGTGAGAACAGCAGGGTGGGTGTTGGGGGGGGGCTGCAGGTCCCACCCACAATCCCAGGCTGGAGGCTGGGTGGGGAGCGGGTGGGGGTCCCCCTCCCTGGTGCCTCGAGCTGCCGGCAGCGAGAATTCCCCTGCGGTTGTCTGGAAAGTTCTGTGTCTGCCCAGTGCCCAGGGCGAGATGGTGGTTCCCACACCCTGTCCCCTTCTTCCCCAGGGCAACCCCTGACTCCCCTGGGGCTTGGCTGTGGCCGCGTGACCAGCTCTGCCCCCGTGGGTGGCGCCTCCTTGGCCTCATTCCGGCTTCTGCCTCGCGGGAGGACGTGAGGCCCCCGGAACCAGGAAGCACAGGTGTCTTAGGGGCTGGTTTTCTGAGGCTTCGCCCACCTGGGTGCCTGTGGGTGGGGGTGGGGTCTGCGACAGTGCCGCGGCCCTGGGGGAGAGGGCAGGGCCCGGCTGAGCGCCCGTCTCTGATCAGAGGGGCTGTGGGCCTCTGGGGTGCCCCGCGAGACCTCATCCAGACCTGGCCAGCCTGCTGGACTCCGGCTGATCAAAGATTCATCAGAGCTCTTCCCATCACCGAGGCCAGATGGTCGGCCCGGATCAGACGGAGCCCGGCTCCGCCAGGCAGGGACTTAAGGGCCCCCCGCAAGTGTTTCTGGACTTCTGGGGGTGCTGGTCTTCCGGCATTTTCTACTTGTATCAGCGCTTAGGGGGAGCAGCCCCACCTCCCTCCCACCACAGCGGGACCCCGGCGTGGCCTGGCTTCGCTTTCAGGAGTAAGTGTGTGTGTGTGTGTGCACGCATGTGTGAGCTCAGAGCTGAGCACCAGCACGCGTGTTGGTGTACGGCTCTATGTACGTGTGCACGTGCCTGCCAGGAGCACCTCCACGCCATTGCACACGTCTGCATGCCCACGCGTGAGTGTACTGTGTGCGCACAGGCACGCGGGGTGCAGGTGTAGGGGTAGCCATGAACGGCTCTGCACGGCAGGGTGGCCGCGGGGCTGCCGTGCCCTGGAATGCTGTCCCCTGGGACTGAGGCCCTGCGCTGCTCTGACCAGCCCGGAGGTGCCCCCGTGGGGACGCCCCTAGGGGAGTCACTGAGGATCTCGGCTGACGGCACCGTCTCCCAGTGGGAGAGAGGCCCACTTCCGCACAGGTGCCCGGGCCGTTGTAGGGGGCTCTCCTTCCCTTCATGTCCCCCACCGAGCCTGGGCCCCGGGTCCCTGCCCGGCCCCTAGCCCAGGTGAGGGAAGGTGGCGGTGGCATGGGCAGGGGGCGGGGGAGGCCCCTCCTGCTCGGGTCGCCCCTGGGTGCTCACATGGGTGCTCAGAACCTGCCCCGCTGGGCCCTGGCAGTGTCCTGTGCCTGGTGGTCCGGCCCCTCCGAGGACCACGACGGAGCTCAGCCTCCCGGGACCCCCTGCACTGACAGGCTCTGAGGGGTAAACTGAGTCAGCCTCTCAGCTCCTCCCAGGCCTAAGTCCCGCCCTCTGCGTCCTGTTGGGGCCTGCCTGTCATCCAAGTCCCGCGAGACAGCTGGTCCGGCCCTCTGAGGTGCCCTTCGCCTGCTCTGCCAAGGTCATTACGGTGAGAAGTAGCCTCTGCCCTGGTTGCAGCCCTGCACTCCTAGGGGCCTGGGTGACCCAGCTTTGGGACGAGGCCATGATGCCACCTGCTCGGCGGCCGAGGGCAGAGGCTCGCTCCAAGACCCCGGCCAGCGGACGCTCGGTGCGTGCCATGGCCGCACATGGTGGGGTCTGTCCGTCCTCCTGACTGCCCAGGGAGGAGCCACCAGCTCCTGGGCCCGCGGCCGCCCTGTCTGAGGGTCGGGGGCGCTGCGGTGTCTGGCTCACAGGTAGGGAGGATCAGAGTGCCATGCGCCCATGGAGTGTGCCACACCCACGGCCCAGGACCCTCGAGCAGGTGAGCTGAGCTGAGCTCCCTGCACCTGTCGGGCAGCCAGCAGGAGACAGGGAAGACTGGAACCAGCACCCTCGGCGCGGCGTCTGGAGGATCCTACCTCGCCCTCCTGGCTGAAGACCCCACTGTCCTGACTTGTGCCAGTGGCCAGGGAGCCACAGCCCCGCCCCCCGGGCTGCCTCCAGTAAGGGTCTCTTGTGGCACTTGGACAGAAGCCCCCGGCCTCAGAAGACCCCAGCGGCCCACCACTCCCACGGCTGATCCCGGCAAAGCCCACGGCGCCCGCCTGGCAGGTGACTCCCACACCTGCAGGTCTCTCTCTGTGTCACTCTGAACAACAAAAAGTCCCTGCTCTCCCAGCATTGCTTCTGCTGCTTCCGTCTGTGCCGCTTGGAGAGGGGCGGCCCTCCCGAGCCTCAGGTTTTACATCTGTGAAATGGGGATGACAGTGACCCCGTGCCCAGGGGCTGAAGCGGGAGGGCTCTGGGGCAGGCTCTAGGAGACGCCCAGGGCTTCTCAGGGCTCTGCCCCCAGCGTGCGACGCTGCTCTGGCCCGTGAGTCACCGCCTGGGGACCTGCCCAGGTTGATCTGCGGGGGAGGGGGATGCAGGGGGCTCTGCTCCCCTCCCAGCCACTGTCCAGAAGCATGGCCGTGCCGGAGTCCTCGCCTGGCGCCACCGTCTCTGCTACCGTAGGCAGAAGTCCAGCAGAGGCTGTGGGGCTGGGAGTCAGCAGGGGGACACCCCGTGCCCTGCTACAGCCCCTCCCCACATCCCCTGCCCCGGCTTGGCTCTGGACTCTCCTCTGTCCAGCCCGGGACCAGGACAAGGAGCTGCTGCCTGTGTCCCGTGGTCGCAGATGCACTACGGGCTTTGCCGCCTCCTGCAGGCTCCTTGGGGGGCTGTGGGCGCCCCGCCCTGCAGGCTGGGGCTCCGACCCCGGGAGCTGCGCTGAGCTCCCAGGCAGGGCAGCAGGGGCCGTGGAAAGCTGGGTTTGATACAGTTCCAGGACGCCGCCCGCCCGGGAGCGGAGCTGAAAGGAGGCAGAGCGATTGATCTGCTCTGGCCGCGGCCTCCGGATCCGGACTGCGTGGTCGGCGCTGGGGCTCCCAGCCCTGCTCTCCGCTCCGCTCCCTCCTTTCATCTCCCTCCACCCGGGAGCTCCATTCCTGAGTTCCAGGCCCGCCCACGGCACAGAGGAACACACGCAGTGGCTCCCTTGGCCTGGCCTCACGGCAGCATCCGCCCCAGCCGGTGCCCCGGGAGCCCCAGGCTCAGGAACATGGCCTCTGAGCTGGATGTGGCCCTGAGGGGCTCCTGGGAGGAAGAGGGGCCCACAGGGCGATGCTGCTGGAGGCTCCTCCTGCTCCCCCCTCCCCTTCCCTCCTCCTCCTGCTCCCCCTCCCCTAGGGGATGAGTAGGAAGGGGCCCAAGGGGGAGGCTGGAGAACAGGGCAGGGGCTCCAGGGGCTTGGGGCTGGGGGGTTGGGGAACACGGAGCAGGAGGGGCTGGAGCAGAGGCCTGGGAAGGGGCTCCAGGGTGAAGGTCAGGGTGGGGCTTTGCCACGGGGGCTTCGATGGATTTGGTGGCTTTGAGTGGGGGAGGTGCTGGTGCGGTACCGGCAGAGCCTGGGTAATGGGGACTCAGAGGACTCAGTATGTGGGGGGGGGGGGACGAGGGGAAAGTCGGGACAGGTGGGAGGTGGGCTTGGTGAGAACATGTGGGCGGAAGCACTGTGAGACCCCGGGAGGCCGTCCAGAGCCGCCCTTGGCTCCCGCCTGCCCGAAGATGTGCCTGGGGCTGGTGTCACCAGCCAGGGAGCAGCCGTGTGCTGGGGGCAGGGACGGGGCAGACAAACAGCCTGGGCCTCGCATGCCAGGGACCCCGGGGGCTCGGCCTCCTCCACCCTGGCCCCCGGGGATCTCCCAGCCCTCGATTTGGATCCGTCAGCCCATTCCACAGCGAGAGAAACCGAGCCCTCAGCAGTGTCAGGAGGGCAGGCGGGCCATGGGTGGAGTTAACGGCCCAGGGCCCGGGAGGCAGGGCCTCCAGGCTGCAGCTCCGCCCACACAGCCGGACCGGGTGGGGCAGGCCCAGGGGACACAGGACCAGCCGAGAACTGGGGCGTCCAGTCTCAGCTCCCCCACCTGCTGGGGGTGGCACCAGGCTCCTGGGGACAGCACGGTGCTGTCCACAGTGGACACTGCGACCTCAGCAGTCCCAGCAGGCAGCCCCGACACCCCCTGGGCCTCCGCGGGGGGCTGCTGCTCCGGCTCCGACACCTGCCTTTGGGGCGGGCGCTTTGCAGCCAGAGAGGTGGAGACCAGACGGCCGGAGCCGGCTGCCGAGGGCCTGGGTCGGCCAGAGCCCATCCCCCCCGACCCCGCACCCTCTCTGCCAGCCGGTGCCATGCTGCCGAACTGATCCAAATGGAGCTCCATGAGCTCGGGGAGCGGGTTGTGTCCTGGTGGTCATTAATATTCATCGCACTCGTTAGCATTAACGAGGCCGAAGCAGCAGTCTCTCCTGTTTGTTCTGGCGACCTCCCCAGGTGCTGCTGTGTCCCCCACCGCTGACGGGGGCGGGGCAGGCCGCCGAGGCTCAGAGACACCAGATGTTTCCGGTCCAGGGCAGAGCTGAAGGTGGCCACACATCCGTCCGCAGGGTCTCCAAGCTCCCGGCGCCTCCTGGACCCCGTGCACCCGCCCAGGAGGCAGCAACCACCAGGCAGCTCCTGCTCTCCGGCTGCAGAGCTGCCAGCTCCCCCCGCCTCCCCCGCAGTCCGCCGGAGGCACAGGAGCAGGGACAGTGGGTGCCTGGCGTGCTGGGCTGGGTGTCATCGTGCGTGGAGCCCGGCAGGCGTGACGCCAGGAACTGGGGCACAGGGAACGCCTGTGCAGAGCGCTCTCCCCTCGGCGCCAGCCCGGGGCCACACGCGGCCGGCATGGTGGGCACGGCCTGGATTGCAGAGGGAGAAAAAGCCCCCAGACCAAAACGGAAACCGCCCAGGCCCGAGTGTGGGCGAGTCACGACTCGGGGAGCGCGGCCAGGGCCGGCGGCACGCGCAGGGCTGCAGCCTCCCCAGGCAGAGTCAGCACTGGGTGGGGGACGGCCGGGGGTCTGCTCTGTTAAGAGCTGCGGTGGGCACCGGGGGGTCAGCCCAGGGACCGGGCTGGGGGCGGGGGAGCCCGAGCCACTTGCCAGGAAGCAGAGGCGAGATCCTCACACTGCCAGGCCTGCAGCTGCCGGGGACAGGGTGGGGAGGCCCCGTGGGGAACCGGCAGCGGCCCCTAACCACTGAGTGACGTGGGGGGCGAGGAGGGAGACCACTCTGTCCAGGCTCAGGCCCTGGCAAGACGAGGGGCCAGGTTTTGCTGGAGCAAAGGAGATGATCAGGGGCTCGGGGTGAGTGGTGGCCGGGGCTGGTGAGAGGTGGCTGGGGCTGGTGGGTGGTGGCTGGGCCTGGTGAGCAGTGGTGGGGGCTGGTGACTTCCGGACACGGTCAGGGCTCCCAGGTTTCCAGGGCATCCCAGCAAGTTCCTGTGGAGACTGGGGACTCCAAAGTGGAGGTTTGTGGGCACAGAGAGTGCTCCTGGGCACTGGACAGGAGCTAGCAGGCCACAGCGTGGCTGGGCTGTCTCCCGGGCAGGTGCACGGGCCCTGGAGGGAGTGGGTGCCCGGTGCTGGAGGGTCAGGTGCTCGGCCCGGGTGGAGCGGACTGCGCACAGCCGCGGGTGCGGGAGAGCCACAAGGTCGTGGGGGCTCCGTGCTGCGGTTCCCACGAGGAAACTGTGGCCAGGCAAAGTCCAGCCTTGGAGGGGACGGCTGGGAAGAGACCAGGGGAGACGCCGGTGCTGGTCTGGCGCCGCAAGGACCGAGCACTCAGTGGCAGAGACGTCTGGGACTTGGTGATGTTCAGCACGGGGCAGGCGTGACCTGGAGCCAGCGCCCTGGTGGGTGGTGGATTGACCCTGGACGCTGGCAGCTCCCGAGCTCAGAAGGCACTGGAGGGAGGGGGCGGAGTGGGCGAGTCGGCCTTGGTGCCCCCTGCACAGGGGTCTTGTAGCCCTACCTCCCATGCTAACGATTTGCTTTAGTACCAATGGTTCCCGTGCAGAGCCAAAGGCCTGGGCAGCTGCCCGATCTCACGGTGGCCGAGGCAGCACCAGCGCTGCCCCCACCTGCCGTGTGGGAATGGAGCAGCCGGCGTGGCTTCCTACTGCCCGCATGGGTCACAGGTCTCACCGAGCCCGCACAGGGAGACGGGCCATCGCTGGGTGGGACAGAGTGAGGCCAGAGCCGCCGCGTTCCTCACTGGCGCCTCGGCTGGCTCTGCCTTTTGTGTAGCCAGCCCGGTGGGGCTCGTGTTCCGGGTTGGGGCTGAGGGGTCTGCCACGCTGGCGGCCCCGGGTCCGTGGAGTATCCGCATCCATGGAGAATCCCGCCAGGGCTCGGCGTTCTTCCCCTCCCGACCACTCCGTGGGCCTGGCTGCTGGCGGCAGCTTTGGTTCATGTGCAGGGCATGCGTGCCAGGGTCCAGCGAGCGAGCCCCGGGAAAGGGGAGCCCTGGAGAGGCCCCCACAGAGCTTCAGAGTGGACGTGAGGGGGGCGCGGGGGCTCGTCTGTAGCCGTGGGGTCTCCATCTCACAGCCCGTGCCCAATCGCCAGGATGAGGGCCTTGCAATTGCGGGGTGCTGGGACGGGCGGGGGGCGGCATTCGGAGCGAGGAGGAGGCGCGGGCCCGTGCGTGTTGCCAGGTGGGGGCGGGCGGCTGGGAGGCGGCTCCGGCAGCCGGGCCGGCATTATATTTGGGTAGAGTAGGTGGCTGCCTACTCGGCGCGATTTCACAGGCTGTGGGGGCCCCTTGCAATCCCAAAATACCTCCTGCACCTGCTCCTGCTGCTGCAGCCGCTCTGGTAAGAGAACAGCTTCTCCGTGCCCGCGTCGGAGGAGAGCCAGCCCGCCCCTCCGTGGCCCGAGTCGGCCCCGACAAGGAGCAGGTGCACCTCGGAAGGGGCTGGCACGGCCACGCGTGCCAAGTCCAGGAGGGCCCACCGGGAGCTCAGGCTGCTGCCTCTCCCGCTGGCCGCGCCAGCCTCTGCCGCAGCTCCAGCTTGGACATTCCCCTGCCTGCGTGCCGGGCAGAGCGCGAGGCTGAGGGGGCCCCTGTGTCCACGCACAACACTGCCCGTCGTGCCACGGCACCCCTGCCTGTGTCGGGGCGAGTCTGGTGGGGGAGCCTCTTAGCTGGGGCAGGGATTCACTGGGCAGTGAGTGGGGTTGGCAGGTGAGAGTCCCCTGCGGCTGTGGGGTGGCTGTGGAGGAACTGGCGTGGTAAAGGGTCCCATGGGGCCCGAGGGCCTGGGGAGCTGGAGGGAGGAGGTGTGGTGAGCCGGAGGGAGGAGGCATGGTGAGCCGGAGGGGGAAGTGTGGTGAGCTGGAGGGGGGAGGGATGGAGAGTCAGAGGGGGGAGGTGTGGTGAGCCAGAGGGAGGAGGCATGATGAGCTGGAGGGGGGAGGGGTGGGGAGCTGGAAGGGGGAGGTGTGGGGAGCTGGAGGGAGGAGGAGTGGTGAGCTGCAGAGGGAGATATGATGAGCTGGAGGGGGGAGGGATGGAGAGTCAGGGGGGAGGTGTGGGGAGCTGGAGGGGGGAGGGATAGTCAGAGGGGGGCGGTGTGGTGAGCTGGAGGGGGAGGGATGGAGAGTCAGAGGGGGGGAGGTGTGATGAGCTGGGGGGTATGGGGAGCTGGAGGGGGGAGGGGTGGGGAGCTGGAAGGGGGAGGGGTGAGGAGCTGAAGGGAGGAGGCGTGGGGAGCTGCAGAGGGAGGTGTGGTGAGCTGGAGGGGGAAGGATGGAGAGTCAGAGAGGGGAGGTGTGGGGAGCTAGAGGGGGGAGGGATGGAGAGTCAGGGGGGAGGTGTGAGGAGCTGGAGGGGGGAAGGATAGAGAGTCGGGGGGGGTGTGGGGAGCTGGAGGGGGGAGGAATAGAGAGTCGGGGGGGAGGTGTGAGGAGCTGGAGGGGGGAGGGATAGTCAGAGGGGGGCGGTGTGGTGAGCTGGATGGGGGAGGGATGGAGAGTCAGAGAGGGAAGGCGTGGGGAGCTGGAGGGGGGAGGGGTGGGGAGCTGGAGGGAGGAGGTGTGGGGAGCTGCAGAGGGAGGTGTGGGGAGCTGGAGGGGGGAGGGATAGAGAGTCGGGGAGGAGGTGTGAGGAGCTGGAGGGGGGAGGGATAGTCAGAGGGGGGCAGTGTGGGGAGCTGGATGGGGGAAGGATGGAGAGTCGGGGGGAGGTGTGGGGAGCTGGAGGGGGGAGGGATAGAGAGTCGGGGGGGAGGTGTGAGGAGCTGGAGGGGGGAGGGATAGTCAGAGGGGGGCAGTGTGGGGAGCTGGATGGGGGAAGGATGGAGAGTCGGGGGGAGGTGTGGGGAGCTGGAGGGGGGAGGGATGGAGAGTCGGGGGGGAGGTGTGAGGAGCTGGAGGCGGGAGGGATGGAGAGTCGGGGGGGCGGTGTGAGGAGCTGGAGGGAGGAGGGATGGAGAGTCGGAGGGGAGGTGTGGTGAGCTGGATGGGGGAAGGATGGAGAGCAGAGAGGGGAGGTGTGGGGAGCTGGAGGGGGAGGTGTGGTGAGCTGGAGGGGGGAAGGATGGAGAATCAGGGGGCAGGTGTGGGGAGCTGCAGAGGGAGGCGTGGGGAGCCAGAGGGGGAGGTGTGGGGAGCCGGAGGGGGAGGCCTGGTGGTCCACATGGCACCATTTTTAAGTGCGCAGGAGGGGGAGGTGTGGTGAGCTGGAGGGGGGAGGGATGGAGAGTTGGGGGGGGAGGCGTGGGGAGCCAGAGGGGGAGGCGTGGGGAGCTGCAGAGGGAGGAGTGGTGAGCTGGAGGGGGAGGCCTGGTGGTCCACATGGCACCATTTTTAAGTGTGCAGGAGGGGGAGGTGTGGTGAGCTGGAGGGGGGAGGTGTGGGGAGCTGGAGGGGGAGGCGTGGCGGTCCACATGGCACCATTTTTAAGTGTGCAGGAGGGGGAGGTGTGGTGAGCTGGAGGGGGGAGGTGTGGGGAGCTGGAGGGGGAAGCGTGGCGGTCCACATGGCACCATTTTTAAGTGTGCAGGAGGGGGAGGTGTGGTGAGCTGGAGGGGGGAGGGATGGAGAGTCAGGGGGGAGGTGTGGTGAGCTGGAGGGGGGAGGCGTGGTGAGCTGGAGGGGGAGGCGTGGGGAGCTGGAGGGGGAGGGATGGAGAGTCAGGGGGGAGGTGTGGTGAGCTGGAGGGGGGAGGTGTGGGGAGCTGGAGGGGGAGGCGTGGTGGTCCACATGGCACCATTTTTAAGTGTGCAGGAGGGGGAGGTGTGGTGAGCTGGAGGGGGGAGGTGTGGGGAGCTGGAGGGGGAAGCGTGGCGGTCCACATGGCACCATTTTTAAGTGTGCAGGAGGGGGAGGTGTGGTGAGCTGGAGGGGGGAGGGATGGAGAGTCAGGGGGGAGGTGTGGTGAGCTGGAGGGGGGAGGCGTGGTGAGCTGGAGGGGGAGGCGTGGGGAGCTGGAGGGGGAGGGATGGAGAGTCAGGGGGGAGGTGTGGTGAGCTGGAGGGGGGAGGCGTGGTGAGCTGGAGGGGGAGGCGTGGCGGTCCACATGGCACCATTTTTAAGTACGCAGGAGGGGGAGGTGTGGTGAGCTGGAGGGGGAGGTGTGGTGAGCTGGAGAGGGGAAGGATGGAGAATCAGGGGGGAGGTGTGGGGAGCCAGAGGGGGAGGTGTGGTGAGCTGGATGGGGGAGGGATGGAGAGTCAGGGGGGAGGCATGGGGAGCCGGAGGGGGAGGTGTGGGGAGCCGGAGGGGGGAGGCGTGGGGAGCTGGAGGGGGGAAGGATGGAGAGTCAGAGAGGGGAGGCGTGGGGAGCCGGAGGGGGAGGTGTGGGGAGCTGGAGGAGGAGGCGTGGCGGTCCACATGGCAGCATTTTTAAGTGTGCAGGAGGGGGAGGTGTGGTGAGCTGGATGGGGGAAGGATGGAGAGTCAGGGGGGAGGTGTGGTGAGCTGGAGGGGGAGGTGTGGTGAGCTGGAGGGGGCGGCCTGGTGGTCCACATGGCAGCATTTTTAAGTGTGCAGGAGGGGGAGGTGTGGTGAGCTGGAGGGGGGAGGCGTGGGGAGCTGCAGAGGGAGGTGTGGTGAGCTGGATGGGGGAAGGATGGAGAGTCAGGGGGGAGGTGTGGGGAGCCGGAGGGGGAGGTGTGGGGAGCCGGAGGGGGCGGCCTGGTGGTCCACATGGCAGCATTTTTAAGTGCGCAGGAGGGGGAGGTGTGGTGAGCTGGAGGAGGGAGGGATGGAGAGTCAGAGAGGGGAGGTGTGGGGAGCCGGAGGGGGAGGTGTGGGGAGCCAGAGGGGGCGGCCTGGTGGTCCACATGGCACCATTTTTAAGTGTGCAGGAGGGGGAGGTGTGGTGAGCTGGATGGGGGAAGGATGGAGAGTCAGGGGGAGGTGTGGTGAGCTGGAGGGGGGAAGGATGGAGAGTCAGGGGGAGGTGTGGTGAGCTGGAGGGGGGAGGCGTGGGGAGCTGGATGGGGAGGCGTGGTGGTCCACATGGCACCATTTTTAAGTGTGCAGGAGGGGGAGGTGTGGGGAGCTGGAGGGGGGAGGGATGGAGAGTCAGGGGGGAGGAGTGGGGAGCTGGAGGGGGAGGCGTGGCGGTCCACATGGCACCAGTTTTAAGTGCGCAGGCACAGGCCCTGCCCAGGCTCTTGAGCAGGGACCACGGGACACGTGCAGCTGCCACCAACATCCCCGAGCTCTGGGGACAGGGGCAGGGACCGCTCAGCTCCCCCTCCATCACCCTGCAGGCCAGGGGCACAGCGCCCAGTGCAGTCAGTGCTGGAGGAGCCTTTCTGAAGATGGGGCGCACATTCGGGGTCTCCGTCCCCCGGTTACCCTGACAGACGCCAGCTGTCATGCAGAGGCAATGGACGCCACTGCCAGGCTGTGCGCCGGGATTTCTCCAGTGCACCCTCGGGACCCCTGAGCCCAGGTTCGGGGTGGAAGGGGCCGGCAGGGGAGTCTGGAGAGCCTGGGCAGCACCCAACCCCACAGCAGCGGGGGAGACGGGGCCTCGGCGCCTGGGAGCTCCGGTGCCCACTCCCCTTCCACCACTCAGGCCTGGAGGGCCCTGGGCCGCGGGCAGGAGGCAGTGGGGACACAGGAAGCCCCCACAGGGGGGTCTCCACGGTGTGTGCATGTGTCACTGTGTGTGCGTGTGACTGTGTCTGTGTGACTTTGTGTGTGACTGCGTGCACGCGTGTGTCTGTGTGACTGAGTGGCTGCGCTGACTGCACGCGTGTGTGACTGGTGTGTGAGCGTGCAGGCAGTGAGCGTGTGCAGGAGCGGTATATGGGGGGTGTGCGCCAGCAGGGAGGCGGCCCGGAGGGGGAGGAGGGGCCCTCAGGTGGACGCCCCCAGCCCCGCTCTGCCGGCTGGCGCTGCCTTCCCTCTGTCCCTCTTGGTCCAGCCTCTGACACCAGGGAGCCCAGGCTCAGGCAGAGGCCGAGGGTCTGGAGGTGGGGGTGGGGATGGGGGAGGGCGGGGCCAGGGAGGCCTGAGGGGATGGGGAGGGCGGGGTCATGGCCCCCCAGGGTTCCCAGGGTAGGTGCAAACACACCGTGTCCCCAGCCCCTCCCACAGAGGCTCGGGCGCCGCGGTCACCAGCTCCTGCCCGACTCTGGCGGGACCAGGGCTCCCTGGCCTTGAGCTCACTCAGTGCCAGCCCCTGCCGGATGCTGGGCTCTGGAGGCTTCTCCTCCTGGGTGCGCTTCGCCTGTGCCGCTGGGGTGCCCAGAGCAGCCGTGCGGAGTGGAGCAAGTGTGGATCCCACAGGCGGGCGCTCGGCGGCCGAACTCCTCTCTGCTTTTCTTTCTTTAAGATTTATTTATTTGAAAGAGTTACAGCAAGGAGGGCGGAGACAGACAGAGAGAGAGAGAGAGAGAGAGAGAGAGAGGTCTTCCACCTGCTGGTTCACTCCCCAGATGGCCACAATGGTCGGAGCTGTGTTGATCCGAAGCCAGGAGCCAGGGGCTTCTTCCAGGTCTCCCACACAGGTGCAGGGGCCCAAGGACTTGGGCCATCGTCCACTGCTTTCCCAGGCCACAGCAGAGAGCTGGACCGGAAGTGGAGCAGCGGGGACTCGAACCGGCGCCCACACGGGATGCTGATGCCACAGGCGCTGCCCTCACCTGGCCCCGATTCTCGCCTGCAATTAGGGGCTGGAGCCTCAGGGAGCTGTGACTGTCGGTGGCCTGGACAAACAGCCCACTGCGGGGACCCCGGGTGGCGCCTTCTGCCCAGGAGGGAGGGGCTCGCAGAAACCGCCCTCCTGCGCCTCTGTGAGACGGAATCGCAGTCACACAGGCCCGGGAGCCACGGCACAGCCGGAGCTGCCGTGGGCAGACCGGGTCGATTACGTGTGTGCGCGTGTGGGGTGTGTGTGCCTGTGGCATGTGTGTGTGGTGTGTGTGCACGAGTGTAGCACGTGGGTACGTGTGGGGGGTGTGTGTGCCTGCGGTGTGTATGTAAGCTTGTTAGCGTGTGGCACGCATGTGTGTTTATGTACGTGAGGCGTGTGTGTGTGCACGTAGCAGGCCTGCACGCATGTGTGTGTGTGGTGCGTGTGGGTGTGTGTGTGGTGTGCGTGTGTGTGCGGGCGGCGGGCCTGCGTGTCTGCGCGTGCTGTAATTTGTTTTCAACGACACGGCCCGAGCGCCTCACAGGGAGCATCCATGAATATTTGCTCCTGTTTTTCCCATAAAAAATGTGATTCGGCTGTCTGTTATTAAATCTACCTTCGCTGGACAAAAGCGCTGCCGTCCATTGAGATGAGACGGGCCCAGGAGCGGCAGTGGCCCCGGCTGCGTCTCGGGCCTGGCGTCCACCCCTCCTTTGCTCTGTGACCCCGGGGGAGCTGGGCGGGGGGCAGGCCGAGCGCCCCAGCACCGGAACCCTGCAGGGCCAGCGGCCCGGGTGCCCCTGCTCCTGGCCTGGGTGGTCGCCCCTGCCCTTGCTCCTCGGCGCCTCCTCCCGGTTGAGTGCAGCCCCTGCGGTTTGGGCCTGGACGCGTGGACAGAGGAGGGAGCTGCTGGGTGTGGCTAGGTCTCTGTGGGGACCCACGGCTGGGCCCTGGCACCCAGCCTCTCTGCCCTGGGGCTCCGGCTTCCCAATCACTCCCGTGGGGCACTCGCGGTGATGGGTGTCTGTGACGCAGGTCTCTGGCCCCCCGCACCTGCAGGGACCGGGTCACAGGGCCCCGGGCTGGGCCCCAGCCGGTGATAACTGTGACCACTGAGGAATCTGAGACTCCAGGCCTCTGCTCCGTGCGTGCGACCAGGGGCCCGCCTGCTTGTCCAGCCCTGCGTGGTCCACGTCATCCACGTGATGTGGCCGCCAGGGAGGGGCGTGAGTTCAGACAGGGAGAAAGTCACCCCAGCCCCACGCCGCAGCCACAGCAGGCTGGGGGCGGTACTCAGGGCCTCAGGTGCCCCCGCTGGGTGCCCAGGGCCCTGGCCACAGCCAGGCCGCGAGCCACGCCCCCCCGGGCCTCGGTTTCCCCTCCTGGCCGGCGCCCGTCCTGGTCTGACGTCCCCGAGTCTGTGCGTCTGCGACCGAGCGGCGCTGTTGATCGCAGTTGTAATTATTTTTCCTCGGAATGACACATTCTGGAGTGAGAGTGAAATAAGACCTCGCGAATAACGGATGAAGTACTCTCTGACCCGACATTAACATGCCACACCAGAGGCAGGGAACGAATCGGTAAGATTGAGTGGAAGCCCCGGCCCAGAGAGCCGCAGGGGGGGCGGGTTGGCTCTGACATTAGTGCACTAAGCCGCTGCGTGTGATCTCGCCCAAAGCCACACCAGGCCTGGTGAGCGCGGGAGGGGCCGCACGCCCCCCGCCCAGCCCGGCTCCTGCTGCAGGCTCTGCTTCTGGGGGTGGGGGGAGGTGGGCTGTCGGGCTGGGGAGGTGAAGGGGACCGGGTGGGCGCAGAAGGCACAGCTGGAGAGGCCGGGGGATGCCGGGCCGAGCTGGGCCCTGCCCTGGAGAGAGCAGCTGCCCCTCCCCTGGGTGACAGGCCCTCGGGGGTGAGTGTGCACTGGGCAGGCTGTCTGCCTCCTGAGAGCCAGGCCAGCCCCCACCCTGGAGCCCCCCCCCCCATCTGAACCTCAGAGTGCCCCGCTCTCCTGGAGATGAAGTTCAGCTGGAGGGGCCGGCGCTGCGGTGGAGGGGGAAAGCCGCCGCCTGCAGGGCGGGCATCTCACATGGGCGCCGGTTCGAGTCCCGGCTGCTCCACTTCCGATCCAGCTCTCTGCTATGACCTGGGAAAGCAGTGGAAGCTGGCTCAAGTCCTTGGGCCCCTGTACCCACATGGGAGACTTGGAAGAAGCTCCTGGCTCCTGGCTTTGGATCAGCGCAGCTCCGGCCATTGCAGCCAGCTGAGGAGTGAACCCAAATGACCCCGGAATCGCTGTTGACCTCGAGCGGCCGAATGTGGGGTGGGGAGGCCAGCTGTGGTCAGGGGGCCTCCGGATGAGGAAGGGCCGGCCCTCATGGTGGTTCCTGTGAGACCACAGCAGTCAGACCGCAGCTGCCAGAGCAAATCCTGGCCAGAGGTGCTCCCAGTGGGTGCTCGGCACCCTGTAGTCCCTGGCCAGGACCTGGGGCTGAGGACGTCTATCCCCCAGCCATGCTTGGCTCAAATACGCAAGGACACGCAACCACCATTTTCCTGTCTCTTTTCTCCTTGGCTGCCAGGGAGCTCACAGCTGAACTTGGCTCAGCTGCAGAAGCGATGCCTGCCTGGATGTAGAGGGAGCAGCTGTGACTGCCGCCGGCCCCCTCCCCAGCTCGTCCTGGGGCTCTCCCCGAGCTTCCTGGGGGCCGGCGGCACTGCCTCCTTGGGTGATGGACGCCCCTCCAGCCGGGCCTCCTGGCTTTCAGCTGCAGGTCCCCATGGGGCTCACAGATGGATGGAGTTCACCTCACTGGGCGCTGCAGGCTGGTGACGGGAGACCCGCCCCTCTCCTGGGCCTCCAGCCGTCAATCTGGGGCGAGCAGGGTGGGGCAGACTGCATTGGCTCCGCCCCCAGGAGCCCTGCGGCGCCTCGCCGGGCCACCTCCACTTTCTTCCCGACAGGTTCAATGTTGTCCCAGATCCCAGTGCCACGGTCGCTGGAGGGGGTTCCCGGGAAGCGGCCACACTGGCCACGCTTCTGCCTGGAAGTGCAGCCGGTGGCCAGGCGTGCCACGCCCCCCGCGCCGCGGTGTGAGGGTGTGCACCCAGGACTCCGGGTGTCGAGGGGCAGTCCCAGGCCCCGTTCGCCCTCACGGCACCTGCAGCCCGCGCTGAGGGCAAGGGGATACTTCTGTCCTATCTGTTTCCATTTCGCGGTCGTCATTCATTTAAAAAAAAAAAATGCTTCCAGGAAACAGAAGGAAGACCCAGCGTCCACAGCCTGGTGTTCTGATGGGACGTGAAGAGTGGACTTACACGGTGACCCAGCCTCCTAACGGCACAGCGCTGGGGGTCCACGGGCACAGGAGACCCCTATGTCACAGCGCTGGGGGTCCCACGGGCAAGGAGACCCCTATGTCACAGCGCTGGGGGGTCCCACGGGCACAGGAGACCCCTATGTCACAGCGCTGGGGGTCCCACGGGCAAGGAGACCCCTATGTCACAGCGCTGGGGGTCCCACGGGCACAGGAGACCCCTATGTCACAGCGCTGGGGGGTCCACGGGCAAGGAGACCCCTATGTCACAGCGCTGGGGGGTCCACGGGCACAGGAGACTCCTATGTCACAGCGCTGGGGGGTCCACGGGCAAGGAGACCCCTATGTCACAGCGCTGGGGGGTTCCCCACAGGCACAAGAGTGCAGACCTGGGGGCGTGGGAGAGGCACGCCCGGGCCGCTCCCTCCTCGAGGTCTTAAAGGAACCTTCCTGGGGTGTGGACAGCGCAGGGCGGTTATGAGTGGTAGACAGGGGGTCAAAATCAGCCTGGGAGGAGAGAGAGGGAGGAGTGAGGGGGAGAGAGAGAGGGAGAGAGAGAGGAGAGAGAGGGAGGAGTGAGGGGGAGAGAGAGGGAGGTACGGAGAGCAAAGCACCGCAGAGAGGGAGACAGCAGCCCGGGAAGCTGCCTGGTGCTTCCCCCCACAGCGTCCTGCCCAGGCCCCGATAACGTTACTGACGGCCCCAGGCAGGGGCTCCCCGGCCTGAGAACCCTGGGTCCTAACCCCTGGGGCGGGTTGCACCTGCTGCTCAGCCAGCTCACCCTCTGACATCTGTCTCCGTGGGCAGTGATGGTGGCCCCTGTCTCCGTGGGCAGTGACGGCCCCTGTCTCTGTGGGCAGTGATGGTGGCCCCTGTCTCCGTGGGCAGTGATGGCCCCTGTCTCCCTGGGCAGTGATGGTGGCCCCTGTCTCTGTGGGCAGTGATGGTGGCCCCTGTCTCCGTGGGCAGTGATGGTGGCCCCTGTCTCCGTGGGCAGTGATGGTGGCCCCTGTCTCTGTGGGCAGTGATGGTGGCTCCTGTCTCTGTGGGCAGTGATGGTGGCCCCTGTCTCCCTGGGCAGTGATGGTGGCCCCTGTCTCCCTGGGCAGTGATGGTGGCCCCTGTCTCCCTGGGCAGTGACGGCCCCTGTCTCCGTGGGCAGTGATAGCACAGAAGAGGCGAGGGGCCCCGGGGCGGTGGATCTTCCAGCCCTGGCCAAGGCGTTCAGAGGTGGCCCCGGAGGTGGGGTCCCTGGAAGCCGAGCAGGGGCCTGAGCCCGAGGAGCCTGGCCAAGCAGCGCCTGACCCGGAGACACCGGAGTCACCGTGAGGGTCGGCCCAGTCGGGCGGAAGCTCACGCTGGTGTGGGTGGAGGGTGGGGTGGGGGGCAGTGCGTGTCTGGCTGAGCGTCCACCCCACTGCCTGCTACTGTGGCCCCGCCCTGGTGCTCGGAGCACAGGTGCTGAGGCCCCATTGGAAGTCCTGAGCAGGGTGCTGGGCTCGCCTGAGGTTCGGGAAATTTACAAGTGGCCATTGAGGAGGGCGAGGGGGCGGGCAGCCCTGCTGCGGGCCTGCGGCCCCCCTCCCTCGCCGCACCACCCCCGGCTCTGCCGTCCGCCCTCTGCAGGGCTGGGCGTCACCGATTCAGCCTGCTTATCCGGCCGCTGATGGCTTTGCCCAAAGCCGCCTCCCGGCTCCTCTGTAATCCCCTCCTTCTATTTTTACGCAGCCGGCAGCTCGGGGGAGCGCAAGTGCCGGCTGCTGAGCCGGTTTTGGCTTCTCCAGCTGGGGCGAGGAGCGCTGCAGCCTCCCCCATTGCCCACCCCCGGGCACGTGGCCGCCGAGCGCTCCTGGCTGGACCGCTTCCCGGGTGCCGTCAGCCCTGCACCGCTCGTCCACGCTGGGCCGACACACTGACCGGCCGCCCCGGGCCCTGCCCTGCCCCCCAGCCTCTTGGGGCCCTGACCCTTCACTGTCCTGGCCCCTGAGCCACGCCCCAGAGCCCAGGCGGTCGCTCTGCGTACAGCGGTCAGGGCCCCTGGAGTGAGTGGAGCCTGGGGCTGGCTTCGTGGGTGGGAGGAGGCAGAAGGAGGGCTGGGGGAGGGTCGGAGACGGGGCAGGGCTGAGGTCACCTGAGGGAGGACGGAGTGGCCAGAGCTCCCAGGGCTGTGCCCACAGGGTCCTGGGTGCCGGCCTAGGGTGTGGGCTCTGTCCCCGCCTGAGGGGAGCCATGGAAGGTTCTAGAGCAGAGGCGGGCGTCGCCTGAGCTGTGCCTTGGCAAGGCTGCCTCGGCCGAGGTGGCGAGAAGATACGGAGGAAGGAGACCAGCGCCGAGGGTGGCGGGGGTGTGGGGGCTGCTGGGAGCTGGGGCTGCCGTGGTGGGAGGCGCTGGTGGCAGAGACGTGGCAGGAGGACACGTGGGGCGTGGCGTGGAGCCGAGGCTGCGGGGGAACCGGATTTTCAGGGGAGGAGTTCTGGGCCCCCTGCCAGGAAAGGGGTCCCCGCACTCGCGGCTCTGCAGCCGGAGCCCTGCGCAGTCTCTGGGTCTCTGTGTCTCTGCTGCCTCTGCCGGTCTCTGTGGGCGCGGTCAGTCCCCTCCTGGGTCTCTGTGGGCGCGGTCGGTCCCCTCCTGGGTCTCTGTGGGCGTGGTCGGTCCCCTCCTGGACCACAGGACGTCAGTTCCTTCTCCCTGGGGACCCCTCCCCTCGGCTCTGAGGGACTTTCTCTCCCTTTGCTTCCGTGACCTCTCCTGGAACCTCGTCTCTGCCCCTCGTTCTTCCTGCTCACAAGACCCTGGTGACTACAACTGCAGCTCCCGGCGTCACGGGGCCGCCCTCCTGGGCCACGTCACACGTCCCGGGCCACGTCACACGTGGCTCCCACGTCTCCTTCCGACGCTGGCGACGAGCTGAGCCCTGCAGCCCGCTTTGCCCTGGCCTCCGGCCCAGCCTGCAGGGCCCCTGTGGGCGTCTCAGACACAGGCAGGCTCTGAGGCCAGGCCAGGCCGTAGCCCAAGCAGCAGGGGCTCTGCCCCCCTGGTCCCCAGCCTCCTCTTTCCAGGGAGGACCGGGCAGAGTCGGGGTTGAGACACCTGGGCACTGCGCACGCTGCACCTGGCCAGGACTGCGAGCATCTCATTGGCCAGCGCCAGTCACATGATCCCTCATCGCCAGGGGCGGGGCTGGTGACCCAGGAGCTCCCACGCCTGCCTCTTGGTCTGACTGGTCCTATATGAAGCAGTGAAGGGGAGCCCTTGGGAGCTGGGGCCGGTGGGCGCTGGCAGGGGAGCGGCCGGGGGGCAGAGTGGTCATTAGACGGTGGTGGGCTCCTCGTCCGTATCACACCGCGTTGAGCCCCAGCACTCAGAGAACATCTCTGAGCAGGTGCACAGGGGTGGGCTCGGGGTCCCTGCGCAGTGGACACCCTGGAGCCAGGACGGCCCGCGATGTCCTGACCTGAGGTGAGGGGTGGCTGTGAGGGGTCCTGCCCAGCCCTGGCGGGGGCGCAGGACGAGGTTCCAATGATGGATGCGAGCAGGCACCCATGCAATTCCCCAGATTCCCTGCGGCCCCGTGGCCATCGCCCTCCGTGCTGGCCCATCCGTCCAGTCAGTCTTTGTGGGGGTGGGGGTGGGGTACGTGCTGGGTGTGGGAGGGTGGACACGGGGATTCAGCACAACAGAGACGGAACCAGGGCCGGACACGGCTTCCGGAGTGGCTGGGACAGCACCGAAGGGCAGGACTTTCTGTCCTGGTGTCCAGGGGTGTCTGCCCGGGTCCCAGCAGGGCCACGATGTAGGGGCCATGTGGGTGCCCAGGAGGACCTGCCTGGTGGCCAAGGGCATCGCCCCGGGAGGAACCCGCCTGTATGTGCCCGCCCCCTCCCTCTGGGCTTCCATCCCCGCTCGCTCCCACAGAGCTGCTGTGTGCACCTGCTTGAGTGACAGCTGCCACTTCCTCTGTGAGCAGTGGGAGGGCAGAAGGGCGGGACCGAGTTGTCACATTGCTGTCTGGAGCAACCCCTCCTCCTCCCGCCCAGGCTCTCTCCGTCCTGGGGTCCCTGGCTGGGGTGAGACGTGGGCAGTCGCGAGGGGCCATCCCTGGGCCACTGTGGGTGCGCCAGCCCTCAGTACAGAGCCCCTGACCCAGAGACCCCGGCTCACCCCTGACGGCTTCTCTCGAGCACCGAGTGCCAGCTGCTAGAGATAGTTCATCGTTTTCTGTGCACGGAACTAGCACGGCGACTGCAAGAAAACAGCAGAGACTCAGAAAGTAGGAGACCAAAATCCTTCCTGCACCGGCCGAACCGTGAGGTTCTGGGCGGATACGGGCCTGTGGGGGCCCGGCGGGGGCTGAGTTCTCACTGCTGATGGCTCCGGCGCACTGCCAGCCCCGCAGGGGCAGGCACAGTAGTGGCTGCTTGCAGCACCCAGGGTGCTGTGCATGTGTGTGCGCGTGTGTGCGTGTGTGTGCGAGTGTGCGCACTATGGGGGGAGGGAGAGGCCGGGTCTCGTGGACCCTGGGCTGAGGGGCAACTGAGCTGGGGCTGGGCCTCCGGGGCGGTCCCCTGGGCCTTTGGGATGTCACGTGACTCCCTCGCCACTGTCCGCGCCCTCCCGCAGACTTGCACCTGTGCCAAACCACCCGGGTGGGCCCCTCCCTCCCCCCAGAGAGCCCCTCCCTCCAGAGAGCCCCTCCCCCCAGAGAGCCCCTCCCCTTGGGGAAGCAGACACGACACAGCCCTCAGCAGCTTTGCTGAAATTTGCATTTAGGATGTCTGAGCGGTTTTGCCGTCGCCGGGAAGTTGCCAGGATCGTGCAGGGCGTGTCTGCTGGGCCCCGTGAGCATCGGGGGCTGCCCTGCGTCTCTCTGGGTGCTGGAGCGGACGCCGGAGCCTGTGGCCAGCCCCTTGTCCCTGTGTCCTCCAGGGAGCACTGGCCAGTCATGAGGGCAGTCTCCCCAGGGGCCCCGTGCCCTTACCGGGGTCATCTGACAACGGCTTCCATTACACCACTGACCAGATCCAGGTCAGGTGCAGAGAGCCAACAATGTTTCAAACTCCCTGCACTGGGGCCGGCGCTGGACGTCTTGGGCTGAGCCTCCGCCTGCAGCGCCTGCATCCCATATGTGTGCCGGCTGCTCCACTCCTGATCCAGCTCTCTGCTATGGCCTGGGAAAGTAGTAGAAGATGGCCCAAGTCCTTGGGCCCCTGCACTAATGTGGGAGACCCAGAAGCTGCTCCTGGCTCCTGGCTTCTGATCAGCACAGCTCCAGCTGTTGCAGCCATCTGAGGAGTGAACCAGCGGATGGAAGACCTCTCTCTCCTCTCTCTCTCTCTCTCTCTCTCTCTCTTTCTCTCCTTCTCTCTCTATAACTCTGACTTTCGAGTAAATAAATAAACTTAAAAAAAGCTAAGGGTGTTTGGTGCACAAGGTGACATCCATGTTTCGTTTTTCCTTTTGCATTTTTCCCAGGAACCCTTCGGAGCTTCCCTGTGAGCGTCCGGGGCCCCCTAGGGTCGGTCTTAAGGGCACAGTCCCACCGTCCAGCGCCCGCTCGTCCCGTGTGTGCGTCAGGCAGGCCCTGGTGTTGAGTCTGGGTTTCGTCTTTCTCTAGAGAGTCGATCGTAGCAGGCGCTCACAGGGGCGAGAGTGTGTCGATCAGGGCCTGGCTGACGCCTTTGTTCACTGGTAAGCAGGGTGTTACGCTCCCGCCGCCTCCCCGCAGACCTGCTCGCCTGGAGGAGCCCCCTCAACACGCAGCTGAGTGAGGGGCCAGCAGCGCATGCGCCCCGGGGCGGTTGCTGTGGGACCCCGACAGCGACCGGGCGCCACTGCAGTCCACGGGGACACCGAGCGCCCACTGTGCCCCTCCCCGGGGGCTCTCAGGGGCTCACGCCGGGTGCTCAGCTCAGCTAACTGAGCCCTGCGTGGAGCATTTTACCGATTTTTTTCCAAACAAAGCAAAGCCAAGGCGGTGGATGTGCAAGATTGATGGGCTCTGTCCTCCAGGCTTCGAAGGCGCTCTGTCATCGGCGACCCCACGCCCCGCCCCCCACCCGTGACCCCTGACCCTGCGAAGCCTGGTGCTTGGCGGGCGGTGACAGATGGCTCCTGGGGGCTAAAGGCGTCTGGGGGGGAGGGGTGGGGCCACGGTGTTGCTGTGGCCTCGCGTGGCTCCACGGCTATGCACAGACCCGGGGCCCTGGCCTCTGCTGGCTCTGAGGGTCGTGGCCACACTGGTCGTGGAGGCCGGGGTCGGAGGAGGACATGCTTACTCAAGAGAACCCCACGTGAGACACGAGTCCTTCTGGGGGCGCCCAGGCCCTGGGCTCTGCAGCCTCACTCGGAGCCCCCTTCTCTGGTCCAGCCTGGAAAGAGGACATGGGGATCCGCGTGGCTGAGACAGCGCTCGGGCTGTGGGCTTCTGGGGCCCCTGTCCCGGGGACATAGCTGGGCTCGTCCCCCTGCCGAGGGGTGGAGCCTCGGAGTGGCCGTCCCCTGTGGCCTCAGCAGCGACGATGCACTTGCAGGAGGAACCCGTGGGCAAGCAGCTGGGCAGGTCCCCAGGCTAGCCCAGGCACACGGACTCGGGGAAGGAACTTGGGGCTCGGAGCCCCCAGGGAGAGCCACAGCCTCGGCTCAGCTGTCAGAGGCTCTGGTCGCTTGCTTCCGGCGCCACAGCTGTGGACAGCGGCTGCTATTCGTGCCGGTCTTGGAAACCAATGCCAGGGGTCAGGGGCAGGCAGTGGGGCTGAGGAGGGGGCTGGGCCGTCCCTGCTGGCTCTTCACTGGGGTGGGCTGAAGGTGGGCTTCCCAGAGCCCGCTGGGAGCTCCTGGTGCCCCCGCGTCTGCTAAGCGGCTTCTTGCTGGGATGACCTTGGTGTCGCCTTTAGGGCTGGGCAGACGCTGGCTGCTCCCTGGAGAGCTCCCTGGTGCCTCCCTTCCTGGGACAGCATTGACTCTGGGCTCACAGTCAGCCACCCCCACACGGGCCACCCTGGAGTCAGGAGCCCCCAGAGCTGGGAGAGAGCCCAGGGCTCCCCAGACGCCCCAGCACGGTCAGGACAAGAAGCAGCCCCGCCCATTTCTGCCTTCACTCGGCTGTGGGCCTTTATCATGGGGGCGCCAGGCTGGGGCCCCCGCGGCTCCCACGCTGTCCCCCAGGATGGGCCTGTTAGGGCACGGGGACTCAGGGTTGCCAGAGCCCAGTCTGCTGCCCGCCCGCGGTGGCCTCGGCAGGTGCCGAGAACCGACCTGTGCTTTTCCCAGGATGGGGTTAGGCAATGAGGGGCGGGGGAAGATGTTCTGGGAGAATGGAGCCTGTAGAAGGGGCGGGGTCTGCCTGGCCCCGGGGACCCCCTGCACTTGCTGGGGAGGGGCCTCCGAGGGACCCCACGGTGCGGCCCTGGGAGAAGCAAAATGTGATAGGCAGGGGCCTCCCCTCCCCTCCTCTCCCCTCCCCTCCTCGTCCCTACCCCTAGCTTGGTCTCCCCGGGGCTGCTGTGAGGAGGGGGAGGCGGTGGCAAGCATGGCGGGGGCGAGCGAGGGCTCGGTGCCACGGACTGGGCCGCGGGGCTGACCTCACTGCGGGCGAGCCCGTGCTGAGTGTCCGGAGCACACGGTCTATGGCAGTCGGGGGTCCTGAGCCAGTCCCCTGGGGGGCTTTGGGGGACAAGGCTGAGACCGCAAACTTGCTCCCTCTGGCTGGGGCCTCAGTCTGCTGCCTGGCCGTGGGCGTGGGTGGGCGCCTGACCTGAATCATCTCTCGGGCTCGGGAGCGAGTATGGCCCTGGGGCGGCCAGGCTGGCGAGTGGAATGTGGGAGCTGGGCGTGGGCCGGGCAGCAGAGCCACCCGAGCCAGCTGGCCGGAAGGGGAGTGGCCAGGACCACGGCGGGAAGGCATCTTAACCAGAACAGACGACCGGGTGACACCAGGACAGCTGCGCCTCCCAGGGACCCATGGGGCCAGAGGGCTGGGAACGGT
This sequence comes from Lepus europaeus, assembly GCF_033115175.1. Classification (NCBI taxonomy): domain Eukaryota; kingdom Metazoa; phylum Chordata; class Mammalia; order Lagomorpha; family Leporidae; genus Lepus; species Lepus europaeus. Next base: position 2,135,628 of record NC_084838.1, read on the forward strand.
GGGGTCTCAGGGCCCAGCAGCATCCCCACCTCTCCTGTGCCCCCCACTCTGGCTCCTCCTGACCGCTCTGCAGCTAGAAACCGCGGCCTGGAGTCCTCGGCTTCCGCTGATAGAGGGCGCTAGGTTGGCCGCTGGGGTGTGGCGCAGTGTGTCTCCCGGGTCGCTGAAGCTGCTCCCTCCCTCTGGGCTCAGCCCTGGGGCCCGGCTAACACGTTGGGAGGAAGCCAAGCTCCACGTGCCGGTGGTGCGGACAGCAGCTGGCCACCACGCACGAGTCGTCTTGGCGTGGAGCCGGCGATGCGGCTGCGCGACAGGTCCCAGAGCAGAGCAGATGCCGGGGCGTTTCAGCTGCCGAGTTTGTTGGGGGTGGGGGCTCGGGGGGCAGCTCCAGGGACTCTGGTCCCCGGGGTCAGGGGACACGAAGCCTCCCCTTGTGTGTCCTCCGGATTGCTCAGGCTGATGGCCTCCAGGCCATTTGTGCTCAGGGCTGGGAGACCCCGCCCACCACCCGGGACCACCTCTGCACGTCCAGCGGTGGGAGGCACAGCGGCGGGAGGCACAGCGGCCTCGATCCTCCCCAGATTCCCCGCCTGGGACATCGCCGCTGCGGGTTCTGGCTCTGCATAAGGAGGGGACTTCTGTCCTGCTCAGCCGGGTGCCCGTGCACTGGACAGCAGCCGGCCAAGCGGGGGGCGGCTCTGGCTGTTAGGCGGCCGTGGGGGGGGACTTCCTGCTGCGGGATCTCAGGCCACCGCCGTGCCAGAGGTGAGACAGCAGGTACGGTGGTGCCGGCCTAGCCAGCCGCGGCCGCCTTCCGCTTCATGGACGAAACCTTTCCCAGGGGGAATTTGCCCAGGGTTGAAATGAACCGGGGGCTGGTGTGTTGTGGCTTCCCAGGTTAAGCCGCCACCTGCAGTGCAGGCATCCCATTTGGGCACCGGCTTGAGTCCCGGCTTATCCACTTCTGATCCAGCGCCTTGCTGATGGCCTGGGAAAGCAGTGGAGAATGATCCAAGGGCTTGGGCCCCCGCACCCACGTGGGAGACCCGGGTGGAGTTCCCGGCTCCTGGTTCAGCCTGGCCCAGCCCTGGCTGTTGCAGCCATCTGGGGAGTGAACCAGGGGATGGAAGACCTCGCTCTCGCTCTCTCTCTTTCTGTAACTCTGCTTTTTCAAATAAACAGAATAAATCTTTAAAAAAAAGAAGAAAAATGAAGGAGACTCAGGACTGTTGGGGTTTTGTTAGACTAGATCCAGGAATATCGAGTGCTGGGTTGGCGGCTCCCCTGGCAGCGCCGAAGCCGCTCGGGCGAGCCGTGGGTGTCAGCTGTGGGGGAGCTGAGTGGCCCCGGGAGAGCCCCCGAAGGGCCGTCCTGCCGGGAGGCGTCTCAAGGTCCTGGCCGACTCCCCAGCAATCGGGAGCTCACAGCCTCCGGGCTGCCCCTCTGCCCCCGGCCATCAACACCCAGCTGCCTGTGAGAGCCCAGAAATTAAATTAGCGCGAAATGGAGAAAGCTCTTAGTGTTACAAGTCGCCGGTGGCTTCAGGAGCCTGGTGCATTTCCACCTGCAGGGGCGACCTCCTAGGAGAAGGCGTTGAAATGAGATTTCTGCTGTCAAACGAAAATGCCCATCTGTCACCTGCCCCTCAGGCCCCGCTCGGGGCTGTGGCTGGGGCTGTGGCTGTGGCTGGCGGCTCCCCCGTGGGAGCTGTGGCCGTGGCAGGATCCGCCTGGCGGGGGTGGAGGGAGCTACACACACACTCTTGAGGCTCCAGGCTCTGGGGCTGGGGGCTCATCTGGGAATGCCAGGTGTCCCGCTCGGTGGCTCTGTGGCAGGGGGCAGGGATGGGCATCTGGAGTGGGGCCGGACTGCCCAGGCTGCTGCTGGGGATCTGAGTGGGGTCCCATCGGCACCATCCCTCCCTTCCACTGTGCCCTGCGCCCTCTGTGGGTGGGGCCTCTGTCCACCATTGCTCTGGCAATGAACCTCGCAGGGTCCAGGGCTGATTTCGGCAGGGGGCTCAGCTCTAGCGAATCGGCTGGGTGCGCTCCGGGCGGAGGGCCGCTGTGAGGAAGCCGTGGCGGGAGCCGCATGGCCCGGGACTCCCGGCTCAACCCAGGGCGTCTTCTCGGAAGGGCTCGGTGCAGCCTGGGGTGTCTACCGGGAGGTGTGGCTTTGTCCACGCGCCCAGGTTGTGGGCCCTGCTGGGGAGCAGGGTCGGCCTGCCTTGCTCTCTTTCTCGCTGGCTGCTGCAGCCGGCCCAGGACTGGGACACGGGTCAGGGACCAACCAGAACCCATGGGGACGAGCAGGTGAGCTCATCTCTGCTGGCCAGGGGCCGGGGTGAGGGGGCCTCGGCTCTCTCTGACCCTTGGACAAGAAATCTGACCCTCGGCTGCACCCTGTCTCCAGGCTCAGCACCCAGAGGTGCCCTAGGGGGAGAGACCCCCCGGCCAGTGCTGGGGGGGCATCTGAGGCCATGGGGGAACCCCAATATGGGGCCTTCTGCTTCTACTTCCCTCCAACACTGCCAGGACCCCGCCCTGCCCAGTGCCTCAGCTACCAACAGCAGGAGTGGTGTCTGCCGCCCCCCCAAGGTTGGCTCGCTGGGCTTCGTGGATGGGCAGGAGGGGCAGTGGCCAGTGGGGGCCTGGGGACGGGCATCTCTGAAGGGTGTGTGGCCCCAGGGGACCTCTTGGGCTGCACTGGGCTTGTGCTGGCCAGTTTCTCCTGTCCAGGCCCACTGTAAGCGGAGCTGGGATGGGTCCCCCCGGGGAGGTAAGGGCCGGGGGGTGAGGGGCGGACGTCTGCCCAGTACTGATTGATGTGCTCCATGACTCTCAGGCTGCTGGAGCGCAAATGAGCGTCCTCAACGCTGGCCCCCGGCTACTTCCTGCCTGCTACACCCCTGAGCCTCGCTGGCTGTCCTGCCTGCACCTGCTCCTGCCCCTCCCCCGGCCCGAGTCCCCAGCCCGGGTTCCGGGTGCTGACAGATGGGAGGCCCCGTCCCCGGCCTGCCCTCCTGCACCCCCAGACGGATGAGCTGCCTGGCGGCCGGGCGCTGCAGCTCCGTCTCCCCTGAGCGGCACAGCTGGCTCGCTCCGGGAACGGATCCGTCTGCTTCCAGGCCCGGGCGTCCGTCTCTGCACCGCCTCGCGCCCGCCTCCGGAGCAAATGCCCCGTGCCGAATCCAGAGCCAGAGTCCCCGAGTCTCGGGCAGGAGGGATGGGGTCTCACGCAGCCTGGCTTCCAGAACCCAGTGTGTGGACCCTTGGCAACACTGGACAAACCACCCCCAGCCCCATCCCAGGCCACAGAGAATCAGGTGGCAGGAAGGGGGAGCCATGGGAGCCACCAAGGCTGCCGTGTTGGGGCTGGCGAGGGCCCCCAGCTGCCTGTGGAGGAGGGACGGCTCTGTTGGGCCCCCGGGGGCAGTGGCCATGCCCAGGGAGGCCGGCGTCCGAGCACACACTCCACACTTCCTGGAGCCCTTCTCGGAGCACTGGTGCACGGAAAGCTCCTGTCCTTCCAGCTTTGGGCACCCGCGGGACCTGGAGGACATGGAAGCTTCTGGAATCCTGGGGATGTGTCTGTGGACCCGGCGCCCCCTCTGCAGTGCCTCCTGTGGGTCCCGCGGCTCTTGCACCTGCTCGTGAGCAGATGTGCACCCCCTCGGCCCCCTCGGCCCCCTCCTCTCCCTCCTCTCCCTCCTCCCCCTCCTCCCGTTCGGCCCCTCCTCCCCCTCGGCACCCTTGTCCCCCTCCTCCCCCTCCTCCCGCTCGGCCCCTCCTCCCCCTCGGCCCCTCGTCCCCCTCCTCTCCCTCCTCCCCCTCCTTCCGCTCAGCCCCTCCTCCCCCTCGTCCCCCTCGGCCCCCTTGTACCCCTCCTCCCGCTCGGCCCCTCAGCCCCTCGCCCCCTCAGCACCAAGCCCCCGCTCTCTGTCTTCCCCACGCTCGCACAGCCGTCACCATTGCGCCTGATGCCACTGTCTGCGTCTGGCGGTTCGGTCCCCGGGCTGTGACGTCACGCCGGCATTTTTGGGTCGTGGCTGCTGGCTGGATTTCCCCCCGGCTTAGGGGTCCCGGTTTCTTTGTGGCTGCTTGGTGGTACCCGGTGGGATGCTGTCTTGTTCCTCTGAGCACGCCGGCCTTTGCTCTGCTCCTCGGGGGAGTTACCCGGGTTGGTGCGCTCCTCCACCCTCTCCAGCATTTTAGGGTGGGCGCGGAGCAGCCCTTGGTCTCGGGCTTGGGTGCCGCCTCTGAGAACTGCTGGGGGCCGTGTCCTTCGCCCCAGGTCTTTTTCCCACCTGGCGCTGTCTCGCAGCCCACGTGGGCAGGTCCTCGGCCGGCTGTCTCGAAGGCCTGCTGTGCAGCTCTGGAACCTCCTCTAGGGCATAAATGCCCGGTGCCCGCTTAGTGGATCCAGGCCTGAGGCCGGGCCATGGGCCAGAGAGGTCAGCCTTGGGGACTGAGCCCCGTCCCCAGGCTCTGGTCCCCTCTGCTGAATGAATGCCCACACCTGGGACCAGAGCACACAGCCCGGGTCACACACACCTGGGACCAGAGCACACAGCCTGGGTCACACACACCTGGGGACAAAAGCGCACAGCCCGGGTCACACACACCTGGGACCACAGACACAGCCTGGGTCACACACACCTGGGACCACAGACACAGCCTGGGTCACACACACCTGGGACCAGAGACACAGCCCAGGTCACACACACCTGGGGACCAGAGACACAGCCCGGGTCACACACACCTGGGGACCAGAGCACACAGCCCAGGTCACACACACCTGGGGACCAGAGACACAGCCTGGGTCACACACACCTGGGACCAGAGACACAGCCTGGGTCACAAACACCTGGGGACCAGAGCACACAGCCCGGGTCACACACACCTGGGGACCAAAGCGCACAGCCTGGGTCACACACACCTGGGGACCAGAGCACACAGCCTGGGTCACACACACCTGGGGACCAGAGCGCACAGCCCAGGTCACACACACCTGGGACCAGAGCACACAGCCCGGGTCACACACACCTGGGGACCCCAGTGCACAGCCTGGGTCACACACACCTGGGACCAGAGACACAGCTCAGGTCACACACACCTGGGGACCAGAGACACAGCCTGGGCCACACACACCCGGGGAGAGCACATAGCCTGGGTCACACACACCTGGGACCAGAGCGCACAGCCTGGGTCACACACACCTGGGACCAGAGACACAGCCTGGGTCACACACACCTGGGACCAGAGCGCACAGCCTGGGTCACACACACCTGGGACCAGAGACACAGCCTGGGTCACACACACCTGGGACCAGAGCACACAGCCTGGGTCACACACACCTGGGACCAGAGACACAGCCTGGGTCACACACACCTGGGGACCAGTATGCTCAGCCCAGCTCAGCAGCCCCTGTGCTGCCCCACCCCCGTCCCCCGCCCTCTCCTGCCCCTCCCCCTGCCCCCTCCTGTCGCTGTATCCACACAGCGAGGCTCTTACACAAACTGCATTTCTAATTAAGCTCCTTTCTCCTGTGAAATCCCCAAGCGGACTTCTTTTTTCTGCTGCTTTTTTTGCATTTTCCAGTCACCACCTGGGAACCCGAGGTCTGTGCAGGGCGCTACAGCGAGGAGCCCAGTTCCGCCCCCGCCAGTCCGGTAGCCTGGAGCTGCGACCTGGCTCCCTGCTCCTCCACTTCCTGGCCTGAGAATTGGGGAAGGAGAGCCGGGGGCTCCCAGGGGGCCTGCGAGTGGCACAGGGTGGCCAGCCTGGCCAGGACGGGTGTGGGGGAGGGGCTGCTCTCACTGGGGGTGTCTTCATGAACCAGGAAGGTGGAAAAGGACAAAGAAAGGGAGGAGGGGAGGGGGGAAGATGGGGCGGGAGGGGGGCTGCGGGTCCTCTGGGCTGTGGTGGTCGGGTCGGTGCAGGGTGGATCCGCCCCCCGAATAAGCAAGTGCGGGTTCTGCTGTGGCACTCGAGCCTCGGCTTGGCCACCGCCTGGGTCAGGCCACTGTGGGCTCTGAGCTCCCCTGCTGCTCCAGAGGCTGGGGGCCTCTCCGAGGGTCAGCAGCTCACAGGGGAGGAGCCCCGGGGAGCCGGCTCCGCCCTAAGAACGCGTGCTTGGAAGTGCCTCGGCGAAGATGCCTGCGTCCCATCCGCACACAGATGGTGCCGGCCGGCGCCCTGTGCCCAGCGCCATGCTGGGTCCCCGCACCCACGGTGTGACGGCTGCTACCGCGGGCTTGCTGGGGCTGCTCCCGTCCATGCACCTTGAGGCTGGGGGCGCTGGATGCCTCTGGTGAGCCCCAGGGGGGAGACAGGCTCACCTGGCCGGAGCGGGTGGCCATGGCCTGAGTGCCCCTCCACACCGGCTGTCCCCTCCTGGCCCCCACAACTCCTGCGTGAGCCCCTCCCATCAGGGGCCTGCAGCTCCGTCCTGGCAGGAGGCTGCACACTGCAGGCCAGGCAGAGCTCGGGCTTGGCTCTTGCCCTGCACCGGGTGGCCCCAGCCGGCCCCGCGAATGAGGTGATGACCGACTGTGGGCCCAGCAGCGCCCGTGGAGTAGCAGGGGCCAGTGTCCCGCTGAGCGCAGGGAGGGGTCAGAGGGACGAGACTCCAGCTCCAAACCCGGAACCTCATAGACGGGAGCACAGGGGAGCTGTGCTGGGGGGGAGGGGTGTCCAGCCAGCAGTGGACACATAGGTGGACGGACGGGGCGGTGGGAGACAGGCTGGGTGGGTTAACCCCGGCTGAGGTCAGAGGACTGAGCAGGACAGAGGCCACTCTGGCCGTGGTTGTCCTGTTGGGTGGTGTCACCAAGCCACCAGCGGAAGCCGGGGACGGGGCTCTCAGGCTCAGCCAGGGAGGTTGGAGCTGCCTGGGAGGGGCGTCCACAGTACAGGAAGTGACTGCAGGTGAGGCTGGGATGGCAGCTGGGCAGTGAGGAGGGAGGGGCAGCACTGAGGGGCGTGGGGACGGTGCAAACGCCTGGCTCTGCCCACTGTCGCCCCAGGGTGCTTCCCTGAAAGGGGGGAGGGGAGAAAAGGGAGTGGGGAAGAGGAGGGGAAGAGGGGGAGGGGAGGAGAGGGAGGGAGAGAAGTAGGGGGAGGGAGGGAGAGGGGAAAGAGAAGTGGGGGAGGGGGAGGGGAGGAGAAGGGAGAGAAGTAGGGGGAGGGGAGAGGAGGAGGGAGAGGGAGGAGGGGGAGCAGAGGGAGGCGCAGGAGTGGGGGGAAAGGCGGCGGTGGGGGGGGATGACAGAAGCCTCGTGTGCCCCAGGAAGGAGGGGCTCCTGCGAGTGGTGGAGCCCCCGCTGAGTCACTCACTGGAGGGGAGGCCCCCGAAACACAGGAGGCGCCAGGCAGACTGTGCCCCGCCCCCTGGCCCTGGGCCTCGCGTGAGCGCTGCTGACTCCCAGCTGGCCCTGTGCTCGGTGCTCAGCGCCCCCATCCTCAGGGCGCCCCGGGCTCTTCGGGGTGGGTGGGATGGGGTGATGGACACCCTGGAAGAAGGCACAGCCGCCTGCAAGTGGTCAGCGCTGGCCTGGGCAGGTGCTCGGCCGTGGTCTCAGGGCAGCCCCAGGCCATGAGACCCTCCTGCCTCCCGGGACTCCGGTCCCCAGGGGGAGGCGCAGGCTGGCCCCAGGCGGGGGGGGGGGGGGCTGGCTAGCACCTGAGGGCTTCTTTGCCCAGGCCGCTGGGTGAGCCCCCTCCGCTCTGCTCCCGGGACTGGATCCGGCAGAATCATGCTGAGCCTGGCTCGTGGCCATAGCCCTCGCTGTCTGACCCCCAGTGAACCCTCAGCCACACTCGGGTCACCCCAAAACCCGCCCGCCCTGCCTGCAAGATGCAGCCTGCCAAAGACGGCGCTGGGCTCCGGGCTCTGCTTCCTGGCAGCCCACCTGGCTGAAGGGCAGCCGCCAGGGGGAGGGGGCGGGCCAGGCGCTCTTGGGGTCCACGGCCCTGCAGGACCCACTCAGGCGGCAGTCATGGGCTCAGAGGACCAGCTGGCCTGGGACCTGAGAACCAGAGGCGGGGGACTGGGCACAGCCTGCCTCCTGGCCTGGTAGGTCCCAGGCTCGGCAGGTGCGCAGCGCAGCTGGCCCAGGAGCTCCCCAGGTAACCAGCGCCGGCTCCTCCTTATTCCCGAGCGGTGGGTGTATCCGTGGCTGATTAATTAAGCCCATGCACCTGTCGCCATGGCGCCCGTCAGGCGGAAGTGGGTCACACCTTCCCCTCCCCCTCGTTTTTGAACTTCGGTGAGACAATGATGAATCGGATGTCGCCGCACGCCACTGTCCCTAACGGGCACCCTGCCTGGAGTGGGAGTCTGTCCGGCCAGCCACGAGGCCGGCGAGGGGAGAGGCACTGAGGCTGAGGGAACAGGAGGGCGCGGTGAGTGACGCCCCTGTACCCCGATATGCACCCGACCTTGGGGTCTTGGCAGATGCCTCTGGCTCAGGATCTGAGATGACATGGTCCCGTGCTGGGTGGCACTGAGACCCCGGGACAGGAGCCCTGCCAAGGAGAATGGCAGCGGGGCCTGGAGCGGGCAGGGACCCCACCTCGGCCCCGGAGGGAGGGGGTGTGGGCCTGCAGACACCTTGACTTTACCCCCGTGACCTTGAACCACCGCACCTGGGACAGTGAGGTCACGACGTCCACAGGTAACTGCCGGGCACCCCAAGGCCCCCTGCAGACAGGACTGGGCGGCCTCAGCCTAGGGAGAGCCCGAGCCTGCTGTGTGTTCCCTGCGCCTCCGGTCTTTGCAGGTGCAAAACGCCGGCATAACCATCAAAGCCACTGCCTGCAGTGCCGGCATCCTATACGGGCACCGGTTCAAGCCCTGGCTGCTCCACTTCCGGTCCAGCTCTCTGCTAATGATCATGGGAAAGCAGCGGAAGATGGCCCAAGTCCTTGGGCCCTGCACCCATGTGGGAGACCCGGATGGAACTCCTGGCTCCTGGCCCAGCTGTGGCCTTGTGCCCATCTGGGGAGTGAACCGGTGGATGGAAGACCTCTCTCTGTCTCTCCCTCCCTCCCTCTCTCTCTCTCTCTGTCTCCCTCTCTTTCTGTAGCTCCGCCTTTCAAATGAATAAATAAATCTTTTACTAAGAAAATATGCAGGCCTGACAGTTATGAGATGGCATCAGAGTGTGGGCAGAAGCCAGGAGCCAAGGAAGGATGGGGCCGCCACGGGCCTGTCACTCAGGGATGCTGGGCGACGCCGCACAGGCTGAGCCAGGACAGGACCTCGCAGGGGCTGCCGATCCGCTCATCCAATAGGCTCCGGCTCCCCACGGGCTCTGGGGAGTTGGGCCACCCCAGGGGATGCTCGGGGGCTGCGTGGAGCAGCCGAGACCTGGGGGCCGGGCTGCAGGAAAGCCTAGGTTGTCTTCCTCGCTCGGCATCCCTGGGGCCGCCCCTGGGCCGCGGCTGCACCCTGGGGCCCTGACGCTGTGTCTCCGAGCAGGCGGAGGGTGGAGAGAGCCCTGGTGTCAGCTCTCCAGGCAGCGGCGGGCATCAGCTCGGGCCTGGCTCCAGCAGGGAGTGCCCGCAGCCGCAGGGGGTGGCCTGCGTGCAGCAGGTGCCTCCTGGCCCTGACTGTCCCCACTCTTGCCAGCCAGCCCTGGGGAGTCGGGGGTGGGGCAGCTGCCCGTGAAGAGGGTGATGAGGAAGGAGGCCTCCGGGGAAGCACAAGGATCTCACATTCCCACAGAGACGCCCGGCACTCGTGGCCGTGTGGACTCCAGTCTTCGGCCAAGGGTCCTGGAGACAGGGCCGGGGCCAGCACTGTGGGGCCAGCTCGCCGGCAGCCCCGGGCTTGTGAGTCCTTTGGGATTTCCTCCTGGGTCGGTCAGCCACACGGGAACCCTGCTGTGGGAACGGGTCTGCGGGTGTGACTGGTTGAGATGGGGTGGGCCCCCGGGGGAGCTGTGGGCCGAGACAGACCCCACGAGCAGCACCTCCCGTGAGAGCCCGTGAGAGGCAGGGAGACAGCCAGCCTCTCGACCCGAGCTTGGGTGTCAGCCTCGCCGCCTGCCGTGCCTCCGAGGTGCAGGGTCTCCGCCCATCCATGGGGTCCCACAAAACCCAGTGTTCGCATCCCCTCCTCCTGCTGGGAACACCGGGCCGAGGTGCCACCGGGTCTGGTGGAGAGCAAACCCGAGTCGCTGTCCTGGGGGCGTGGTGCTGAGTGGGTGGAGAAGCTGGGGACACGCTGTGTCCTGGGATGGCCGCGAGGGGAGCCCGCGGACGGCGGGGCCCGCACTCCCCGAAGAGCCTTGGTGTGTTCTTTAGCACACCCAGCAATCCAGCCGCCCAAGGACGTCCTGGGCACTCCTGCGCCCCCGGGGACGCCCCGGCAACGCAACACAGGTCTCAGTCCAGCCCGGGGAAGGACGCAGCAGACGGAGCGCGGGCCGGCGGCCAGCGGCCCACGGAGAAGGACACTGCAGGGGAGGGGGTGGTGCCAGGAGTGAGGGCCCCCACTTCGTGGCCAGTGAGGCTGGGTGGAGAGGATGCCATTGGACGCCTCATCACGTCCATCATCCGTGGTCCGCCCACCTACCGATGCACACGTGTGCATGCTCCCACCCACCCGTTCACGCGCCCACCAGCCCGCCCTCGCGTGAGCGAGCGCAGAGTGACAGCACCCCAGTGCAGGACACACCAGTGACCACAGCAGAGCTGGCCCCGCCCTGTGCAGCAGGAATCTGGAGGAGGAAGAGACGACAGAGCCGTGGAGATTACAAGTGAGCAGAGACTGGGCCAGAACCACGGGCGGGGCCTCGCCGGGCGCACGTCTGGGGTGCCTTGGTCACCAGCCCAGGGCCCACTGCCCGCCTGCCTGCCTCCATCCTGCGGACAGGGAGCCCTGGAAGCCTGGGGCCCCGTCCTTTCATGTCCATGAGTGTGGACCCACTTCCCTCTTCCGTGGCACCGGCATCCACCGTGGCACCCTGGCCACCGTGGCACCCTGGCCGTCATGGCACTGCCGCCGTGGCACTCGGCTGGCTTCAGAGCCAGACCGTGAGCCCTGAGGCAGGGAGGCCAGCGAGGGCGGGGCCGGGCCTGGATAGGGGAGGCAGGGCCCCTGGGGTCTCCCAGGGCACAGGTTTTTTCCACCCCGGCCTCCCTGCAGGACCTAATGAGCTGTTTTGCAAACTGGCAGATCATGACTCAGCACTTTCCGAGGTCTAACTGTGTCACCACCCCCAGGTGTCTTTGTCCCAGTCCTCTGGGAAATGAGATCGCAGGGTTGGGTGGGGACGGGGGGACCGTTCCTTGCAGCCTCTGGCTCCCTGTCCACTCCCTGTCCAGACCCAGGCCCTGCCCGACTCCCCGGGGACCAAGGTCACAGAGCGCCTGGGGCCCCGCCCTTCCTCCTCCCCCTGCCTCCTGTGGGAGTCTCAGTCCCCCGGGGTCCGGAAGTTGGAAAACAAGGCTTTGGACCCACCTCGGTGGCTAGGGCCGGACCCTCCTCGGTGGCTAGGGCCGGACCCTCCTCGGTGGCTAGGGCCGGACCCTCCTCGGTGGCTAGGGCCGGACCCTCCTCGGTGGCTAGGGCCGCTGGGGGCAAGGACAGTGTCCCCTCTGTCCTCACTGGGGCGTCACCAGGGGCAGTGGGGCCTGTGGGGGCTGCAGGGGTCAGAGGCCATGAATCCCCTCCCCTCTTTACCTGTCTCCCCTCCCCCCTCCTCCCCTCCTTCCTCCTCACCTGTTCCACCGTGGATCTTGGGAGGCCAGGGCTGCAAGGAGGGGTGACACTCGGGGACCCCACTGGGTCCACCCTGCCCGCCCCATCCTGGATGGGGCAGTGACCAGACTGCACAGGCCCCTGGCGTGGGTCCAGGGTGTGGTCAGGGGATTCCTACAGCCGCACCTGCCCGGGCTGCTCCCCAGCTCCCCCATGCAGTGGGAGCCCCTGCAGGAAGCAAAGCCCAGGTTTCCTTTGAGGGGAGCAGATGGGGGGTCATGTCTCCACCTCCCCCAGGCCGGCGTGGGGCGGGGCCCTGGGGGGGGCATGGGCGCTGCCCCCAGAAAGCCCGCGTTTGCCTCTTTGCCTGCTGGGAACAAACTGCTGAGCCCAGTGGCTTCAGACAGGCATGGGGCTCGCTCCAGGACTGGAGGTCGGCCCTGACATCGGGTGGCACCGGCCGGCTCCCGGTGAGGGGGCTTTGGTGGCACTGGCCAGCTCCCGGTGAGGGGGCTTCGGTGGCACCGGCCGGCTCCAGGGCACCTGGCCCCTCCATGGTCTTCTTCTCCTGTGACCTCTGCCCCTCCTGCTGCCCTCTTGGAATAAGGAGGCCTGGGAAGACGCCCGCCCCACGCGGAGAACCCGAGACGACCTCCCCCCACCCCCGGGGGACATGTTGGCTCCTAGTTGGACCAGATCTGCAGCTGTGAGGGTCCCCGCTTGTCACCTGTGCCCCCCCACGCCTGCCTGTCACCGAGGCTGGGGCCCAGGCACGAGCTCCGGGATAGCCTGGCTTGAACTTACCGAGCGGCTTCCTTGATCTCCGTTTTCTGGGTAGGAATCGGAGCAAGGACCCCAGGCGGCTGCTTCAGGGCGGCCCCGCGTCAGCCCGGGCTCCTCAGAAACACTGGCGTGGCTCCGGCCCGGCTGGGAGCCCTCGGGGCGGGGTCCGGGTGGGGGACAGCAGTCCTGGGGGTGGGCCGGGGGCGGCCAGGCTCAGACCTGAAGGCCATGGGGCTGGTGACCACGGGGCCCAGTCCCAGCCTCCCTTGTGCCCAGGTGGGCCCATGTGACGGACCATGTGACGGACTTCGGCCAATGAGATGCAGGTGGAGCCTCCCCCTCCCGGCAGAGGCTGCCAGGCTCCCGGGTGAGAAGCCCAGGTTTGCACACACAGCGTGTCCCCACCTGCCCATCACTCACGTGTCCCTGCCTGCCTGTCACTCAACGTGTCCCCGCCTGCCCATCACAGTGTGTCTCCGCCTGCCCGTCACAGCGTGTCCCGCCCTGCTGGTCACTCAACGTGTCCCCGCCTGCCTGTCACCCAGCGTGTCCCCGCCTGCCTGTCACAGCGAGTCCCCACCTACCTGTCACCCAGCGTGTCCCCGCCTGCCCGTCACAGCGTGTCCCCGCCTGCCCGTCACAGCGTGTCCCCGCCTGCCTGTCACAGCGTGTCCCGCCTGCCTGTCACCCAGCGTGTCCCCGCCTGCCCGTCACAGCGTGTCCCCACCTGCCTGTCACCCAGCGTGTCCCCGCCTGCCCGTCACAGCGTGTCCCCACCTGCCCGTCACAGTGTGTCCCCGCCTGCCCGTCACCCTGCGTGTTCCCGCCTGCCCGTCACAGCGTGTCCCCGCCTGCCCGTCACAGCGTGTCCCCGCCTGCCCATCACAGTGTGTCCCCGCCTGCCTGTCACAGCGTGTCCCGCCTGCCCGTCACCCAGCGTGTCCCCACCTGCCTGTCACCCAGCATGTCCCCGCCTGCCTGTCACAGTGTGTCTCCGCCTGCCTGTCACAGCGTGTTCCCGCCTGCCCGTCACAGCGTGTCCCGCCTGCCTGTCACCCAGCGTGTCCCCGCCTGCCCGTCACAGCGTGTCCCCACCTGCCTGTCACCCAGCGTGTCCCCGCCTGCCTGTCACAGCGTGTCCCGCCTGCCTGTCACCCAGCGTGTCCCCGCCTGCCTGTCACAGCGTGTCCCGCCTGCCTGTCACCCAGCGTGTCCCCGCCTGCCCGTCACAGCGTGTCCCCACCTGCCTGTCACCCAGCGTGTCCCCGCCTGCCCGTCACAGCGTGTCCCCACCTGCCCGTCACAGTGTGTCCCCGCCTGCCCGTCACCCTGCGTGTTCCCGCCTGCCCGTCACAGCGTGTCCCGCCTGCCTGTCACCCTGCGTGTCCCCGCCTGCCCATCACCCTGCGTGTTCCCGCCTGCCTGTCACAGCGTGTCCCGCCTGCCTGTCACCCAGTGTGTCCCCGCCTGCCCGTCACAGCGTGTCCCGCCTGCCCGTCACCCAGCGTGTCCCCGCCTGCCTGTCACAGCGTGTCCCCGCCTGCCCGTCACCCTGCGTGTTCCCGCCTGCCCGTCACAGCGTGTCCCCGCCTGTCCGTCACCCAGCGTGTCCCCACCTGCCTGTCACCCAGCGTGTCCCCGCCTGCCCGTCACAGCGTGTCCCGCCTGCCTGTCACCCAGTGTGTCCCCGCCTGCCCGTCACCCAGCGTGTCCCCGCCTGCCTGTCACAGCGTGTCCCCACCTGCCCGTCACCCAGCGTGTCCCCGCCTGCCTGTCACAGCGTGTCCCGCCTGCCTGTCACCCAGCGTGTCCCCGCCTGCCTGTCACAGCGTGTCCCCGCCTGCCCGTCACCCTGCGTGTTCCCGCCTGCCCGTCACAGCGTGTCCCCGCCTGCCCATCACAGTGTGTCCCCGCCTGCCCGTCACAGCGTGTCCCGCCTGCCCGTCACCTAGCGTGTCCCCACCTGCCTGTCACCCAGCATGTCCCCGCCTGCCTGTCACAGCGTGTCCCGCCTGCCCGTCACCCAGCGTGTCCCCACCTGCCTGTCACCCAGCGTGTCCCCGCCTGCCCGTCACAGCGTGTCCCACCTGCCTGTCACCCTGCGTGTTCCCGCCTGCCCGTCACAGCGTGTCCCCGCCTGCCCATCACAGTGTGTCCCCGCCTGCCTGTCACAGCGTGTCCCGCCTGCCTGTCACCCAGTGTGTCCCGCCTGCCTGTCACAGCGTGTCCCCACCTGCCTGTCACCCAGTGTGTCCCCGCCTGCCTGTCACCCAGTGTGTCCCGCCTGCCCGTCACTTACGTGTCCCCGCCTGCCTGTCACAGCGTGTCCCACCTGCCCGTCACAGCGTGTCCCCACCTGCCTGTCACCCAGTGTGTCCCGCCTGCCTGTCACCCAGTGTGTCCCGCCTGCCCCGCTCAGCTCCACGAGGCCTCTGGCCCTTTCTAAACGCACCTGCCTCCAAGGCTGTGGTGCAGCCCCCCCCGGGGGGGGGGGGTCTGCCTCCTGCTCTCAGCTCGCCCCGCTGGGGTCCCTGCTGTGGGGTGGGGCTTTGCTCCCTGCAGCCTCCCGCAGCGGGGAGGCTTCCCACCCCTCACGGCTCCCCCTCAGGCCTCTCTGAGACTGAGAACCGGGTGTCCTGCCTGCAGCCCGCCCCCGGGGATGGACGCGTCCCCCCCAGGGCACGGGTCCCTCAGGGCTCCCGGCAGGTGTGCGGCCCTGTCAGGGAAGGTGACCAGTGAGGGACGCCCCAGCCCCCCGAGGCTGTCCCCAGCTGTCACGTGTCACACTGCGGTGGACAGTCCCCGCCTGCGGTGGTGAATTCCAGACCCTGAGGCCCTGCCTGGTCTGGGAGTGTCTGGCGGGCTCAGCCCCGCCCCCACTCCCCAGCCCCTCCCACGCAGCTGAGCAGGGACCGGCAGGGCACTGGGGGTGACTTTTCCAGTCCGAGCCCTCGCCCTGCTCTCTTAGCCATGTACCCCACAGAGGGTGGGGCTGGCAGGCAGGTGGAGGCCACAGCCTGGGCCTCTCTGGGGCCAGTGGGGAGATGACTTGTGTGAGATGACTCCCAAGATGCCCTGTGCACCTGCCACGGGCCAGCTGCTGGGGGAGGGGCCTGGGGCTGTCGGCAGGGCCTGGCCCCGGGGTCACGGGAGGACGCATCATTCGCAGCCGCTGGGAGAAAGACTGTTCATGGGTGTTGTTCTGGAGTTCCCCCGTGGCACCCAACCAGGTCCTGTTGGTTTTCCATAACTCAGCCGGGTGGGCGCTCCGGAGCTGGGCCCGTTTTCCACGCTGCCCGTGCCCACGGCGCCCCAGCTTCATCTCCCCCGGCCGCTCTGAACAACTCACACCGCCAATCGCTTCCTGCACACCTTCCCCGGCGAGGGGGCCTGGGCTGTGCCGGAACGTGGCACAGGGCAGGAGGGATGGGGGTGCTTCTGGGGTGGGGGGCTTCCTGACACGACCCTGCCTGTGGATCCATTGCACAGATCTGAGCCGCTGTGGTGTGCAGCCGAGGGTCTGAGGGGTCTCGCTGCCCCCCACCCCCCGGTGTTCTGGGTGGGGTCTGCCTGGGGGCGAGCGGGGGCTCTGTGGCTGTTCCCATGGCTGCTGTCTGTATGCCTGGAGCTGCTGAGGGCCGGAGAGGTTGTCTCCATCTGCCGTGGCTTTATCGCACTGTGATAGGCTCTGTGATAAAGGGCTTCACCCTCGCACACCTGCTGGAATTGCCTCTCTCCTTCCCGGGATCCTACCCTGAGCTCTGGGGCCCCTGGCGCATAGCCGGCCTGCAGGGCCCCGAGTGCGGGCTGCTCGCTCCCCGGCCGCGCCGGGAAGCACTCCGGGAGCCGAGGATGCTCGGCCAGCAGCCCCCGTGCACGCGTGGAGCCCCAGCCCAGCCCCGGGACCCACAGTGGGAGCTGAATCGGATCTCCGCTCTGCCGCCGCTTCCTGAGATCCCGCCGGGACCTCACAACGACCTGGCGCGGCCACTGTTTGTCTTCTTTATGGCCTGCCTGCCACCGCCAATTTGGCAGGGACTGGGCCGAGGCCGGGGCAGAGGAGGCGCCCGTCGGCTGCCAGAAGGCGGCAGTGGGTGCTGCTGGGCGCAGGCGAGCACGGGCGCCCCCGGGGCAGGTGCTGTGCAGGTGGGCTCAGGCCCCAGGCGTCCCCCAGGTAGCTGGCGGAAGCCCAATCAGCAGAAACGAAAGGGCTCTTAGCGGGCAGGGAGAGATCGATACGGAATCAGTGCTTCTGGTCTCAGGGTCAGCGCCGGACCTCCCCAGGGGCTGCCGCAGAGAGAGGAAGGTGGCCCCCCGCGGTGGGAGGGGGCGCAGGCCCATTGGAAGATGCCCCTGTGACGTCATATCAGTGTCTCTGCCGCGGGCTGGGCTGCCTGGCAGGAGCCTGGGGCTGGCGTCCGGGGACGGAGGTCTCCACCAGCTAGCTGTGGGCGCGTGGGCAGCCGTTCACGGGGCTCCAGGCCTCAGAGCCGGGGGCGGGGCCCGAAGTGTGTGAGGGGGAAGGTGTGGGCTGCCCAGGGCTCGTTTCTTTGCCCGGAGGCCAGGAAAAGCCAAACTTTGAATTTTCCAGTGAGTGGGGCTGGCCCTGGCCCTGGCCTGGACGTGGCTCTCATGAGCCGCCCGGTGCTCGTGCCAACCCCGGGCAGGGCGGTCTCCACAGTGGTGGCTGCCACCTGTGTGACAGGGACGTCCGCCAGCACCAGGGCACCCAGCCCCCTGTCGCTCCCCCCGCCACGGGGCCAACAGCAGCGTTCCCAGGGGTCACAGGTGTGCACGGTGCAGGAACAAAGGAGCCAGGCTCGGTGAAGGCTTCTGCTCTGAGCCAGTGGGGGAGACCACGAGCGCAGGGCCCTCGCGCCCCCGAGCAGCAGGCGGCGGACGGCTCCCATCTTCCACGGGAGACGGAACCTGCAGAGGGGGGTGAGGGGCGTTCCCACAGCCGGGCTGTTTCCCGTGGCTGCTCCGCGGTAGCAGGTGGGTGCTTGGTGCCAGCCAGGGTGCATGGGTGCGCGTGCACATGGACGCGTGTGCATGTGTGAGTACATGCGTGTACACATGCAAGCCAACACAGGCGTGATGGTGCGCACCCATGGATGTGCGCCGTGTCCATACGTATGCTCACCGTGTGGCTATCTGTGTCCATGCAGCGCACACCTGTAAGCCTGCGTGTGCGTGGGTCAGGGCAGTGGGTGGAGGGCATCCACAGACCTGCTCCCCACCTCCCACCCCTCAGCAGGTGCTTTGGCTCCGCCTCCCTCCACGGCCGGGCCCAGCACCAGCCGAGGTGACTCAGCGGCCCTGGGGGTGGCGGACGAGCCCGGGCCTGGCCGGGTACATGGTTCTGGCACCTTCTGCGGCCTGCTGAGTGATGACTCAGCGGCTGGTGACTCCCCTGCGGGAGGGCCGCTGTGCGTGCAGACAGCACACGAGGGTGGGCAGGGGCAGAGCCCCGGCACCCCCGGCCGTTCTCGCTGCCGTCTGATCGAACGCCTGCTTCTGTGGACCGGAGCTAGCACAACCCCAGGTGGGCGGGGACTCCCCAGGTCGGGCCTCATCTCCTCCAGGGCAGGGACAGAGACCCCTGGGAGACCCACGTCCCCAACCCTGCAGGCTCTGGGGACCCAGAGGCCTGGAAAGGCCCGCCCAGCTCTCATCACAGACCTCACGGCCACAGGGCCAGGGTCACTGTGCATGACTTCTGGAGGTGAGGCAGGACGCACGCAGCCCACGGCGGGTCATGGCGACCACGACGCCGTCCTGGAGGGGAGCGTGGCCCGGGCGGCTTCACCGGGCGCCGTGTGCAGGGGCGCGGCCTGGGCGGCTTTGTGGGGCACGTGGGGTCGCAGGGTGGGCAGGCAGTGGACAGCCCTTGCTGGAGACAAAAGGCGTCGTCCACCCTTCCCGGAACCCGCAGTGTGGCCTGGTCAGACTCCATGTCGCAGGCGCCGGAGGCCCTGAGGGAATGGACCAGGAGGTCGCACCCCGGAGCAAAGACCACGAGAGCTGTGGTGCAGAGAGGAGCGAAAAACCAGACAGCGTTTGCAATGGAACCGCAGTGCCACGCCGGCGACATCATAGCCTCAGGGACACCAGCGTCAGTCACACAGGCCAAATCCCATCCACACCTGCTGGGCATCCGGCGGCCGGGCAGCCCTGCCCCCGCCGTCCACATACCCGCTGGGCACCCCGCGGCCGGGCAGCCCTGCCCCCCCCGTCCACACCCGCTGGGCACCCCGCGGCCGGGCAGCCCTGACCCCGCCGTCCACACCCGCTGGGCACCCCGCGGCCGGGCAGCCCTGCCCCCGCCGTCCACACCCGCTCACACCTTGCGGAAGTGGAGGAGCCGCAGGAGGAGCTGTGGGCACGGAGGGGCCAGCAGGTCTTCAGAAAAGGGACGCCAAGGACAGCGGGACACCCGGGCCCAGCCGTGGACAGGGCGGGGGTCCTCCGCGCTGGCCTCCAAGCGCCCAGGAAAACGGCCGGGTTTTGATTCCAGGCCAAAGTTCTAACAGAGAAAATCCACCCTGGAAGCCGCGCCATCGCCGGTGTGTTCCGTGACCGGAACCCTGGAGCCCGAGAGGCAGGCGGCTGCTGTTTGCTCTCTGGATAGAGCCGTTTCTCCGGCGCATTTACTGTCCTTTCCCCGGCAAATCCCCCACCAGAGACAGCAAATCCACGCGGGCCTCTGGGGTCTTACTCCCTCTCCCGGTGGCTCCCGGAGCAGGCACCGGCGTCTGTTTTCTTGCCGAGTCGTCAGACGGAAAAAGGGAGGGGCAGGGCGACAGAGCAGACCGAAGCCACTGGCCGGGGCCTCCGAGGGACGGCCTGGGACACTCGGCCTCCCCGGCAGTGCCCCCGCGCTCAGGGGTCTCCTCCGCCGCCTCCCCCTTCCCACGGCTGCCTTCGGAGACCTGAGCTGCTGCGGGGCCTCTGCTTGGAGCCACGCCGCTGACCAGGCTCCCACTGCCCACCTGCCTCTGCCCAACCCCCCTCCTCTCCCCTCCTGATGTTGGGGCGCCGACGCCCCAGGCGTCCTGGGCAGTGGCAGGAGAGCACCCAAGCGCTTTTACCTGGATCTTTGTATGCCAGAAAGCTCGGCCCAGATCGCAAGAGTAAGTTGGGTCCAAGAGAGACTTGCATGCTTGGAGACGTGGTGGACGCAGCTCCACGGCCACTGGGGGAGCCCACGCCCCTGCCGACCACTGGGGGAGCCCACACCCCTGCTGACCACTGGGGGAGGCCGTGCCCCCTCGCTGAGCACTGGGGGAGCCCACGCCCCTGCTGACCACCGGGGGAGGCCATGCCCCTTCGTTGACCACTGGGGGAGGCCACGCCACCTGCTGACCACTGGGGGAGGCCACACCCATTTGTTGACCACTGGGGGAGCCACACCCCTTCGTTGACTCCTGGGGGAGGCCTATGGCCCTCTGACAACTGGAGGCTCCCACCAACCTTGTAAATCACTGGACTGAGCCCACGCCCCTCACTGCCCTGCGGAAGCACCCAGCTGCCCAGCAGGAAGGGGGGTGGGGGTGGGGCTCCCATACCCCACAGCTGCCTGGGGGTGCAGGTGGGTGACCTCTTCTGTAAAACCAGGGTGGGGCTGTCACCGTGGGGGGACGGCCAGTTCCCTGCTCCTTCCCTGGGCAGCACCCAGTGCCTGGGCTCCAGCAGCGCTCGGGACGTGGGGATGAGGTCTGGACAGGATCCTGTCCAGGCTTCTGCTCCACGGCAGGTGCTCGGGGGAGCAGCCACCCCCTCTCTGCACCTGCCCCAGCCTTGGGGGGGCCCGGCCAGACTGACCAGCAGGTCTCCTTTGGGGCTACCTCCCCACACTCCCCCCACTGTGTGCCGGGGGAGCCTGGAAGACACAGGCAGGGGTTGGGAGTGGGACCCGGGGCAGCTCCCGGGAGCCCCCTTGGGGCTGGGACACTGGGGCTGGTGCCCCAGTTCCAACCCGGGGACCTGTGGGGGAAGGGCCCCCGACACAGGATCTGGTGCCCCCGTTGGCGACCCACAGAAATGACAGGCGAGGCGGAGACGTCTCCTAATGTTTTTATTGTCCCGCAGGTAACTGGAGAGTACAAAGGTTCCTCTTTTTTTTCACCTATAAAGCATCCTAGCCACCCGAGTTCCCTCAGACACGCGCCTCCAGCGTACAGGACTCGGCTACCTGAACGAGAGATTCCTTAGATTATTAGCAACACGAACTCGAACTCGACTACGTCTCTATAAGGGCGAACACTTTTTTTTTAGAAACAAAAACCACCCACGTACCAACCTGAACTACGGCATTGCAGTCACAACACTCATGGCAGGGACTGGACGGATGGCCCCGGGAGGGGCTCACGGACGGACGCGCACGACACATCTACGGGGTGGGCGGGCTGGGAGGACACCCCCCGGCCGCCGCTTCTGGGAGCACTACACACGATCCACGAGCTACTGGGCGCCTGGGCACGGCTACTCTAAGAGAGGACACAGGGGCGGGAGGCGGCGGCGGCCACCGCGGGCCACCAGTCCAGCCGGCCTCCGCCGCCACGCCCACCGCCGGAGCCTGCCCCGGCCCCGGCCCCGGGGAGCGTCCATGCGGGCCTCGCGGGGGCCAACAGTCGCCGCCTTGCTTCTGTAGCGTGTGAGTGACCGGGCGGGCACGCGGGCAGGAGAGCCGGGGCGCCTGCGGCTGCAGTTCCAGCTGCAATGACAGGGCTCTGCCCCCTCAAGCCCTGGCCCCGGGGGCCCAGGGAGCGGCCTCGCCCACCTGGAGCTCCCGGGAGGGAATCCTCCGGGGGGCGGGGCCTGGCGGGCGGGGGCGGGGCTACAGCTCATCAGAGCGGATGACATGGAAGAGGGTGACGTTGTACAGGATCTGGTGGCCGTTGTTCCAGGCGTACAGCGCGCGGTCCTTGGGGTTGTAGTCCAACATGGAGATGTGGGAATATTTGTTCTGGAAGGGGATGTCGATGTACTCGTAGGTGGAGGCGTTGGTCTGGTAGGCATAGTGCACCTTGGTGCCCCCCGAGTAGCCGTTGGTGACGTAGAGGGTCCCGCAGATGATGAAGGCCTCGCCGGCGCTGCGCTTGGGGTAGCTGGTGTTCCAGGTCTGCAGCACCTGCAGGGACACGGGGTCCAGCTTGCTGATGACGATGTTGCCGGCGTTCTGGTTGGTGGCGTACACGGCCCACAGCCCGCTCTCGTCCACCATGAGGTCGATGTCCGAGTGGCCACCCCAGGCGTAGTGGTACATGTTGTTGTAGCCGGCGTAGTCCAGGCTGCGCGTCTTGAGGATGGCCTCGGCCCTCAGGTCGAAGCGGATGATGATGTGGCTCTGGAACTTGTTGAAGTAGATGGAGCCGTTGTACACCACCTGCCCCGTGCCGGACCAGGGGTGCGGCAGCCGGTGGGACGTGAAGTTGTCCGTGTTCATGAAGTCGGCCATGGACTTGTACTCGCGGACGAAGCGGTTGTTGTGGTAGCCGTCCATGTACCAGACCTGCCGGGAGAGACAGCGGCGGCTAAGAGCCGGGCAAGGGGGGGGGGGCGGGGCGGGCCTGGGCCTGGATAGACGGCATGGCGTCCAGTCTCGCCGCGGGCCCCAGGGCGCGGCGTCCACCCCACCACAGGGCCCCCCGTCCAGCTCCCGCGCCCTCTCCGTGGGAGAGTGCCAGGCTCGCGAGACCCTGGGGCATTTGTGTCCAGACGCCGCCCCCCCCGCCCCAGCCGGCGCTCACACAGATCGTGAAAGAACCCAGCTCTGTCCACCCAGGGACCCCCAAGGCCAGCAAGGCAGCCGGGCCCCAGGCGAGGACGGAGCCCGCGGCACTGGGCAGCTCCCGCCTGCGGTGACGGCCAGCACATGAGGTCGCGGGGAAGGGCTGTCCCCGCAGGACACGAGTGCGGACTCGTCGGCTCACCCACCAGGCGGTCGCTGTGGCGTGGATGGAACCATCCAGACCACCAGGGAGCGGTGGCGTCAGCGTGGCCCTGGGGTGCCGTGTGTGTCGTTGTCACTGCTGCCCGTGACCCGGGGAAGGCACCTCTCGGAGCAGAAACCGGGGTCTCGTGAGAGGCTCCGGCTCTGAAATCCACCCAGATACCCACGCCCCCCGTGGCTGGGGCCTGGGGGTCCAGAGGCCGAGACCCCGGGGGCAGCCTGAACGCCCAGACCCTGTTCCCAATGCTCTGTGTCATTTGTAGCCCGCGTGGGGACACGTGGGAGAGCGGCGTGGTGAGCCGAGGCAGTGGTGGCGGCTGCCCGTGCCAGGGCCGGGGCCGGCATCTGTCTGGCTGGAAGACAGCTGCTGGATCCACCGAGAGCCTCGCTGGCCGTGGCAGAGGTTAAGGGAGCCGGCGTGCTCGGGCTCGGCGCCGCACATGCGCCAGAAATGAACCCCCTGCGTGGGCTTGCTCCCGCGACGCCCAGCGCAGGCCGGGAGGCAGATGTACTTTTCATTTCTAATGAGATTTTCAAAAAGCCCTGGGTCTCGTGTGTTATCCTCAGCCTCCCACACACCAGCCCTCGCCGATGTGGGTCACGGATTAGAGCCGGCAGGCGTGCGGGAGGCGGCGGGGCCTGGCACCCAGGCCCCCTCGGCCTCGGCCTCCGCCTGGCACGGCTGGCTCCCAGCGCCGCCCCTGACCACACCCGTGCTCCTCCTCTCGGGGGCAGGAACTCAGGGCCAGCGCTTCGGTGCAGCGGGTTCAAACCACCACCGGGCACACTGGCATCCCACATGGGCACCACTTCCGATCCAGCTCCCTGCTTACGCGCCTGGGGAAGCGGCAGAAGACGGCTCACATCCCTGGGCCCCTGCACCCATGGGAGACCTGGATGGAGCTTTGTCCTGGCCAGGCCCTGGCCACTGTGACCATTTGGGGAGTGAGCCAGCGGATGGAAGGTCTTTCTCTCTCTCTCTCTCTGCCTCTCCAATAAATAAAGAGTTAAAAACAGAAATGGCTCATGTATGAACCTCCTCCACGGTCAAGCCCTGGGGGTTAGGGCCCTGGAGGGTGGGGGACCCTGGAGGGTGGGGACCCTGGAGGGTAGGGGGTCCTGGAGGGTGGGGGACCCTGGGGGGTGGGGACCCTGGAGGGTGGGGATCCTGGAGGGTGGGGACACTGGAGGGTGGGGACCCTGGAGGGTGGAGACACTAGAGGGTGGGGACCTTGGAGGGTGGGGATCCTGGAGGGTGGGGACACTGGAGGGTGGGGGACCCTGGAGGGTGGGGGGCCCTGGAGGGTGGGGACCCTGGAGGGTGGGGGGTCCTGGAGGGTGGGACCCTGGAGGGTGGGGGGTCCTGGAGGGTGGGACCCTGGGGGGTGGGGACACTGGAGGGTGGGGATCCTGGAGGGTGGGGACACTGGAGGGTGGGGACCCTGGAGGGTGGGGGACCCTAGAGGGTGGGGACCCTAGAGGGTGGGGACCCTGGGGGTGGGGGACCCTGGGGGATGGGGATCCTGGGGGGTGGGGACCATGGAGGGTAGGGGACCCTGGAGGGTGGGGATCCTGGAGGGTGGGGACACTGGAGGGTGGGGACCCTGGAGGGTGGGGGGTCCTGGAGGGTGGGACCCTGGAGGGTGGGGGTTCTGGAGGCTGGGACCCTGGGGGGTGGGGACACTGGAGGGTGGGAGGTCCTGGAGGGTGGGGACCCTGGAGGGTGGGGGGTCCTGGAGGGTGGGACCCTGGAGGGTGGGGGGTCCTGGAGGGTGGGACCCTGGAGGGTGGGGGTTCTGGAGGCTGGGACCCTGGGGGGTGGGGACACTGGAGGGTGGGAGGTCCTGGAGGGTGGGACCCTGGAGGGTGGGGGGTCCTGGAGGGTGGGACCCTGGAGGGTGGGGGTTCTGGAGGCTGGGACCCTGGGGGGTGGGGACTCCCGGCACCTCCTTGCAGGCAGAGCGGGTGACCCTGGCGTCCAGATACTCAGGGTTCCTTCTAGCAGGGGCAGGGGATGCAGGGCGGGAGGCCTCCAGGAAGCAGAGCTGAGGGGCTGCCAGCACTGGCGGCGGGGGCTGGGCTCTGGGAGCCCTCGAGCAGCCGTCCTGTGTCAGGGCCAGGGGCCAGGGGCCGGGGGCCGGAGCCTGGAGTCCTGTGATCCACAGAGGCTGCCCCAGGCTCTCAGCAAATCCCATCCATGCTGGTGCTCAGGAGGCGGCCCCGACAGCCCACCCTGGGGACACAACGCTGTCGGGCGCCCAGGCCTCAGCTCGTCCAGGCGCCCACGGAGCCCTTTCTGCCCCCATGGAGACCAGAATACCGAGGCCAGCAGGGTGTGGCCGCTCTGCAGGGGCCGGAGCTAGGAGGTGACCCTGACCCCACGTCTCTGACCAAGGGTTCTCGGCCACGGGTGCTCCTGACCCTGGGACGTGGGGTGGGGGTGGGGCTGGGAGGCCTGGGGAGCTGAGTGGTGCCTTGGGGGCAGGTGTCAGTTGCCCCCTGCCCAGGAGTGGCCACAGGGACACTTCCTGACCAGGGGCCCAAGGGAAGGGCAGGGTGTGTTCAGCCCCGGCAGGGAAGGCGGCCCTGGGCAGGGAGACGCATTTCTGGTGGTTAACGAATCCTGCCAGGTCCCTTCCCAGTGTGCTTCCCCCAGGACACTGTCCCTTTGAGCCTGGACGCGCTTGGCTGCCAGGGCAGCGTCTGTCCCTCCCCGGGGGCTGGGCTGCCCTGGCCAGGACGAGCAGGAGGTGGGTGTGAGCCTCAGGGGGGCCAGGGTCCCTGGAGCTGGGGGGCACATCGCGGCAGGAGATCCGTGCGTGCAGGGGCTCAGCCAGCCCTGGGGGAGCCCGGGCCTCCCAGATGCTGGTGAGCGCGGCCACGCCAGAAGGCAGGGGAAGGCTAGGCGTGGGGGGCGTGGGGGTGGCCTCCCGGGCACCAGCGGGGACAGGGCGACAGGCGGGACTCGGCAGTGCCTGCCGCACAGCGGGCCTGGAGCAGACGCACCCCAGGCTGCTCGGGTCCTAACAGCTCAGGGCCAAGGCGGCCAGGCCCTGTGAGCCGGCTCGGGCTCAGTGCCCGGTGCCCTGCGGTCACTGCCCCCTGCCCGCCTGGCCACGCCCCTCCCACAGTGCCCTCCATGGCAGCCTGTGCCGAAGCCGGCATCGATTTCTTTGTTTTTTTTTTTTTTTGAGTGAGTTATTGGTCTCCTGCGTGTGTGCGATCCAGATCGGACTGGAGATTGGAAAAGAGCAAAACAAAACAAAACATCGCCGGCTCAGATCGATGGCTGGGCCGAGGGATGGGCCACTTAGCAGGCGGGGAGCGGGGGTGGCCGGGCCCACTGCGAGGCTTGGACTGGCTCGGAGCAGGCGCCAGGGGCTCCCTCTGCCAGCCCCGGCGCCCCCTCCTCTGGAGGGCGTTTTGCTTGGCGGACTCACACCCGGGGCCCTTGGCATCTGGACAGCAGACACTGGCACCAGTGCTTGTAGGGTGCAGGAAACAGGTACCCGGGCAGGGCTGGGGTACCCCAGACGCGTGTGGGTTCGCGGTGGGGGTGTAGAGGGGTGGGCAGGATTGCAGGCAGGAGTGGGTGGAGGGCCCTGGGGTGGGGGCGGCACCAGGAGACCCAGCACCTGCCACACAATGGGTTCCGGGTGCAGAGGTGACCCCAGTGCTGGATGTCCTGGGCACACACGTGGCGGGGCTGCCCCGTCACCTCTGCAGTGACCACAGAGACCCAGAGAAGAGCCTGGGACAGTGAGTGCCCGGCCCACAGCACCTGCAGCCACCACCTTCCTCCCCCAGGTCGTAGAGGCCACCAACAGTGGAGCGGCGGCTGGAGATGGAGAGAGAACCCCCGACCCCCACCGAGAGCAGGTGGGGCCTCTCAGGCCTGCAGGGCAGCCAGCCCCAGCACAGCCCCCATGCGGGGCTGAGACGGCCCCTCCCACGAGGGCTGCCGGATGGACCCTCCCCACCCCGGAAGCTGAGAGGCCGTCAGAGATGCCAGCGCTCAGGAGACAGACGTTTCCACTAAAAACTCCCGTGGTGACGCTGCAGAGACCCGGACCTCCCAACGCTGTCCCCAAGGAGGAGCCGGGCTGGGCTGACTTCCTCCCAGCCTGGCTGAGAGGCCTGGGGGAGGCCCTCGGGCTGTGGCCAGGGTGCAGGCGCCCCCAGGACCGAGAGGCGCCCACAGCTCCCTGCCCCCACCTCTCCATTGCCCAGAGGCTCAAACAGTAAAACCCAGGCCTGGCTCGGACTCAGCGGGCTCCGCCTTCTCCTCCGTTTGCCCTGGGGGAAAGCCCAGGAAGAAAGCCCGGCCTCTTTCCTAAATCAAAAGGGAACAGGCAGCTCCATCAGCCTTGAAAGGAATGGGAAATGCAATACAAACGAGATGTCCTTCAAACATGGCCTCAGCTTGGCCTTGGCTTCTGCTTCCCTCCCCGCAGCGAGGCAGGCCAGCTGGGCCCAGCCTCGGGAGGGCACTGGGGGGCTCTGCCGGTGCCCAGCTCCCCCCACCCTGATGCTGGGGCTCTGGGTTCGCACAGGGCCCATTTCTCAGGCAGGGCTGGGGCCGGGGCCGGGGCCAGCGCCTCCCACTCAGCCCCCTGGACTCAGGACAGCGGCCACACCCCAGAGTTTCCCAGGAGCAACCCCCCGAGCCCCTGGCCCTGCCAAGCGGCCCACATGAGCACCCAGGTCCCAAAGACCCCGACATACGCTGAGGGACACTTACCCTGTTGTCACCTTCTGGGGCCAGGGGGTCGGTCATCCAGGACCCGAACCTCGAGCCGGAAGTCTTGACCGTCACGGGGTCACTGATGCCGGTCAGCTTGCCGCAGGCTGGGAAAGAGCGTGGGGTCAGCGCAGGGGCGGGGCTTCCGCCCCACACAGCCCCGCCCCCAAGGCGCCTTCTTCCTCCTCTTCTCTCCATTGGGGGCCTGGGTATGGCTGGGTCCTGGGCCCCAGAGGCCAGAGAAGCCACCCCTCCCCAAAACAGAGCGCCTGGGGCCCAGTCAGGCAGGGAGGAGTGAGTGGACCCGGCGCCCTCCTGGAAGCGTGGTGTGGGTCGGCCTGGGGAGGGGCCGTCAGCCTCCTCTGGCCACTGGGGATGGCAGCAGCTCAGCCTCCGAAGGTCGTTAGTAGAAGGCATTGAACTGCCTGGGAGGGTGGGGGGCACAGGCAGGCCCCCCACTGGACGCTGGACCCAGGACCCAGGCAGGGCTGGCTCCACGTGCGGCCTCGACGCTGCCCCCACCCTGCCCAGCCCCACCCCGCGCCATGCCCAGCAGCCCGGGGCTGGCCGAGTGCCCTGTGTGCCCTTCTCTGCCTGGGGCAGGTCCTAGGCGCAGGGCTTCGAGTCCGAGCACAGGGTGGACTTGATCTTGGAGTGACCTTGGCAGCCCTCCCTGTCACAGACGGTGCCGGAGCAGCGAGGACGCGCCCAGGGCACCCCGTTTCTCAGGCAGGGCTGGGGCCGGGGCCAGCACCTCCCACTCAGCCCCCTGGACTCAGGGCAGCAGCCACACGCCGAAACTGACCCCCCGCACCCCGCTTCCTCATCCGACGTGCCCCCTGTGGCCGGTGACCCCTCCAGAACCCCAACCCAGCTCATCTCACAAGGGCAAAGCGCCACTGAGCTCTGAGGCAGGTTCCCCTCCTCCTGCTGTCACCTCCCCTCACGGGGGGCCTACAGGGAGGCCCACAGAGGGTCCTGTGGCCACGTGCCCTCTGCACCCTCCTCCACGTCCCCAGGCCCGCCCGGCCTGCCTGTGACCTCCCAGCCTGCACAGCCACTGGCAGGTTCAGGGACGACCCAAGAGACTTCACCGGGGACCACGGCTTAGCGGGGAGCGGAGGGTAGGCCGGGTGCAGCCCTGCCCACCCCAAGCTCCGGGGGTCCCCGGTGCCTCCCACGCCATCCCCGTGATAGTGCCCATGTCCATCAACAGAGCCAGCCTGGAGGCTGGACCTCCGCACGCCGGCTGGACCTCCGCACGCTGCCCTGTAGCCACACAAGCAGAGGGAAGACCAGCTCTGCACCCCGCCCAGAGCAAACACCCACATGCACCCTCCTGTCCGTTCCGCTCCGTCTCCCTGTGCCCACCCCGGAGAAAGTGCGCAAGGGGGCCCAAGTGGTGTGCAGCGGGTTAAGCCGCCAGCTACGCCAGCATCCCGTATCGGAGGGCGGGTTCCAGTCCCGGATGGGCCACTTCTGATCCAGCTCCCTGCTAATGCTCCTGGGAAAGCAGCAGAGGAGGGCCCAAGTGCCTGGGCTCCTGGCACCCACGTGGGAGACCCGGATGGAGCTCCAGAGCCCTGTCTTCGGCCTGGCCCAGCCCCGGCCATCACAGCCCTCTGGGGAGTGAACCAGCAGACAGAAGATCTCTCTGTCTCTCCCTCCCACCCCCCGTAACTAACTTCCCAATAAATAAACCTCTGGAAGTGTGTGCTCCCCACGAAAACCCAGGCCCCTCACGGCCTGAGGTTTCCTGGCAGCCGGGCCGTGGGTCGCCAGCATCCCTGCTGCACTGGGTTCAAGTTTGCGTGGCCACTGTGCACCCAGCTCCTTGCCCTGCCCAAGCCCCACCCGGAAGCAGACGTAGGAGGAGGGGCCGAGGGAGGCCGAGGGTCATGCCCAGAGGGCCTGGAACAGAGACTGGGGTATGGGGGGGAGGGTCCCCGAGAGCTTCCTTTCCATGAAGGCCTAGACCAGCTTCTCAGCCCCTCCTCCCGCCAGGCGGGCAGCGCCACTAAGGGCTTGCCCTGTGGGAGCCCCAGCGGCACCCCACCCCCACCCTCGCCTGTCTCTTCCTTGGTTCTATTGACCTGGGGGTCCTGGGCTGTCAGTCTGATCAGCGTGGGAGACGCTAACAGGGGTCTATGCCCCCACTGAGAGCCCACCCTTGCTCCCAGGCCCCCACCAGCTATCCAGAGCCTGGCATCCTGCCCCCAAGCCGGTGGGAGCCGCAAGTGAACCACGGTAGGTGTGGCTGTGGATCTGTCCCTGCCCTCAGCCCACGGCCTGGGGCTCCCTCTGGCTTGACCCAGCCTCACACAGAGCCCCTCCCCACTCCATGTGGACCCACTCACAGCCCACCGGCTCGGACACCTGCCAGCCTGAGCCCGCCTGGCCTCTCCCACAGCTCCGCCCAAGCTGTCTCCCACCAGGGGCACCGGCCCTGCCTCCCGCCCAGACCCCACCCCTGGACGTCCTCTCTGACCTGAGCCGCCAAGCATACATCTCCCGGGGCCTGTGACCGCCCGGGGAAGACACCTCCCGCCTGCACCCTGTCTCCCCCAAGAATGAATGAAAGATGGACCTCCCAGAAAATCTTCCCTGTGTGGGGCCTCACTGCCCAGCAGGGGGGAGGGCGGGCGGCCGAGGCGTGAGCAGGACAGCGGCAGCGTTGGCCGGGGTGTGCCCCGCAGAGCCTCGCAGCAGAGGGACACTCCACTGTCCCCACCGAGAAGTCAGAGCCAGAGTGGCACGGGGGAGCACCCCCGCTCCGGCAAGCCCAGCTCACGTGTGCCCGCCCTGGACCTCCCGGCCGCTCCCCGGGGCCCAGGGCACCTCTGGCTGGGCTGGGCCCCGGAAATGCACTCGTGGTCCCCGGGGGGGGCAGCTTCCAGCCTAGCTCAGGGAGCGGGAGGGGCGGTGCAGCAGCTGCTGGCTGCAGGCCCTGTTCCGGGGCCCACGGGGCGGCGGCTCTCCTGCACTCAGGAGTTATTTTTGGTTCTCTGTCCAGACCAGTTGTGCCAAGGCCTCGGGGACTTGACAGGATCTAAAAGAGCCCACGGCAGAGCCTGATGGAAATCTTGGCACAGCCAGCCTGGGAAAGCGCCCGTCTCCAGTCACGAGCCCTCAGGAGGGGCTGGGCCGGAGGCTGGGGAGGAACCCGGACAGGTGGCTGGAGGCCGCGCCCCGTGGGTGGAGCAAAGCGCCTCCTGCTCTGGGTTCCAGGAGGTGGCTCCTGGCAGCAGCAGCCTGGTCCCTGGGGGCGGGGGGCCTCCAGGCTGGGCCCCAAGGGTCTCTGGGCAGCCCTGAGGGCCAGCTAAGGAGGGTGACTGCCCCAAAGCCACTGGCCCCTGCTCCCAGCCACTCGCCCTCAGCCCTATGAGGGGAGAAGTCGGCATAGCTGGGGGCTTGGACGCACACACGTCCGTGGTGTGGACGAAATGGGCGGAGGACCAAGCTGCCCCCTGCCCGGGTCTCAGACCCAGGTCCTGCGGTGGGGGTGAGGGCTCTTCCGCCTTTCACCTCCTTGGGGCAGCATCTGACACCCCAGCCCTCCCCAGAGGGAGTTGAGGGGAAGGCGGGGCCCCCCAGGACCCCGCCCAGGCCGGTGCCCTGGAGCCTGCACGGTCTCCCAGCGCTGGGCAGCAGGAGAGCAAGCGCTCTGCCCAGCTCACCTTCCCAACACCTCACGGCGCTGGCCGAGGAGGCAGGGACACAGCCGCCCGCGGGAGGACGAAGCTGGCCAGGGCGACTCGGCAGCAGCCCAGCCCCCCCGCGGCTCTGTCTTCACAGGGAAAGGAGACCCCCGCTGGGCGCCACCGTGCCCCCTGCCGTCTGGGGGCTTCCTCCCCAGCCAGGCTGCAACCGGGAGAAGCCCCGGGGACGCCCAGTGAGTCTGCAGAGAGCAGGCGCGGCTCAGGCCCGGGGTTCCCGGCTGTGCCGAGGTTTCCGCCTTCCTCAGTTGACCTGGAGGAGCATCTGCCTCTGAGGTGTCCAGAGAGACGCCCCAGGCCCCGGCTCCAGCCTCGGGACCCTGCCGGGCAGCAGTGCCTCCATACTGCCCCGGGAAGGTGGACAGACACCTTCCTGGCAGTGAGCCCCAGATCCGCCTCTGGCTGAGTCCCGCGGGGAGGGGGTCTTGGGAGGGGGCCTGGCCTGGGTGCTTCAGGGGCAGGCGCTGCTGGGAGCCCTGTCCCCCACCGTAACCCCAGGGAGATCAGCCTGCCACCGGGCACAGCAGGGACCCAGGGGTGCAGGCGCGGGAGGGGCCCCGCCTGCCCAGGAGCCCGCGCTGCACAGAGGCCAGCCCCTCCCCCAGCCGCCAACAAGGAAACCGGCCGCTGGGGCGACCCCAGCCCCTGCTCGTGTGCAAGGCCGGCACAGAGACCAAACCGAGAGGCCATGGCCCGGAAACTCGACCTTGAAGCCACTCACTGAGCGGAATGGAGGCAGGGGAAGAGGGAGGAGGAGCTCAATCTACCGAAATACCTGTCAATCAATCAACTGTCACCCGTATCTACTATCTGCCAATCTCTCTGCCCATCAGCTCACTAGTCACCCACCTCTATCACCTCTCCCTCCTCCCACCAATCACGTCATCTCTGCCCATCTGTCCGCCCGCCCGTCACCTGCCTAGCACCATCCACTGCTATCATCCACGGGCCCACCCACCTATCAATCATCTACGATCAGGCACCCGTCATCCGCCTCTGTCATCTACCCAGGTGTCCACCAGGGCCACTCCCCTGGGTGCCCCGTGGCAGGAACTGGACTCCCAGCAACCACGGGGCCCAGACGAGGTGCAGCTGACAAGGCCTTGGGGGAGCCGCATAGCCGGGGGCAGCACCCCCTGCCCCACAGGCTGCCTCCCCGGACGGGGGGACGGGGGCGCCCACGAGGGCCGCCCTGCTCCAAGGCCCGTCCGTGTCTCACAGCCCTCCTGACCCATTCGAGGCAGAAGCAGAAACCGCAGAGCGCACAGTGGGGGGCGCCCACTCAGCCCCCGTTCTACTCCCAAACCAGCGTTTTCGGCCGCCGGAGGCGAGCAAGCGAGGAGATTCTAGAACCTAGATTCTAGAACCTGGCGCTCAAAACGGCACGGCCGAGAAGCCTGGCCCAAAGCCTCCTTCTCGTCGTGTGTCAGTTTCCACTCTGCTCCCATGACGGGACAACATGGAGGCTTCCCGTGTTCCTCCTGGCGTCCCAGGGTGCACACGGGTGCGGCGGGGCGCGGATGGGGCCAGGGGGGGTCAGCGCGTATGGGGGACGGAGGAACAAGAAAACCCACCCTGCCAGGGGCTGCCAGGGGCCTGAGGAGCAAAACGGAGCCAAACTCTGGTCCCGGGGCGGGGGGACCCAAGGGTGGCACCCAGCAGAGAGTCACACAGCTAGTGTGTCTCTCCTCACTGGCCTCGGGCTCCTACCAAACCCTCGCATGTCCACAGACCTCCCCACCCCACCCCACCCCCCGCCCAGCCCGCATGGTCCAAGTCACCCAGTCCGGGGCAGCAAGGAAACCAGGGAGCAGAGGGAAAGAAACACAGTCGGCCATCCCGTGTGACACGGTGAGAGCGTGGGCCCCCCGTCCTCTCCTCGCGGCCAGGGGCTCAGAGGCACCAGAACCAGAACCGCCCCCGCCCTGTTTGACCACGGCTGGCTGATACTACTGTCCTCTCACAGCCAGTTCCCACCTAACAGCGCCAGGAAGTCCCATGGTGCCTGCTGGCCACGCACCTGCAGCAGGTGCAGGGCCTGGGCGGGGTCGGGAGGAAGGGGAAGGGAACCAAGTCACAGCCTCCGACGGAGCCGCAGGAGAAACTCCTGCATGGGCGGGCTGACCCTTGGCTAGACCCTAGGCCAGGGACTGCGTGGAACGTGCAGCCTCCGTGGGAAACACGGTTAGAGAGGAGGTGGGCTTGGGGTGGGGAGGGGGGAGCCCCAGAACAAGCCAGGTTCGGGCACCAGCGGCCTCGGGCGCAACTCACTGAGACTGCTTATCGCAATTAACCAGCAATCAATCTCAAGCAAGGGTCCCGGTGGAGCACCCTGCTTGGGGGGGCTACCGCTTAGGACCCGGGAA
The DNA here is from genome assembly GCF_033115175.1 of Lepus europaeus. NCBI lineage: Eukaryota > Metazoa > Chordata > Mammalia > Lagomorpha > Leporidae > Lepus > Lepus europaeus. Next base: position 2,168,898 of record NC_084838.1, read on the forward strand.
TGTGCCTGGGGCACGTGAGCACCTCTGGGGCTGGAAGAGGGGGCTCCCTCACTCGCGAGGAGGGGCGGATCTTCTGCCGGGACGGGACAGCGCCCGTCTCCCACTCAGTGCCTGCAGGAACCCAAGGCGTGTCGCCAGCCCCATGGAACTCGTGTCCCTCATGTACGCACGCACCCACGCACACACGCACGCACACGCGCACCCACGCACACGCGCACCCACGCACATGCGCGCGCGCGCACGCGCCCAGCCCCAGGCAGCGGCTCCGCTCGCCCTGCTTCTCCAGACGCGCTCCTCCGTGGGCCCTGCCTGGGCTCCTGCTGCGCTAACCCTACAGGAGGCCCTACCAGGAGCCCTGCGGGCGGCTGGCCGAGGCCAGGCGGGCGCTGCCCCCTCGGCCGCGCTCCCTGCGCCTGCACGCGTGCCGGGCGCCGGGCCTACCTAGTTTTTGCATGCATGCACGCAGCCTGTCTTCAAGACTGGACACTCTGTTCTGCAGCTCATCGTAGTCAAAGGCGCCAATCTCCTCTTGCAGCTCGTTTAGCACTGACGTCAGATTCTGGACCTCCTCCTTAAACTGCAATACCAATTTGGCATCGGCCTTGTACTCTTCCAACACAGGGATCAAAGGCCTAAGTTCATCCATTTTCGCTTTAATCGCCTGCAAGGTTAAAATAAGCTGGGTTCAGTGCCATGCATGCAAGAACTGGTAAGGCCTGCCTGGCCGGCTCCTCCCACGGGCGGGGCTGTGCACCCCCGCGCCCCGCCCCGCCAGAAGGCGTAGGAATCAGTCCTCAGGACACGACGGGTTTGGGAAAGGTCTTTATTGTCAGAATGCAACATCAGTTACATGCGGTTAAATCATAGACAACACAGAGTTCTTTTTTTTTTTCTTCCTTTTTCAAAAACTGCACCGACAGGGCTCGGGCTACTCCTGGGATGCAGCTACGGCATGCAAGGGAGGATCCTGGTGGAATTCAAGCTTCCTTAGTGATATGGTGCTACGGACTGGAAAATTAGAGTAAAAATGCAAGGTGCAAAAAGCTGTCTGGCTCTCTCTCATGTTACAGGGGAGTGGGCTGCGTCTTCTGTCACTGTAGCATGAAAAAACTCTTTAAAGTTAGCCCTGCAAGCAAGAAAATGAGAAAGCGTTGAGGAGCTAGCTCGCTAGCCTGGCCACGCAGACGGCCTGAGACAAGCACTTTCACGGTCAGTTAAAAAAAAATCACACACGTTAATACTGGAGTTAGTCACGCAAGGGCAGGAGCCTGCCTCTGCTCCCCCACAGCCACGGCGCCCCTGTCTGGCCCTCAGAGGGACCCCGGCGTGGCCAGTCTGGCCCTGGGACACCCCGGGAGCTTAGAGGGGGTCTCCGGGCCACAGGGCAGGGAGGGCCGGCCCCTCTGGGAGCCAGAGACACAAGCGCCTTCCCATCAAGCCCGAGGGGCCCCAGGCTGAGCAGGCACGGGCAGGCCAGCGGCCGGCTGCTCCCACTCGGAGGCCTCGGGCTGGCCGGCATCTCACGGGTAACACAGACCGTATAACTTCATTAGTTTGCCGTTTCGTCTGTCTAATGCCTCGCTTTTAAAAGAAAATTAGTCCTCGCTGCATGCAGGGAGCAGATCAAAGAACAGCATTAGCATAAAAAGGAGGGGGGGCAAGCTCCTGAGGGGTCCACAGCGGGGGCCAGGCTGCTGTGTGGCTCCGGGCGCGCGCCGCCGGCCTGTGGGCCGCGCGTCTCAGCAGCACGCAACGGCATCTTAACCGAGGCGAGGCCGCGCGCACTTCTCCACGGAACCTTCTGGAAGCCGAGCAGCCGGCAGGGGTGCCGCCCCGGCTGCACGTTACGTGTGCACCGTTTCACGGCTTTAGCGCCCAGAGTTACCGGGAGCCGTGCACACTTCACCGCCCGCAAGGCGAGAGAGGCCCTGGGGTCCACGTCTCCACCCCCGCCCCAGTCCGTCCACAGCGTGCCTCGTCATGGAAGACCTGCCCTGAGTGATCCGTGCTCAGAGACGGCTCCGGCCAAGCGTGCTAACCCCTGGCTAGTGTGCCTTACCTGCAGGAGTGGGGCGGGAGACTCGGCCTGGGGAGCAGGGGCTGGGGGGCGCCGGCTCCCGACTCGCCCACTGAGGGCTCTCCTGCGTGCGAAGCTGCCACTCAAGCCTCCCCCCACCCCCCTCTTCAGGGTCCTTGGCCCAGCCAGGGCCCACCTGAGTCTCTTGGGTGGCAGGGCTCGGTGCGGGGCAAGAGCAATCCTGGCCATGTCCCCCCGGGGTTCCCAGGTCACTGCCGCTGCAGGGGACGGGACAGCACGAGGGGCCAAGCCTGGCTCTGGGGGGGGGGCAGCGGGAGGGGCGCACACACCTTGAACTGCCTGGCCAGGTGCTGCTTGTGGCTCTCCTCCACCTGCTTGAACTTGGACTCCAGCCCCTTCATCTGGTTCTCCATCTTCTCCACGTACTGCAGGTCTCTCTGCGTCCGCCTGTCCAACACCTCTATGGACTGCGACATGTTCTGCACCTGTGCAGAGGGTGACAGGCGCAAGGCAAGAGCTGCAGCGGTGCCCGGCTGGCTCAGCCGCCCGCCCGCCCCCACGCACGCACGCGCACACACACACATGCACGCACACACATGCGCACGGATGCACACACATGGATGCACACACACACACGGACATGCACAGACGCACGTGCACACACACACGGACACACACATGCACACACATGGATGCACACACGCACACGCACGGACGCACGCACATGCACACACACGCACGGACGCACGCACACGCACACGGACGCACGCGGCGAGCCACAAGGGCTCCATGCATTATTCACGAGCTCATCGGCAGCATCACACAGAGCAAATTGGTTCGGTAAACATCCTCTCTGCCATCTTGCCGAGCCTGACCTTGGGATCTGGGGTGCAGATGGGGGACATCCGGAGCTGGGGACCCTGGGGGGGCGGGGTCCTCTCCTGGTGTAATTGCCTGGCCCCACCCTCGGCCCCGCCCCCAGGTAGAAAGCGCCCTTCCCCCAGCCCTCCCTGGAAGGCTGCTGGCTGCCTGTGTGCAGGAGGAAGGAACCGGGAACGGCCCTCCCCACCTCCCGTCTCGCGTGCCATCCGTCACACGTGGCATCACGAGCGATCATGGCTCTGCAGATTCGCCGATCACGCCTGTGCCGGCGCAGCCGCACCGAGCCCAGCTCGAGACGGAGCGTCAACGCTCACCGGGGTTCAGACAGCTCAGGGGGACGGGCAGGTTCCCGGCACCCGCCGGCCGTGCACGCTTCCGGCTCGGGAGTGCAGCCGAGGACGGCAGCCGTGCGTGGGGGTCCTCTCCCCTGAACCCGACCCCGTGGCCAGGCAGGAGGACACCTCCCAGGCAACAAATCTCTTCTGGTTTTATTTATTTCTGCTGAATTTGAAAACCCTGTGCCGCGGGGGTCAGTGGGGCCGGGCTCGGCCTGGGTGGCCAGGCTGGGTGGGGGGTGGCGTGGCCCCCATCCCCTGCAGTCCAGCAAACAAAATGCAGCGCACAGCAGCCCGTGTGCCTGCAGGCAGTGTGCACAGATCCGGCTCAGACCCCAGTCTGGAAAGCACAACACGGGGACACGGTGGCTCTGCCCCCCGCCCCCGGACATTCCATCCACGGGAAAGGGGCCTGGGCCTGCTGTCTGCCTGCTCCCCCATCTCACTCTGTTGTTCTGAGTGCCCCAGGCACTCCTTTCCATTGGTTTCATTCACCCTCAAGGCCCAGCCTGAATGCTGCCTCCTCCAGGGAGGTTTCCTGGATGAGCCGGGCCAGACAGGGCCATGCACTACTATGGAACAAAATCACCCTGGCCCAAGGCTGAGCCGGAGCAAGCCACACGCTGGTGTCACTACCCAAGCCCAGGGCCAGGCCGTGAGCCTGCAGGCTGGGAAGACGGCCCCTCTGCCCACCCCTCCGGAGAGCAGTACCCAGGGACCACACACAGCTCGGCCTGCTTTTAGTTGCTGGAGGGGGAGAGGTTTTGAAGACTTGAATTTGTCAAGATCAAACTTCGACTCACAAGAGACAAACTCCGGGCCGGCTGCCTCCAGCCCAGGGCTCCAACCGCCACCCCAGCCTCCTGCCCCCAGGCGGCATCCTAGCCACAGCCCGTGCCTCCCACAGGCACTCAAGGGCCCCAAAGCTCCCGATGACACGGGCTGCCCGGTGCCCCACCCCCACCCAGGGTGCAGCAGGTGCGCAGGAGCAGGCCCACCCGCCCTCCAGGAAGGCCACACCTCCTCAGGGAAGGTTTCCCGCATCCCAAGCACCATGCATGGATTGTCGGCCGGGGGACCGCACTGAACAGCCTGGGCGAGGGGCAGCAAACCTGCCCACTGTCACCCAGCCAGGCCGGCCGACTCCCAGCTGGCCTGGCTCCGAGGCCTCAGGCCCACAGCCCCGCCCGCTCCCATGCAGGCTGGCACAGGGGTCTCAGAACAGGGGTTGGGGGTGAGGTGGGGGAGGGGTGGTGGCTCCCAGGACCGTCCTCCCCCACCTGGTGGGACTCTGAAGGCTCCGCCAGGAAGTAGCTCGCTGGCGGCCTCGGCCCGTGCACAGGGTTCCGGGGCGTCTCTGCTCTGCCCACGGGGGTGGGTGCCCGGTGTGTGCCTCGCCTGGCCGCTGAGAGCCAGGAACAGAAGGGCACTGGCCCCAGGCCAGCGGGAGAGGAGCTGAGGACAGCCCTGCCCGCTGGAATCCGGCGTGCCCGCCGTCGCCGTGGAAGATGGGCCTTTACATTTTTCAAGGCACAGGCAGAGGGAAAGCTCCGGGCCTTCGTCCCCAGGGCCTGGAGAGCTTTCTGGAAACTGTTTCCGCTCTCCTCCCCAAGGGCGCAGGGTCCAGGCCTGTGGTGGTCCCTGGGGGCTCTGCGCGCAGCCTCCCTCCACAGCTCTGAATAATTAACGGCTCAATCAGGCCTCCGGTCTCCTTTGGTCTGCTCCAGGCATCTCACTGTAACTCCTCTCAGCCGGCTTGCTCAGGGGGCAGGGGCCCCCCTCCCGGCCCTCACAGGTGCCTGAGCCCCCCGAGCCCCGCTGGGATGCCCGCAGGAGCAGGGTCTCACTGAGCCCCTTCCCGGTGGGCACGGGGGCACGGCCCAGCTGGTCACGTGGCGTCCTCAGGGCCGGCCGGAGCTGGAGGACCTGAACGCGTAGCTCGGCCCCTCCCTCTACCGCTGAGGGAGCTGTGCCCACCAGAGGGGGCTGCGTCCCGTCTCCCGACGGCAGCGGGTAGATCTGCCCCCTCCTCCCGGGCCACCTGGCCTCTTCAGCCATCCACCCACCCGTCCATCCGCCCGTCCACCCATCCACCTGCCCATTCATAAATATTTCTAGTGGGACCAGGCCAGGAGGGCTGCGGGATGGCCCCGCAGACCAGCGCAGCCGTGGTGCTGGGGTGGGCGTGCGGGCGCGCGCACACACTCTCACACGCACACGCACCGCACTCACCTTCTCCAGCAGCTGCCTCAGCTGCTTGGTGCGGGCGTCCCGTGAGCACATGGTCTGCTGGGGAGCCACCACCGTGCAGATGCACCTGCCTTCGCTGTCCTGGGCAGAGCTGTACACCTGCCAGCTCTCCTCGGGGCTGGTGGGCAGCACCTGGAGGGGGCAGGCGAGGTGAGGCAGGGGAGGGGGAGAAGGGAGACTGTGAGGCCGTGCACTAGGCACTGTATGAGGGGTGGTGGTGACCGTCCTCGTCTGGCCCAGGGGACAGGCACAAAGCAGGGCCCCAAAGACCTGGCCCCGGAGGCACCAACCGATGTCCAGGGCGGGAAGCAAATCAAAGAGGCGCAACTCTTTCAAAAACAATGTTTCAAATCTCAGCTTTAACTTGAAAGATGCCCGGAGTTCTAACATGGAGCCAATTGCTACATGGGAGGGATCAGAGTGCCCCCGGCCCGGTGCGAGCAGGGCAGGGCTGGCGACACCCAGCAGGCATGCAATTCAGAAATGAGATCCCCCCCTCCCTGGGAGGCCAGCAGGGCGGCTGGCACGGCAGCGGTGACACCGTCGTCGGCTCCAGCTGCCTCTCAGCCCAGAGCTGCAATGCCCCTGGGCCGCGGCAATCATCCTGCTGGCAGCCTAGCACAGACACCCACGTCCACTCCCCCGGCCATTTGGGGACGCCACCGAACCGTAGGGATGCATTGGCCATGCAGGGGCCACCCCAGCCCTGGTCACCAGGACCACAGAGAACCCAGAGCCGGCCCCTCCCCTGCAGTCCAGCTGGGGTGGTCCTGTTGGCCAGGCACGCAGGGCGGACCCCAAGAGCCCCCAGGAGTCCCTGAGCCCTGGCCGGCACACGCCCTGCACCCTCCTGCCGGCCCCGCAGGCTGCCCGCTGACTCCACCCATCACCTCCTCGCTATTCTTAGCTGGGGACGGGGAGAGCCTGGAGTAGCAAACATCTGATTTCATTCATTTCCCTGTCAGAGGCGCAGGTCCAGAGGCAGAGGACAAAGTCAGGCGGAAGGGCTAAGTCGCTCTTCCAACAGCAGGTGAGGGGGTCACACCAGCAGCCCCTCCCCAAGGAGCCCGAGCCCCTGGCGGCCGGGGGAGCCCAGGAGACTTGACCTTCACCTCTCCTCTCCTCTCCGCCAGGAGGGGAGCCCGCCTGGGCGGCTCCACCATCACCATCCCAACCAGCCATGCCCAGGGGGCGCTCCCCTGCCCCCAGACCCCCGCAGGGCAGGGCAAGCAGGCGGGGTGGGAGGGGTGATGGAAGGCAAAGCTGAGCGCGCGGCTCCCAGGGACCCCTGCACCCTCCTCCGAGGGGACCCCGGCCCACCGCCCAGGGCAGACGGGAAGGGCTGGGTGCCTGGGGACTTGGTCCCGGTCCGGCTTGTCCAAAGTAGGGCAGGCTCCGTGGCCCCACCAGGCTGGGGTCAGGGAGCGTCCGTGCCTCGCAGGGGCCCGTGACCTTGGGCAAGTCCCCAAGAGCCCAGCCCCAGTTTCCTAGCGCTTCAAGGAAAGAGTTTCTCTCGGAGAAGCCCCGGGACCTCCGAGCCCCCGGGCAGGCTCACCCCCGCCCCGCGAACGGCCACCGCGGGCCCGGCGCAGACGCGGAGGAAGCAGGGCGCGGCGGGCGCACTTACGCCGGTGCTGCGGTCCAGCGTCCCGCCGCGGGCGGCCGACAGCCGGGTGGTGTTGAGCCCCGCCAGCGAGGGCAGCGTCTGGGACATCCAGTTGGTGATCATGGCCATGGTGCTCAGCACAACCCCGATCTTCAGCAGCGGCACGGACATCGCGCCGGGTCCCCGCGCCCGCGCCGCACCGGCGCCGGCTCCGCGCCCGGACAGCCTTCAGGCGGCGGGCACCGCGGCGGGCAGGGGCGCCCGGCCGTGTCCCCGCGCCCCCTCCGCCCGCCGCCGCCGCGCGCCCGCCGCCGCCGCCCCGCGCGCCCCGGCCATCGCCGCGCCGCCCCCGGGCGCCGGGGAGCAAGGCGGGCAGGAAGCAGCCAGCGAGCGAACGAGCGAGCGAGCGAGCGAGGGAGACAGGGAGCCGCCGCCGGCCCGCGCCGCGCCCCGCGCCCTCCGCCGGGGACAGCAGCCCGGTTCTGAGCTCGGCGCGGGCTGCGCGCGGGGGCCGCGGCCGGGAGGCGGGGACACGGCCGGGCGGCGGCCGACGCAATCTGCCCAGGAAATGGGTGGGTTTTTCCTGCGCGCTCCGGCTCCCCGCCGCCCCCTGGCTGCTGGCGGCGAGGTCTGCAGACCACAGCCGACCGACGAGCTGGGCTCCGAGGGCGACCCGGCCTCTCCAGCCGCCCCTGGCCCGCCTGGCCGCCACCCACACCCCCGCGTCCCCAGGGGAGCGCTGGGCGGCGGCGCCAGGGATGGGGATGGGGGCCAAGTGAACGGCCGCCTGCTAGCCGGGCAGCCGCGGAGGTCAGCCGGCGCTGACCACGGCCCGGGGAGGCCGAGGGTGCGCCGGCCGCACGCGCCGAGGGGTGACGGGGCGAGCGCGCGGACGCAGCTGCGGGAGGTTTGGGGCTCAGGCGTGGGAGCCACGCCCGCGACTGGCGGCGACCGGGGGTCTGGCCGACAGGCCGGGCAGTCCGTGTCCCTACGGGCGCTGCCTTCCCGGGCTCCCGCGGGCCCGGCGTGCGGGGACCCCAGAAGCCTCACCCGGAAGGCCGGCCTGCCCAAGAAGCTGTGCCACTGAGCTCTGGGCAGCGCCGGAACCCCCAGGATCGCTCAGCGCCCGGGGCTGGAAAGGCAGCCAGCACATAAGCACCGCCTCCCTGGCGCCCGCCCACCACGGAGAGCAACTCGTGGGGCAGCCAAGCCGATCCCAGCCCGAGCGAGACCTGCTGGCCACGGCGGTGGCTCGGGTTTGTTTTTCTGATTAAGGCATGGCAACCCTCTGTGTGCGCGGCCAGCAGCTTCCAACTGCTGGGTGCGGGCGCCACCTCCCAGTGCCAGCTGGTACTGCAGCCCTGCTCGCAGCCTCCCCGCCCCCACCCCAGGCTGTCACCCCGGTGTGACCATCTGCCCGCCCCTCTCCTGACCAAGACTCAGGGACACAGCCCCGCCTGCCCAGCCCCCGACTCCTGCTCCCTGCAGGCGTCGGAGCTATGCTGCGACGACTTGAGCCCACCGCAGCACCAACCCTCGGTGCACCCCTGAGGTCATAGGTTATTTCACACCAGTAAGTGCGAGCCGTGGGGTACAGCCGGCTGCGAACCCCAGCACGGACGCCGCACCGAGACGGCACAGCAACACCTAGAAGCTTCCCTGTGAACTCAACAGCTGCCCTCGCGGGTCTCAGGAAGCGTGCAGAGCCCGGCCCGGCCCACGAGCCCTCCTGGAACCTGGCTTCCCCACCTGTGCGGGCGGGGGGGGGGGGGGTGTGCAGGAACCAGCTCGCCTGGGGAGAGGGGCAGGCGTCGTCACCGCTCCGGGCAGGAGACAAGATCGGCTCCTAACCAGCTTCGGGTTAGGCTCGCCGTCAGCCCTGCCCCGGCACTCTAGGCAGTGCCAGCCTGGCTGGGGCTGCCGACCCAGGGAACGCGGTGCGGGTTGTGTGCAAGGGTGAGGCAGGGCTGCTCACTGGCACTGCTGGTGCTGCGGGGCTCCTGGGGACAGGGCAGGGCCTGGAGAGAGGAAGCCCCCCCCACCCCGCCCCAGGTGCTTCTGCCGGGCTCCGTCCTGCTGGCAGCCGGGGAGGGGGGTGTACGGTGACCCCGCAGGCACGGCTGCAAAGCATTCCTTTGGAAGTGAGGTTCTGGGTTCCTGGCGTGGACCTTGCGGAACGTGAGCGGGGCCCTGGGACTCCCAGGGTCCCCGGGATGTCGGTGGGAGGGAGGGACACCCCCACGTCCTCGCCTCCTTGTTGGCCGATGCTTTGAGGCCCCTGCAGAGACGCACGGTTCTCACCAGCCCTGCGTGGGCTGTGTGACAGCTCAGCCCCCGAATGCGGGCCCTGCACCTAGCTGCCCATCTGCAGGGTGCTGCCCACACCTGCTGTTGCCTGGGAGATTCAAGCGAGTCGCCCCCCGCTGGCCCCTGTCCAGCGTGTGGACAGTGACCCAGGAGGCGACACTGCTGCCCTCAGTGCCTTCGGAAAGGGCCCGGGGCGCCCCCTAACCGTGGGCTGCTGCGGCCAAGGCCAAGGGCTCTGGATGGAAGGAGGAGGGATTGCCCGGGGAGGAATCTACATCTCGATTTCCACCAGACTCCCCGGAGCAAGGGGCTCGCTCTCATGGGCATCTCTGAGGAATCAGAACCCCACCGGCAGAGCAGGTGCTGGGCCCAGGACGCTCGGGGGCTCAGTGCCAGGCCTGATGTCACTTAATCCTTGCGGAGCCCACAGGGCGGAGCCACTGCCGACTCCAGGCGACTCGGCTGTCCAAGGTCACATGGCGGAGCAGACGGCTGCCAGACCAGGCCCCTCAACACAGCTGTCACGCGACCCCGGGGGTGGCCCGACGGAAGCCCCCGCCACCCAGCCAGCCACGCACAGTCCACAAGCCACACTGGCCTTCGGAAGGCATTCCCAAACCCTGGCTACCACATGCAGGGAGGAGGCGCATCGGCGCTGCCCTGGGCGACGCCTGGGTCACCTGCCGGGGCGGCCGGGTCTCTGTCCTCACGCCAGGCCCCCACGATCTCCGACCTCGGCAAACGGCACAAGCTCAGCACAACCAGAACGCTCTGGAAACCACAGCGGCTGTTAGGTGCCTGGGGAGGGTGCTCCCACCTCCAACACGGCCATCCCTACAGGGGACAGTGGGTGGGTGGCGCTGTCGGGGAGTCACCGAGTGCAGTCCACCACAACCACGCAGCCCCACTGGGAGAGGCCGCTGCCCGCGATGGACCCTGAAGGGGGAGGTGGAGGTGTCCTGCTGTGTGCAATGAGCTGGAGGGGGGTGAGGGAGCGGGAGAGAATCAGAGACAATCAGAGGGAGGAGACAGACAGTCAGAGGGAGGAGACAGAGAGAGGCAGAAGCAGAGACCGAGAGCCAGCACAGGGCTCCCTCATGAGTAACGGCTGCTCCCGTGTGCCTCTCGCTCGCTCTCTCTGCTGGAGCAAGAACGTCCTTGGGCAGGGAGGGGACCCGGAGGCCCGAGCGTTCCCTCCCAGCGGCCACGGCCGACCCTGGGGAGTCCCAGCCTGCGCCTTCCTGGCACCCCCGGCCCGGCTCCCTGCTCCTTGCCCTGCCTCCTGTGGCCCAGGTACCCACCGACACGGCCCGTGTAGGCTTGGCTGTGTGACGGCCGTCCCGGCCAGTGGAGGCCGGATGGCAGGGCCACGCTGGTCTCGGCTTCGCCCTTGCTCCCTGCTCTGCCAGGACAAAGCACATCCGGGGGGTGCTCCCTGCCTGGGCCCCCAGACGGGCAGGCACACAGGCCAGCACCACGGCTGCCCGCCACAGATAGCCTGTCGTGTGGGTGCAAGACGCAGCCTTGCCACGGAGCCAGCGAGGGCGGCTGACCCAGGGGCTGGTGTCCCCCGAGGCTAGGCCTTCTACCTCCCGCTCAGCCCCCCAGCGCCTCTGCGACGCTGCGTCCCCCCTAGAGTCCTGGCCCGTCACTCAGTCCCCACTCTCTGCCCTCCACGCCCCCCGCCTCTGCCCCCGCTGCTTCCATCAGCGCCCCCCCCCCTCGGTGGTGAGACACAGGGCTGGGTTCTTTGCAGGGAGGGGCACAGACGCCCTCCGCTGGGCTGAGCTGGGGTTTCGGGGGTGGGGGCTACACAGTGCTCCTGTTGCCCCCTCCCAAAACTGAGAAGGCAGCCTGGTCCATGGAGCAAATCCTGACGCGGATTAAAAGGGGGTGTCTGGGGAGGGTTTGGTGCCTGGCGGCTGAGATGCCTGCGTCCCACTCCGAGGGGCTCGGGGTCTGCACGCAGCGCCAGCTCCGATTCCCGCTGCCCGCTAATGCAGACCCCGGGAGGCAGGGATGATGGCTCCGGCACTCGGGTTCCTGCCACGCACGTGGGAGACTGCGTGGGGCTCCCGGCTTTGCTCTGGCACAGCCCCTGCTGTTGTGGGCCCCTGGGGAGTGAACCAGTGCACGAAAGACCTCGGTGTCTCTCAAGGAGATGGACTCTTAGGGGCTGGCGTTGTGGGCAGCGAGTTAAGCCACCGCCTGTGACGCCGGCATCCAGTACGAGCACAAGGTCGAGTCCCGGCTGCTCCACTTGCGCTCCAGCTCCCTGCTGATGACCCGGGCAAGCAGCGGAGGACGGCCCCAGTGCGTGGGCCCCTGCACCCATGTGGGAGACCCAGAAGAAGCTCCTGGCTCCTGGCTTCATGGCTGTAACAGTCCGGTCTGGGCCAGACCAAAGCCAGGAGCTTCTTCCGGGTCTCCCACGTGGGTGCAGGGACCCAAGCACTTGGGCCATCTTCTACTGCTTTCCCAGGCCATCAGCAGGGAGCTAGAGCAGAAGTGGAGCAGCCTGGACTCGAATCGGCGCCCGCATGGGATGCCAGCACCGAATTCGGTGGCTTTAACCCTCTGTGCCACGGTGCCGGGCCCTCAGGGACTTCCCCAGCGCCATCTCCCCAGGCTGGCTGCCGTCTCAAGACGGCGCCTCTTCCCCAGGCCCCTGCGCTGTGCTGTGCAGTCAGTGCCCTTCCCGGGGCCCTTCTCGGGGCTGCCTCAGCCAGGGCATCTGCGGCCGGGGGCTGGCACGGTGGGCGGGCGAGGCACAGGGACTCACGGCCGACCGTGGGAGGCAGTCTCGGCCTCCCAGGCCCCATTCTTTCTTCTGCCCCGGGGCCGAGCGCCGCTGAGGCCTTCTCAGAGGCTCGGGCTAGCGCCAAGGGGCCAGCAGGGAAACGCCTGTGGGGTGGGGTTGCCGCAGGTGACGGTCTCCATGGTGAGGGCTGCTCCCAGCCCTTCCCCGCGGGCACAGCCTGGGCCTGGCGCCTCTCTCGCTCACCGCGTGCTCCCTGGGACTCTCCCATCAGATTTTCAACGTCGTGGCCCTGTGCACAAGCAGGAGGCGCCTCAGCCCTCGCCCCCCACACCCTTTAGACCAGGGAAGCTACTGCCAGCAGCTGGCCGCCGATGCGTGCGCCGAAGCCGTTCCCCAGAAAGGAGTCGTGAGTGTGCCGGCGGCAGACGGAGCAGCACCTGCTCTGCCCAGTGGCCAGCCCTCCCCAGCCCAGTGCAAACCACGGAGCTGGGCGGCGGCACGGTGGGGGGAGCATCCTCGAACTGCTTCCCACTGCCTGGACCTCAGGGCCCCCAGTGCTCCCCACCGAGCCCCGCCGAGCACCCTCCCCGCTCTGGAACCAGCCTGCGTGGTTAGCAGCGGCCGCACCATGTGGTCACACAGTTAGCAAAACACAGGGACCCGGGGCCCTGTGCGCCTCACTGGCTGGGGTCTCCGGGACCCAAGAGACAGCACCCACCCCTCTCCCCTGGGGCTCCGTGACACCGAGCGGTTCTGCTTTCTCTACTTTTTACTTCTCTGTCTTAACAAGAACCTGAACTCAGGCGTCCCAGGTGTCAGACAGACCTGGGGCCGCGTCCCAGGCCGACTCGTCCTTTCTGGGCCTCCCAGGGCATGTCGCTTACCCCCCCCCCCCACTTCCATCTCCCCGCTTCGAGAATGAGGCTGGGGCTTGTGCCCCGGAAAGAGCCACGCTCCCTCCTGGCCTGGGGCTGTTTGCGCGGTGACACCTGGGACAGCACCAGCTGGCGCCCTCAGCTCTGCTGGGCTTGTTCTCCCTGTCGGGATCCGAACACTGCAGGGGCGAACACACTCCCCCTTCTCTCCCCCCACCTCCTGCCTGCACTGCCCGTCACGACCACACTGAGGTGGGTGAAGACTCCCGGCCGCCCCGGCCTCGCAGCCGGGAGTCGGTTCCCTCCCCGTGGGCCCCGTAGCTGCCTGAGCTTAGCCGGCAGCCCCATCTCACTTCACACAGCGATGCCGTCCCGGCACGGCCGGGATCTGAAGGTGGATTACCCTTCCTTCCGCCGTGGGATGGGACGCCAACAGCTGCCCCACGTGGGATTCTGCGGCTCGCAGCTCGTGCCTGCAGCTCCCCCAGCCCCACCCGGGGGACAGGCTGGGGTTCTGAGTTGGCTCAGGGCCACGGGTTGGGGTCTTCCTGTAGAGTGGCTGGGTGGGAAGGGAGGGGCAGATGTGGCAGGGTGACCTTCCCGGGACGCCCAGAGGCAACCCCTGCCCCCCGCATACCCTGCCCACACGTCCCCGAGGGCACAGGCTCCTGGAGCGGCTCCGTGGGCTCCAGGACGGGGTATATGGCAGTCACCCAGCACCCAAGTCTGTGCCCTCGGCTGGGACCTCGGGGAGCACCCAGGCCGCCACATGGCCAGGGGAGGGTGCACAAGGCTCAAGCACCCCTCCCCGCCCGGCACGTGCGTGCCAAGCAGGGACACGAGAGTCGGCGCCCGGTCTTCTCCCGGCCTCCTTCCCTCCCCCACCTTCCCACCTGGGATCCCTGCTCCCTGGGGATCCGGCTCCGCTCCAAAGCTTTCTCCGGGGCCGGCACTCACTCCTCCGCTCTCCTGTGCAGCACCTGGCCACTGAGACGGAGGGCCACGGCGGGGCCGCGGGTCGGCCCCGGGTGTCGGACGGCAAGGCGTCCTCGACGCTGCAGGCTGGGACTGGACAGGGTTCCGTCCAACCCGTGGGTGACCAGGAAAGGCTGGCGAGGGGCCGGGCGGCGGGACACAGGACGGGGGGCTGGGGGGAGCGCTTTGTCTCAACAGCAGCGGGAGCCGAGGCTCAGAGAGGGCAGCAGGCCTTCTCAAGGTCACCCACAGCGCCCAGAGGGACAGGAGCCACAGGGCGGGCGCCTGGGCCCGAGGTCCTGGCCTCAGACTGCCCCCCACCCCGTACCTTTCACGCCATCCTATACAAGGCCCGCCCCGCCTCCCCCAGGCCCGCCTCTGTGTTGTCACTCCTTTGCAATGCCAGCCTTTTGTCGGAACCCACAGAACAAGGCCGGGTCAAACGTCCTTCTGTCTGAGGACAGAGTTCACGGAGGCCCACGGCTTTGGGCCCGGTGGCCGTGGATCCACAGCTGGCGCCCGGCCCGCCCGGGGGGCTCGCCCCCACCCTCCCACCTGTCTGCCTGAATCCGGTAAGCAGTGCTGGTTAAGAGCAGGTGAAACCCAGCTCGTCCCACTGTCTCCAACCCAGGGACCTAACGCAGGGTGTGGCCGTGCGAAGTCTGCCTGCGGCGAGCGTGGAAGACGGATCCCAGGGAGCACAGCTGAAGCCGACAGGTGCTGTGTGTGCTCACAGGTGTGAGGGCGACGCACAGGACACTTGGCCGCCTAGCGCTCGGCACAGATAGGAACGAGCAGCTGAGACTCACAGCAGCCCGGCCCTGCACCCACCCCGACTCCCCAGCCCCGGCTCCGCCTGGGAGGTCACTGCCAAAGCCAGGAGTCACCCGGCCCGGCCCAGCCCCGGTGGGTTCAGACCAGGCGGCGGCAGCAGGGTGACCAGGCTCTCCAGAGCAGGCTGCCGAGAGAGCCGCTCCCCGGCCTGTTTGTAGGCACGGAGGGGAAGGGACTGGAGACATCCAGGCCAGCCAACCAGCCAGCCACCAGCAGCAGGCTTGACTCCAGAGATGGCCAGGGAGGGCAGAGGCGCAGGTGAGGGTGGGGCGGGACCTCCAGGGACCCAGCCAGGAGGGAAGCCCGCCTCCAGCTCACCCCCAGCAGAGGAGCCCCGGGAAACCTCAGTCCCCTTCCTGACCCGGGCAGGAGCTGACCAGGGTCCTGAAGTCAGGCAGCACCAGACCGTGAGGCTTGGGACGCAGGTGTGTGTGCCCCGGGGCTGCCCCAGCAGGTGGGCAGACACTCACCACCGAGACGGAGCCTGGACTGGAACCCCAAGTTTCTCCCCAGGACAGGGGGGCGTTTGCCAAGACACAAAAAGGAGAAGCATCGTGTGGCCGCAATGGTCACTAGGAAGGTCACTAGGGCCGGGCTGGAATGGTCCTTGGGTCAGGGACGGGCACCTCCGGGGCCGGCGAGGAGGCGTCGCCGTCCTGCTGCCGAGCTGTGCCCGGAAGCTCAGGCTGGGCTCCCAGGGCCGCCTGCAGCTCCTCGGGACCCGCTGGGCGCTTCTCTGCACGTGTGTGCGTGTGTGCACGCGTGTGTGTGCACGTGTGCCCGTGTGCTTGCATCTGTCCGTCCACTGCACGCCTGCCATCCATCGGCCAGACCGTGTGGGGTGGGGGTGGGGTGGGGGTGGGGCCGAGAGAACTTCCCTGCTGGAGGCCCCACACCGAGCCTCTCCTGGGGGGCCGGGGCGGGGGCGCGGCAGCCCCCTGTTGGGCTGAGAGTCTGGGGCAGGGAGAGACCAGGGACACTGGTTCCGGCATCTTCTCTCTGTGTCTACCTCCCTCCTTCTCTCTCCTTTGTCTCCTCTTATTCCGACATGGAGGGAGGCGGGGGTGGGGGGGACCAGGGCCTGGGCTGGGGGGGGGGGGGGTCTTGGGCTCATCTGCTTCCTGGACTTGGGGCTCGGAAGCGCCAGCCTCCCAGCCCGGAGCATGGCACAGTGGCACGGTGGAAAGGGCGTTTTAATGTCACCCCAGGCAGCCGGGCTCCGGAGACTGGCACACTCTTCCCAGCCCCGGGTGCGGTGCCGGCTCGACCCTCCCGCCGGGCAATCGCACACAGCCCTTCCCTCCGCCCAGACCTGCGGCTCCCAGATGCATTTTAAAATGGAGAACACCCGGCAAAGGCTGGCTCTGTGCTGAGCCGAGGCTCAGGAGACGACAAGCCCAGCGCACAAGTGCCGGGGTCCCCGCGGTGCACACAGCACAGCTGGGCTCCCAAGCCCTCCCCCAGGAAGCCGGTGCCGCCTGCCCCCAGGGGAACTCCGTGAACCCACCGGGGAAGGCTGGGCCCCCGCCGGGCTGTGTTGGGGTGAGAGAGTGAGACCTGGACCCCCAAAAAGCCTGGGGGCTCCCCGCGTGACACCAGCAGCCCCAGGCTGAACTTCTCAGCAGGGAGTGGGGGGCAGGGGAGGGAGGGGTCGGCGCGCCCCCTCCCTCGGCCCCAGGTCCACCCCCTCCCCAGCCCCCTTCCCCGGCGCTCCCCGACTTTGCCGCGCGCCCCGGCCCGGCCAGCGCCCGGCGGGGAAGAAAATGGCGTTGGGGTACGTACTTGGGTGAGTTCGGTGCCCATGAGGATGAGGAGGAGGAGGCTGAGCAGCTTCCGGGCCGGTGGCATGTCTCGCGGCCACCTCGGACGTCCTGGGTGCGGGCCTGGGTGCTGCCGGCCGGCGGCTGCGTGGACGCGGACGCGCTCCCGGCTCAGCACCCGGAGCAGGCGGCGCGCGGGCTGTGCTGCGCGGAGCCTCCGCTCTGCATATTTATCGCGTCCCGGTTCCGGCGCGGCTGCCTGCGGGGCTGGGCTGGGCTGGGCGGGGGCTGCGCCCTCCGCTCCCCGCGCGCACGGCTCCGGCGGCGGGAGGCGCGCCCTGCGGAGCTCGAACGCGCGCTCGGCGGCGCCGCCGGTGCCAAAAGTTTGCCCGCGAAGGGCGAGTGTGGGGGTGGCGCGGGAGGACCCGCGCGCCCGGCTCGCACGGGGAGGGGGCGGCGGCGGTGGCGGCGGCGGCGGCGGCGGCGGTGGTGGCCGGCCGGGAGGCGGGCAGCCCGGGACAGGATGTGACATCAAAAAGGCGGGGGAAATTGAACCGGGACAGAAGCTGCATCCTGGCCGGCGGAGAGGCCGGGAAGGCGTCCCAGGGCGGCGCAGGGGTGCAAACGCCGGGGACCCCAGGAGGGCCGGAAGGCGTCCTTGTCCGCACCGGTCAGGGAGGTCAGCGGAGGCTCAGCCAGGAAGGGCATCTCTGGGAGCAGGGAGTCGTGCCCAGGGCGTCTGTCCACAGCCACGGTTACCTGTGCCCTCAGCTAGGGCTGAGGCGAGAGCAGGCAGCAGGTGCTGCCCCCAGCACCCCAGGAAGGCGGTGGATGAGGGTCTGTGCGTGCACCTGGGCCATAGGGCTACCCTTGCTTGTCCGTCTGCTCCACGCTGTGGCACAGCTGCGCCAGCCCCAGGTGCCCTGCCTGTACCGTGGGCCCTGGGAGAGGACTCCCGGCAGGGCTGTGGGCTCCCGGGCTGGCCTCCAGGACCACGTGTTCCGTGTGCATTCTCCACCTGGGGGTCAGGCTCCCGGCCCCTGGTCTCTGGGAGGGCCGCTGTGCAGTGGAGGCTTGGCAGCTCTCTGCCTTTTCCTCTCCATTTATCCTTTAGAAAATCAACTCTGTCCCAACTGTCCGACAGCAGGCGGCTGCAGGCCCAGCCATGAGAGGGCAGAGCGGCCAGCAAGGCCACGGCTGGCTCTCCTGTGTCACCAAAAGGGGCACGGGAGCTCGGGGCAGTGGAGGACGGGGACAACTTTCCCAGGCCACCCAGGCAGCCCCGGGGCCACGCGCCAACTCCTGCCCCTCCCCCCAGACCCCCGGGCCCTGGTGCAGGAGCTGGGTGTCGCACCTTGAGAAGAGAAGATGGAGATGGGTCCTGGCCTTTGTTCTTTGAGACGTGTCCCGGAGCCCAGGGGGCAGAGCTACGGGCTGGGTCAGGGTGCGCTCCCGCCCTCACCCCTGCGGGCGCTGGTCAGAGAAGGTTCCGGAGTGTCTGAGATGCGGGCGAGATTGAGGGTCTTGTTCTCCCTGCCCCCTCCCCTGTGTTCTGTTGACCCAGGAGCATCCGGTTTTGTCTAAGAAAGAACAACTGACACTGGAGGGGCTGCCAGGGCCTGGGGAGACCCCGGCATTTGGAGCTGGGGGCTGAGTCGTGTCCCCACTCCCAGGCACTGGCCTCCCGGCCTCGGTTTCCGTCCGTGCAATGGGAGCGAATGGGGCTGCGTCACAGAGACCACGCAGGGATAGGAGGCGGCTCCTGGAGGGCAGCGGCGCCCAGCCCGGGTTCCCGTCCGGAAGGGGTCACAGCAGGTGGTCAGGGGCAGGCTGCGCCCCCGGGCTGGGCCGGTTTGTTTCTGTGGCTGAGCTGCTCAGTGGACTGGCGTCCGGGATCCAATTTTAGCAAGAATTGTTTTTATTTTTAAGATTATGTAACCACATGACCCAGAAAGTCCCCTTCGGGTGTCTGCTCCAGGCTGTTGGGGACGGCGACAGCACAGCAGCCCGGTTCACAGCATCTGCGGCCTGGGGCAGCCGGGGGCCTCCGTGCCTCCGTGCGGGGGCTGGCAGCCCAGGAAGAGCCGAGCACCCGAGACCTCTGCTCCGGGGCGGGCCCCAGGGGCCTGGCGCTCAGCGGAACTAGCCGGGGGCGGAAGCACAAAATGCACTTGCAGGGGCCGGGCTGTGGCATCGCCGGTAAAGCCGCCGCCTGCAGTGCCGGCATCCCATATGGGCACCAGTTCGAGTCCCGGCTGCTCCTCTTCTCATCCAGCTCTCTGCCACGGCCTGGGAAAGCAGTAGAAGATGGCCCAGGTCCTTGGGCCCCTGCACCCGTGTGGGAGACCTGGAAGAAGCCACTGGCTCCTGGCTTTGGATCAGGCCAGCTCCAGCCACTGTGGCCATCTGGGGAGTGAACCAGCGATGGAAGACCTCTCTCTCTCTCTCTCTCTCTCTCTCTCTCTCTCTCTGTTTCCCTCTCTCTCTCTCTTTCTCTCTAGCTCTGTTTCTCAAGTAAATAATACATTTTTAAAACTGCACCTACAGGAGAGACTGGAGGAGTCAGCTCACAGAGGCGGGGTGGGGAGAGGTTATCGGGGTCTCCGGGGCAGGGCTGGGGTTGCACGTGGGGTGCAGGTTTGTGTCGGAGTCGTGCAAAAGCTTTGGAAACAGTGGCGATGGTTGTAGACGGCAATGAGTGTCGCTAAAGCCCCGGACTGTGTGTGTCAAGTGGTTGAAATGGCAAAGCTCCTGTGGCTTATGCTGGACTCCCCCCATCAGTTAAAGCTGCTGTCCGCACGCTGTTGAATCGTGCACGCGGAATGGGTGACGTGTGTGCGATGTGAATTGTATCTCAGTAAAGCTGCTTTC
Organism: Lepus europaeus; assembly: GCF_033115175.1. Classification (NCBI taxonomy): domain Eukaryota; kingdom Metazoa; phylum Chordata; class Mammalia; order Lagomorpha; family Leporidae; genus Lepus; species Lepus europaeus. Next base: position 2,188,392 of record NC_084838.1, read on the forward strand.
AAAGACTTACAGATTCTGGGGTGGCCAGAGCACCTGGGGTCTGATGCCGGCTGTGGCTCCCAGCTCCGGCTTCCTGGGGATGCACACCCTGGGAGGCAGCAGGTGACGGCTCCCAGGACTGGGTTCCTGGCTCCTGGCTTCAGCCCAGCCCCAGCCAGGGCGGGCCTCCGGGGAGGGAAGCAGAGGAAGGGAGTGTGTGTCTGTCACACAGAAACCTGTTTTAAATTCCAGACTCACTGCTGTGTCTCTTTAAAAAAATGCAACCTGGAGATGGCAATGAGAACAGGAAAAGCGCTCCGGGAGTGGCTGAGTGGACCCTGGTGGTCGGGTCGTGGCCGTTCCGTGCCCGAGGTCAGGGGAAGCAGGGTGGCCGAGGCAGGACAGGGGCCCCGAGGCCAGACGGCTGGGCTGGGTCCGGCGCTGCCTCGGGTAAGTCCCCTTCTCTGCACCCCACCCAGCTCCGGAACGGCCCAGGACAGGGCTCAGCGAGGGGGGAGGGAGCCTCGGAGGCTGAGCCCCCAGCATCTTGCCCGGCGCGTGGCGCTGGCGGGAAACAAATAGGAAAGCCGAGCGAACACCCGTGTGCCAGGCTGAGCTCGCGCCGTGTGCCCCGCCGCCCCCAGGACGCCCTGCCCGGGGTGCTGAGTCGCTTCCAGAGGACGGCCAGGCGCTGGCAGGGCTCGAGGGCTGGCGCGTCGCCGCTGTGCCGTGTGGCTCGGGGAAAAGCCTGTGCTCTGCGCAGACGCAGTGCCCCCCCCGCCGTGTGTCCCACCCTGGACGCGTGGGCTCTGCCATGTCAGCTGGTGCGTCCAGGGCCGGCTCTCTGAGGGTCTCCGAGCTCTCCTCTGCCCGCCGGGGCTGTGACCACCGACATCACGCTATCTGCTGGACCTCAGCGCGGGGAGGGGCCCCTGTCGGCAGCCCAGACCCCCGGCTCTGACCGCGTGGGCCGCGTGGGCTTCCTCCTCCTCACGGACCCTTCCTCGGGGTTCCCGTTAATGTCACCTTCTCCGGAGTCTACAGGGCTGGTGTCTGCTCCGGGAAGGCCTCTGGCCTTGGCAGAGCGGAGCCCACCTGCGGGCGTCCCTCACTGATGGCCTGGGTGGGCTGAGCCCCCGGCACCAGCACGCCTCACTGCCCCCTCCCCACCCCTCCAGCTTCCGCGCCTTCCTGGGGCCCCATGCAGAGCTGCCCGAGCCAGCAGGTGCCACTGTGTCTGCGGCTGGCACAGCAGGGCCGGACGTGCACCCCTCCCCGCGCCCCGCCACGCTGTCTTCCAGGTGGACCCGAGGCCGGCGCACCTGGAGGCAGCAGCTCTCCCGCCGAGGCCTCTCCTCGGGACGCCAGCAAATCAATGAGCTCGGCGCTCCTTGCTTCTGCCGCTGGGCCTCACTGGAGTGTGACAGGGCGTTGCCAAGGCAACAGCACCTCCGCTCCCCATCCTCGGCGAATTTCCCAGCAAATGGGGCCCGAAGCCCACACGTGTGCTGTGCTCAGCGCCTTCAGGAGCCAGCCGCGCCCCTGCTTCCTTCTCAGGCCCCCCCCCCCCCCGTTCTCCTTCCCCCCACCCCGGGGGGCCGGTCGTCCCCGCTGAACTGGATGTGGGGCGTGACCGGGGGTTACTGGTAGCAGCAGGGGCTGTGCTGGGGCCTGGACAGAGCAGGCAGGGCCTTGACAGCTGGGAGACACCTGCTGATTTCAGGGGGCCAAGTAGGGAAATGACGCTCTGGGGCCTTGGTGGGGGTCACGTGAGTGACCACACAGCTTGGTCCTGGTGGGCTGGGTGCCTGGAGCCAGTGCAGAAATGGGAGGGGCTGGAATGTTCTCTGAGAGTGAGCAGGAGCTGGATGTGCTGGCGGGTGGGGAACGGGGCACTGAGGCAGCTGCAGATACACTGGTTTGAGGCTCCAGGGAGGGTGGGAGCCTCGGGGGGGGGGTGTCCCGGCAGGGGGCCTGCCAGGGCCTGTGCCGACCAAGGCAGGGCCGCAGGCGAAGGGGGCCCATGGGCTCCCCTGCAGGCATGCCTTCCTGAGATGCAGGGTGGCCCCGGCCGTGGGCTGCCCACCCTCCCAGGTGAGAAGCCGGACCTCAGGTGGGAGCCCAGCCCGAGCCAGGGCCCTGGGGCAGCTCATGGAAAGGGAGGACCAATGCCGACATCCCTTGGAGGGGCCGGGAGGGGGCTCTAGGTCCCAGGCAGCGGCCTGGACTTTGTTATCCAGAGCCAGCCTGGACCCCCGTGGAGCCTCCCTGACGGTTGGGCTCCTACTCAGGCCCTGAGCTTTGCCCCAAGCCCCCCGAGACCTCCACCAAAGGCTCAGAGGATCCTCGGGTGGATCCCATTGTCAGGTGGTGGGGGAGGGGACCTGGGCTGACACTGGGGACACTCACACGCGTGTGCCTGACGTGCACCCCCTGTGTACACGTTTCCCCCATGCTGCGTCCGGCTTCTCAGAGATGGAGCTCAGCACAGCGGGTCCCCCGTGGCCGGGTCCCAGCAGCCCGTCCTCCCCGCTGTGCCGCCCTGCCCCAAGGATCCTGCTTGGCTCTGATCTCCCCTTGTCCCTCCCCAGATCCCACTCTTGCAGCCAGGAGCCATCAGGGGACAGGAGCGCCCATGACAGAGCTGCCACCCATGGGCGGTCGCCTTGTGCAGGGCCTGATGCCGAAACACCCTTCAAGCCGCGCTCTCTCTGCCCTGGGTGGGCACTGCTGGCCCGAGCTTGCCTGGAGGTGGCAGGAGCCGCCTTTGAGATCGGCACCTCCCCTACCCGGGCTGCCCTGCCTCTGCTCCAAAGCGGGGGTCTCGCTGAACCCCCTACGGCGCACCTCTGCAGAGAGCGGCTCAGCGGCCTGAAGCGTCCCCAGGGTGTCGCTCAAGACAGAAGCCTAAAGCAAACGGAAGGGCTGCGCACTCCAGCCATGGTGCTTGCTCCGGGAAGAAAGGGCACAGCAAAATAAGACGTCCCAGCGTCTTCGCCTGCTGTCCGGGAGATGCCCCCGGGGGTCCTCTCCGGGCTGCTGCCCTCCCGGTCCGTCACTGTCTCTGTTCTGATGGGTGGGCTCAGCACCCATGGGAGTGGCGGGAAGTTAGGTGAACACGGGGCTCAGGGAGCCGTGAGCCCATCTCCTGCCCCCTCTGTGGATGCTTAGAGGGCTCGGGAGCCAGACTCGAGTGGGACACTGGCGCCTTGTCAACAGGCCACTTGTTCCCACCCCCCCATCCCAAAAAGGCCTCTGGCATCGCTGGGGGACCCCAGGGGCTTGGCTCGCCAGAGCCTAACTCACTAGCTGGACACACGGACGTCTGGAGGCAAAGGCCTGACCCGCCCTCTACCCGGTCACCGTCTCCTGTGATGGGGCTTCCCGGGACCCACCCCGTGGAGCGGCAGGGAGGGAAGCAGGGAGCCATGGTCCTGTTCCCCCAGCACCCTCCTCCTTGTGAGGGTCTCCTGGGACACGCAGGTGTCCTGGGGGAGGGGTGGTGCAGGGATACCGGCGGGTGGGGGGTCTCCCATCTAAGCCCCCAGCCCCTGGCCAGCCTCACCCTGGGCTTCGCCGCCTCACTCAGCTGGGGAGCCCCCAGCGACTGGGGTTGGAGTCAGGGTTCATTTTCCCCCGGGGGCCAGGGGAGTCCCCTTCCCTGTAAGCGTGGCCCCGAGGCAGTCACAGCTGCAGCTCCTGCAGCCTCCACCCGGACGCCCCGTGGCCCCCACCCCGCCGGGTCCCTGGCCCACGCGCCCCACGGCCCCTGCTGCTGACCATGGCCACGGCTGCCTGTCCCGAGCGTCCGCCCGTGTTCAAAGCCAGTGCTGTGCGTGCCGGCCGAGCTGTGGGAGCTCGGGGTTTACAGTGCTTGCTCTGCTCCGTCTCCTTCCCTGGACCGGGTGCCCCAGAGCAAGCAGCGTCCGCCAAGTCCTGCTCACCGGGCACAGCCTGAGATCTGGGCCCTTTGCCGCCGGTCCAGGCAGCCTCGGCCGCGTTGCCAGGGCCCAGGTCAGGAGCCGGGCTCTGGCGCTGGGGCTGCAGGGTGCCGGTGGGTGGGGGACGCGTGTGAAAGGCGCTGGTGGTGGCTCCTGCAGCGCCTGCGCAGTCCCCTCCTTCCCCGTGGAGTCAGCGCTGCACTCCTGTCAAACCCGTGCTACTGGGCGTGTGTGCACGGGCGTGTCTCTGTGTGCATGTCACTGGGTCCGTGTGTGCATGTGTCCGTGCACGTGTGCCTGTGTGCCCACGTGTGCTGGTGTGCACACAGTGTGCGGTGTATGTGTGTGTCCGTGCACGTGTGCCTGTGTGCCCGCGTGTGCTGGTGTGCACACGTGTGTGCGGTGTATGTGTGTGTACACATGTGTGTCCGTGCACGTGTGCCTGTGTGCCCGCGTGTGCTGGTGTGCACACGTGTGTGCGGTGTATGTGTGTACACATGTGTGTCCGTGCACGTGTGCCTGTGTGCCCGCGTGTGCTGATGTGCACACGTGTGTGCGGTGTATGTGTGTGTCCGTGCATGTGCGCATGTGCGTGCATGCATGTGTGTGTGTGTTGGCGTGTCCCCGGCCTCTCTGGGGTCTCTCTGTGCGTCTGCTCCCAGGCCGGCTGACTGGATCCCTGCGCACTCGCAGGAACTGCTGAGGTGCCAGGTGTGCCTGTGTGTCCACGTGCATGCGTGTGCGCATGTGTGTCCACGTATGTACATGTGCACATGCGTGTGGAACTGCTGAGGCCCCTGTGCGGCTTCTTCAGCCCTGGCTGTGGTGCGGCTTCCACACCCGTGTGAGACCAGCCTGGCAGTGTCTCTGCCTCGTGTGAGGATGGACCGGTCAGGTGAGCAGACTCGGGGGCCCCGCGGGGAGGCCCCGGGCCCGGGGACCCCAGCCCCACCCCGAGTTTTCCATCGCGGTCTGCCGGTCGTGCTCCGGGGCTTCCAGGGAGGGGCGTGGCCGTGGCTTGGCCGTGGCTGTTCCGCTGCGTTTGTTCCTTCCGGGGAGTCTGGTGCGCTCCTGGGAAGCAGGCCTGGGAGGCGGTTCTAACCGCTCGCTGACACACAAGCACGCGACGGCGTCCGTGTCCTCGGCCGCAGCCCCGCAGAGTTCAGTCCGGGCATCGTCTTGCAGCGTCCTGGCGTTTTCTTAATGCGAGCGATCATTCTGTTCACACAGGCCACCACCACTTCCCGGACCGGTCAACCCGGACCCCGAAAGACCGAGGGAGAGAGGGAGAGAGGGAGGGGGGGTGGGAGCGGGAGAGAGGGAGAGAGAGAGAATCTTCCACTCAAATGGCCACAATGGCTGGAGCTGCGCTGATCCAAAGCCAGGAGCCAGGAGCTTCTTCCAGGTCGCCCACTTGGGTGCGGGGGCCCAGGGACTTGGGGCGTCCTCCACTGCTTTCCCAGGTGCATTGAAAGGGAGCTGGATCGGAAGTGGAGCAGCTGGGACACAAGCCGGCGCCCATGTGGGATGCCGGCACTGCAGGCGGCGGCTTTTCCCGCTACGTCACGGAGCCGGCCCCTGCGTGTGGTTTTTCATCCATTTATTTCCAAACGTACTTTGTACCTTGGCGCTTCTCCCGCACAGTGTGTGGTCTCGCTCCCTAGTCATTCATTCCAGGGCCTCCTGCTCTCAGGTGGGGCCTGTGCCCTGTGTCTGGTTAGTCTCCAAGCATATTTATCATTTTGCTTTTGCCCTTTCCGGCTTGGCTGGGCGTCCCCGCGGCGTTGTGCTCTGGTTAGGGCGGGGGCTGCACATCAGCCGGTCCCTCATCTCTCAGCCGGCCTAGGGTCCGCGTGGTTCCACCTGCCGGGGGTCTGTTCACGACCCATCCCCCAACACCCCGTCCTGCTGCACCCCTGTCCCCAACGCCCCAACCCTGCACCTGCCGCTGTCCCTGGGTTTCCTCGCTGTGGCTCTGCCTGTAGCAGGCGCCGGGGTGGAGGCAGCTGGAGAGCCAGAGCCGTTCCGTCCCCCGCCGTTTGCTCTCTGGAGCTTTCCGCCCACTGTGACGGGCGGGCGACGTCCTCAGCGTCTCCTGGACAGGGCGGGGACAGCGCCCCTGCGCCTGGGGAGGCCTCTGTTCTCCGCTGCTGATGCAGCCTTTTTGTCCTTTTAAGATTTATTTGTTTGTTTGTGAGGAGAGAGGGGGAGAAACAGAGAGAGAGGTACTGAGGTGGAGAGAGAGAGAGAGGGAGAGAGAGAGAGAGGGAGAGAGAGAGAGAGGGAGAGAGAGAGAGAGAGAGAGAGAGAGAGAGGTCTTCCACCCACTGGTTCACTCCCCAAATGGCCACAATGGCCGGAGCTGGGCCGATCCAAAGCCAGGAGCCAGGAGCTTCTTCCGGGTCTCCCACGCAGGTGCAGGGGCCCAAGCACTTGGGGCATCTTCTACTGCTTTCCCAGGCCATAGCAGAGAGCTGGATCGGAAGTGGAGCAGCCAGGACTAGAACCGGGATGAGGCACCGCAGGTGGAGGTTTTACCTGCTGCACCGCAGCGCCGGCCCCGCTAGGATTTTTTTTTTTTTTTTTTTTTTTTTTTTTTTACAGTTTCTGTTTCCCTGCTGTCTGATTTTTTTGTCTTTGCGTTCATCATGAAAACGTTCTCCCCTCCCACTTCTCACCGGGGTTCCTGACCCTTGGCTCACAGAGCAAGTTCGCCTTGATTCTTTCCCTCTGGAGTGATGGAGACATTGTTGCCGCGCTGGGTTCCCGGAGCTGCCCCAGAGAGGGCTGTGTTCCTGCTGTAGCAGCCAGTCGTGCCAGGTCCCAGCGGGAAACCCAGTCCTGCTGTCGCTGGTGGGGGCGTCAGGCAGGGTTGTGGAGGCTGAGCCAGGAGGAGGTCGGAGTGCAGAGGCTTGTCCTGAAAACTGGCTCGGGCCCGGCGCTGCGGCGTAGTGGGTAAAGCATCCCATACGGGTGCCGGTTCGAGTCCCGGCTGCTCCACTTCCGATCCAGCTCTCTGCTGTGGCCTGGGAAAGCAGTGGAAGATGGCCCACGTGTATGGGAGACCCAGATGGAGCTCCAGGCTCCTGGCTACAGCCTGGCCCAGCTCAGGGTGTTGTAGGCATTTGGGGACTGAACTGGCAGATGGAAGACTCCTCTCTCCCTCTCCCTCTCCCTCTCCCTCTCCCTCTCCCTCTCCCTCTCCCTCTCCCTCTCCCTCTCCCTCTCCCTCTCCCTCTCCCTCTCCCTCCCTCTGTCCATCCGTTTCTATAACTCTGAGTTCTAAATAAACAAACACATCTTTAATAATAAAAATAGAGAACCGGCTCAGGAGACAGCAGAGCTGAGGGGTCCCATGCCTGCCCCCTGCCGGCTGGAGCGTTGGTGGCGTGAGCTCAGGTTTGCATGCAAGGGGCCGAGATCTAGGGAGCAGAGGAGGCCCAGGCCACGGGCAGGGAGGAGCCACACCTCAGCCCACGCAGACAGGGACGGCATTTCCCCTGGCATCCTCTTGTGCATGGCTTGTGCTGCCGATCCCAACGGCAGTGTCAGGAGGGAGTGCGGACCCGGACGTGGCACAGATCATACGTGGCTGCCTGCCGGCACCCCCTACCCAGGCCCGTTGACCACACCCTTCCCCACCCCAACGGGGGCCCAGGTCCACTTGTCCACTTGTCTGCCCCACGCCTGTGTGCGCCGGGGCCCTGCCCAGGGGGTCTCCTACCCTCGGCGGTGCCCCCTCCCCTCCCCCTCTCGCTTCTCCAGCAGGCCCATGGCCTCCCACGGGGGATTTCCCAGCACGGCGCCAGCTCCCGGGCACCGGCCTGTGCGTGGCTGTGGCAGGTGACTTGCCACGGGCCGGCCACGTGAAGCCGGTGTTCCCCCCCTCCCCCCCGCGCCCGCGGTATCATCTCTGGGGAGCGTGTGGGTTGCTGGGTTTTATTTGTCGACACTGGGAGCGGAGCGCTGGGAACCATTTCTTATTTTTGGAGCTGCTGACCATCTGGAGAGGCATCTTTGTGTGGAGCACAGCGAGAGCCGGTCCCTGCGCACAGGGTCAGCCTGGAACCCCCCCCCCCCACCGTTCCGTGTCAACCCCAGGGGGCAGCCGGGGGCGCTGGAACCCTCCGTGGGGCCTCAAGTCTGTTTCCAATTTCCCGTGACACAGAGGTCCCAGTGGCACTGGGCTTCTGCCGTGACATCACCAGGCTCCCACGGTGGACCAGGCTCGCCTTTGCCCCCCCCCCCCCCCCCGCCCCGTCTTCCTTTCTTACAAAGACTACTCATGTGAAAGGCACAGTCACACACGCACAGCTCCTGTATCCACAGTTCCCTCCCCAGATGCCGCAACGGCCCCGGGCTGGGCCAGGCTGAAGCCAGGAGCCAGGAGCTCCATCCGGGTCTCCCACGGGGGTGCAGGGACCCAACCACTTGAGCCATCATTTTTGTTTTAAAGATCTATTTATTTATTTGAGAGGCAGAGTTACAGCCAGGGCAGGGAGGAGAGAGAGAGAGAGAGAGAGAGAGAGAGAGAGAGAGAGGTATTCCGTCCACTGGTTTACTCTGCAAAGGGTTGCAATGGCCAGAGCTGGGCCAATCTGAAGCCAGGAGCCAGGAGCTTCTTCCGGGTCTCCCACGTGGGTGCAGGGGCCCAAGGACTTGGGCCATCCTCCAGTGCTTTCCCAGGCCACAGCAGAGAGCTGGGTCAGAAGTGGAGCAGCTGAGACTGGAACCAGCGCCCATATGGGATGCCGGCACCGCAGGCGGTGGCTTTACCCACTACGCCACAGCACCAGCTTCCTGAGCCACCATTTGCTGTGTCCAGGCCACGGCCACGGGGAGCCACGGCCCGGCCTCGCAGGCTGCACCAGCGGGCGGGTGGGTGAGGGCCTTGCCTGCTTCCCTCCAGGCAGCAGCCGGTCGGGTGGGGGACATTCGGGGGCCGGCCCAGGCCACCCTGTCCCATTGGTGGGAGGGGGCGTTTCCTGCACTCCCGCCTTGGAGAGCCTGGCCCTGGCCCTCTGTCCGTGTGTCCAGGGTGCAGGGTGGCCTCTGGGATCGACGGGCCAGGGAAGGGGCGCCGTGTTTCGTGGCTGAGCGCTGGGGCAGGTGTTGGGAAGGACCGTGTTATAAATAATCGATGCCGACTTCTCCGGTTTTATGTAATGAGACACGGTTGGCTCTGTCCGCCCGCGGTAGCCTGGCTGATGGGTGCAGGAGACAGAATTTTAAACGAGCGCCTGCTCCGATTTCCCTCTTGATTTTTTTTAAAAATCCTACTTAAAATAAAACTCCGTGCCAGCAGCAGGGGAGATGAGAGCCCGGCTTCTCCTCTGTGGAGCGACAGCGCCAGGCCGCACGCGCCAGCTGTGCCCGTCCCACTGCGCCTCCTGGCACGACGCCCGCAGGGAGCAGGTGCCAAGACTCACCCAGAGACCCCGGCCTCGCACGGCCTGGTGAGCTCCCTGCCGTACCGTCAGGGGATTTTCAAGGGAGACGCAGCGCGGGAGGGAGCAGGGGAGCCGGGTGGGGGGCACGGGCTCCCCTTTGTGGGTGGCTGGCCAGCCCGGGGTCTGATGTAGTGATGTGTGGCCGGGAGCCTTCGGAGCCTGGTGCCAGGGGAGGGACTTGAAGTGGAAGGCGTCCCCAGCTGCCCTGGCTGCGACCTGGCCCCGCCCCCGGCGGTGACCACCTCGTGGCACCCTGCTCTCCGAGGCTTGGTCCAGCGTCTGTGTCCAGTGCCTTCCGGGCATGGGGGCCAGCGGGGGCCCTCACTGGCACAGAAGCCTTTCAGAGTCTCCTGGAAGTGGTCAATGTGCGGACACTGGCTGCCGGCAGTGTGGTTGCCCCCCTGCAGAGTGGGAGCCGTGCCGGGATGGCCGCCCGCCCACCCGCCCGCCGAGTTTGGAGCACGGGCACCAAGGTGGGCTCTTCTCACCCCCTGGCCTCTCCAGGATCCCGGCCCCTCAGGGAACCGTGGCTGTGGCTCCCTTTTTTGTCCCGGGACTGTGGAGTTTGGGATGTGGGCGTGTCCGGCCTTGGAACACCCTCCTCTGCTGCCACTCAGGGTGCTGAGAGTGGGACATCCTTGGGCAGCGGCCAGCGTGGTCCCCTGGAAGCCCCGCCTTGTGCAGTTCGTGGGCGACTGCCTCGGAGCCTCGCCCACCCTCCACTGGGGCGCAGGAGGCAGCGGGGGTGGGGCAGGGCACGAGCGTCTGGCCATCCGACCGTGGCTGCTCCTGCGAAGGCCTGGAGTGGGTGCTGGCTGCCCCGGGGTGCCCCCGAGCCCCCCAGCCCCAGGAACCCCTGGAGGCCCTCCCCCGAGACAGCCCAGGTCCCTTCCTCATGGGCTTAGCCCCCGGACTGTGCTGACGACCACGTCGCCCCCCCCCCCCCGGCCACGTGTGAAGGAGGAGCAGACCACGGACGCTAACAGGGGCGGGGGCTGCGTGGAGGGTGACACAGCCGTGGTGACCGGGAGGCTGACTTCATTGGCCAGGGAGCCAGGAGGAGTTATTATTATTATTTATTTATTTTTTTGGAAAACAAAGCAATTTTCCAAGGACACAGCTTGCAGACTCCCACCGTCAGCGCCGGGGCTCTGGCTGTGAGACCGACGGCCGCGGCCGATCGGACCCAGGGCGCGGAGAGTGCGCGCAGGCAGGGCTGCTCCTAGGTGGGGGACCCCAGCCCGGAGCCACATGGGGGGCGGCTGTGCTGGGTGGCTGCTGCACCCCCCATGGGGGCTTTCGAGGTGGAGATGGGAAGCAGGCGGCCCCAGCCTTCGTGGGAGCAGCTGCCCCCCCCCAGCTCTGCTGAACCCCCCCCCCCAGCCCGCTCCTCAGTGGGCCTCCAGGCCTCGGGGCACCACAGGGGACGCGGTGTGGGGGGCAGAGGGCCTGCCGCTGACCACAGCCGGGCGGTCAGCAGCTCCAGCCTGCGGGGATTCTGCAGGACCGAGATCCCTCCCTGCGAGGACGGAGGGCGCCCCAGCTGGGCGGGCAGGCAGGCAGGCGCCCAGGCCCCAGTGCCCAGGGCTGCTCCGAGATGACCGCGGCCTATGCGGCTCAGCCAGCGTCACGGCGGCTCACCCAGGACGGCGCCGGCCCTTCCCGGCCCCCTCCACGGTGCTCTCGTCTGCGTGGGGCAGCGCTGGTCTCTTCCTCCAAAGGACTCGGCTCCCATGGCCTCATGGGAACCCGGCCGCCGGCCCAGGCTCCTGCCCCTGTCACCCAGCCTCTGACCCTGAGGGGACAGGCTGAGCCGCAGCACCCCCCTGGGCACAGCCAGGAGCGGGCGCTTCTGTTGGAGTCTTCCTGGCTGGCCGTGGCATTGCGAGTTGGGTTTGAGCGCTGTGCATCAGGGAAACTTCTAGAAACCGTACCCATGGGAGGTGTGCGGCTGGGACCTGCTCTCCGGGTCTGGCGTGTCGGTGGGCGGCGGCGGCGGTGTGGTGGGGCTGGCCCTGGGCCGTTGGCTCCCGGTGCTTCCCCAAGTCTTGCCTTCGTTACATTTGAAAGTTCCAAGGCTTTGTTCATTGAATTTTAAAATGAAGAAATATTGATCTGGAGTTAATTGATTCCTTGTGTTTTTTTCCACCTTCTGGCTGGGCGCTTGGACACAGTCCTGGCCTCTCCTGTGCGTGGCCCTGGGTGGGACACCTGGAGGCTGCCTGCCCGGGGGCCAGGGGCCACACACGGGAGGGATCCCCAGAGGCCACTCCCCGGACCACACGGCCCAGAATGCCCGAGTGTGGGGCCCCAGCACTGCTGTCCTGTGGGCTTGGGTGACGACGCCACCCTGAACCCCAGTGTCCTTGTTGGCACAAGGGACAAGACCGGGGACACTCGGAGTCCATGCAGTGAGCATGGATGGCGTGCCCAGAGGAGCCGTGTGCATGTCTGTGGGTGTGTACACATGTGTGTATCCTGCACGTGTGCATGTACATGTGTGTGGCCTATGCATGTACACCTGTATGGTCTGTGCTTGTGTGCATGTAGTCTCTGTGTGCACATACATGTGTGTGCAGGTGCACGCGTGTGGTCTGCATGTGTGCGTGCAGTACATGTGTGTGCGGTACATGTGTGCAGGTGCATGTGTGTGGTCTGCATGCGTTGTGCAGTACATGTGTGTGCAGTACATGTGTGTGCAGGTGCATGTATGTGTGTCCCCTGCTCCCTCTCTGGCCCACTGGCTGCAGCAGGCGCCATCCACGGGTATCTCGTGTTGGCGGGAACTTGCCGGGTTCCTCCTGGTGCGCCCATGGAGGAACGTGGATGAGAACCCTGGGCTACGGGACCTGGCCCTGCTCCCGCTGTGGGGTTCCCGCCACGGCTTTCGGCGTCCACCGTCGCCCTGAAGGGGACACGGCGCTGCTCAGCCCCAAGGCCCCCGGCAGGGACTCACCGGGGAGTGCTGGGTGCGAGGCTTTGATAGGCAGGGCCAGGAGCTTCCTCCAGGTCTCCCACGTGGGTGCAGGGGCCCAAGGACTTGGGCCATCTTCCATTGTTTTCCCAGGCCGCAGCAGAGAGCTGGATCGGAAGTGGAGCAGCTGGGACTCGAACTGGCAGCCATGTGGGATGCCGGCACTGCAGGTGGAGGCGTAGCCCACTGTACCGCAGCCCGCCCCCCCCTCAGTGGAATCTTACTGAGCCTTGTAAAAGAAGGCGTCCTGACACCCACAAAACACGGACGACCGCGAGGCGGCCACAGGGCAGGTCCTGTCTGGTGCGCTCACAGGAGCTGGGAAGTAGAATGGGGTGGGGGCCGGGAGTCAGTGTGGGCTGGGGACGTTCCAGTTCAGGGACGTGGGTCGGGAGGGCTGCACACAGTGTGCGTGTGTGCCACTCGGTGGCATGCTGGAAGACAGGCGTGGGTGGGGGGAGGTGGCCCGCGCCCCCCACCGAAGCTCAGCTCCCACTTCCAGCTCCAGCCCCAGCTCCCTGCCGGTGCAGACCCCGGGGCCCGGTGATGGCGCGAGTGGCTGCGTTCCTGCCCCCTGCAGAGGCCTGGGCTGTGTTCCCGGCTCCGGGGAGAGCACCAGCCGAGGTCCGAGAGCAAGGCTGCTGGCCCAGTGGGCGGCTGTCCTCCGGGGCCTCAGGCAGGGAGGTCATGGGGCTGGTGCCCAGAGGGGGCTCCCGGGGACCCCAAGTGAGGCTTCAGATTTAGGTGCAGATGGGAGAGGGGCCCTGTGGGGGAAGGGACGGGTCTGGCCCGTGGCTGGGGGACCTCGGGGCGGCCCCTTTCCTGGGCCGCAGCTTTCTGTCTGCGTGGCCGCCCAGCGTGGCCGCCTGCTGCGTGCGTGTGGCTCCGGGGTGCACAGGCCCCGTCTGCTCTTGGCTGCTTTGTCAGCAGGCTGCAGGGCAGAGGCCGCGGGCAGGACGGGGGTGCACCTGTGCTGGGGGCGGGGCGCTGTCTGTCACATCTCCGGGAGAGGCCAGTGCCCACTGCGGCCCTCACGGCAACGCCGGGCAGCCCCAGGAGCCCGCCCTCTGCTGCTGGGACCCTAGCCCTTCAGGGAGCCCATTTCACCCTGGAAACGCCCTCGGCCCTCACCTTCCTCACATCCCCACAGCCGGCCTGGGAGGGCGCTGCCGGGCAGCTTCTGGCCTCTGCAGGACCCGGGCCGAGGGGCACAGGGCGGCTGCCTTGGGGGCTGGGGCTCCTCCTGAGTATGGGGTGGGCGGGGCACCTGGCTCTCAAGCCCCGCTCCTGCTGTGTCTCTCAGAGGCTGCCCCACGCATGGCTGCGGGAGACCCTGAGGTCAGAGCCACACGGCGGGGACCCCCGGCTCTGTGCACCTGCGGGAGAGGGGTTCCTGGTGCTGCAGCGATGGGGGTGCAGCCGGGCACTGATCTGACGTCTTTGGGGGGGCCCTCGCCTCCCACAGTCTCGAAGCTGCCCTGGACCAACGTAAGCGCTGGGCCAGCTCTGTAGGGACCTGATGGCTGGCGAGGGGGACAGGAGACAAGGAACCTCAGCCCACAGGCCATGTGCCCGGCTGTGGTCACGGGGCCCTCGCCCTCCAGAGGCAGGGACGCGCTGGGCCAGGCCAGCCTTGCTCCCCACTGCCCTCCGAGATGGCTGCTGAGAAGGGGCCCTGGGTGCCCTGGGCAGCAAAGCCTGCCCATTTGTGAGGGCCCAGGGCTGGTTCCTGGGTGTAGCACTTCCTCCTCAGCCAGCTGCCCACCCCTGCAGGACCCAGAGACGGGGGCAGTGGTGCCTGGCAGCGGCCCCTGGGGGCTCCTTCTGGTAGCCCGAGGGCTGTCTGGGCCGGGCCGGGGCGCCGCTGTGCCTCACATGTTCCAGTACCACCAGGCCAGCATGTGAAACGCAGGGCACAGAGAAGCGACCGTGTCTCCCGACGTGGCCCAGGCACCCTGCAGCCTGTGCCATCACCAGCTGCCGCCACCAACACAGAACAAAACGCCAGGGCTCCCAGGCCTCTCTCCCGGGCGCCCCGAGCTCTGGCCTCTCTTAAAACTTTCCCAAGGTACCCAGCCCCCCTCCCGCGCTCTCCCTGCCGGCCCAGGCCAAGGCCACCCTGCTGTCGTAAGATGTGCTTGTCCGAAACAGCTCAGAAACGCGCCAGCCTGCGCCTGTCCCACGGCGGGCCCTCGGTTCACGGGAGGCCACTTCCCAGTTGGAGAGACCGAGGCGCAGAGGCCTCGAGACACGGAGCTGGGCGGCGGACGGTCTGGCTCGGAACCCAGTGTTCTGTTCAAACCTCTTGAGCCGCATTGCGTGGAGGCAGAGGTGAGGGGACCGGTGTGCTGGGCAGGGGACAGCCACGTCCTTTGGGGCCCTCTCTGCCCACAGAAGCATCCCGAGGAGCACAGGCGAAGCTGGCCAGTCCCCCCCACGGAGGGGGCAGCCGGAGGTGAGGCTCCCAAGGCTGGGTGCCCAGGGAGCACCATGGACTGCGTCTCACCTAGCAGAGTGGCTCCCGGCACCTGTGGGGGCCACAGGTGCTCACGCGGCAGTGGGCTTGGGTCCCTCCTGCAGGCTCAGAGGTAGGAGCCGTCTGTGCCTCGCTCCTGGCTCCTGGTGGCTGCTGGGGCCCCTCGGACCCCTGGCTGCGCCGTTCCGCGGCCGCCTTGCTGTGTCTCCCTCTCTGTCTCGGAGGGACAGCAGCCATTGGATGAGCTGTATCTGTAGTGACCTCACCCGGGCTGATCTCACTCCCAGGTGAGGTCTCGCCTGCAGGCACCAGGGCTGAGGGAGTGCACACACCTGTTGGGGGGACACTACTGAACCCCAATATCACGGGGTCAAGTCAGAGCCTCGCGCGCACAGGAAGGTTCCCAGCCTCCATCCAAGAAACTCCGTCTGTTCTTTTGCCTCCTGCCTGGCTACAGCCCTGGGCTGGCTCCGGAGGTCCTGGCTCACCTGTGGGCTGCAGGAGGGAGGGGTCCTGGGCTGGGCACCCTGCCGCCTCTGCCCCCAGCACACGCGGGGTCACACGGCACAGAAGCCCACCCTGGTCCCCACGCTTCTCCCCTGGTGCTCCAAGGCCCCGTCTCCATGGTAATCTCACAAATCCTCGGGCTTAGGGGAGGATATTCTCAGTCAAGCTAAACACACCCTCGTGAGAAGGGCTTTGGACGATCCCGAAGGCGGGTAGTGACTGCTCACCGCACCTGCTGTTGCGACTGCTTTCGGGTGTTTCCTGGGGCTGCGGGTGCCCCCTCGGCCGTCAGTTACAGGAGCCGACACCTGGCTGTCCCCGCTCGAGGATCGTGGTCTGATGTACCCACTCGGGGCCAGCGGCTCTCCAGCGCCGGGTTCTCCCGCCATCGCCTACAGCTCAGCATTGAGTCCAGGAACAGGGAGGGCGGAGTGAGACCCACGCGGACAGTGACAGCTGCCCACAGCCTACAAGTGCTGGGGATGGCGGCCGCAGCCAGGGTCCGGGCTGCCCGGAGTGGGGGTCGCCTCGACTGGCCCTGGCTTGTGCTGGGCACAGCCAAGGGCAGGCTGGGGGCTTAGCGTGGACGGTGGGTCTCGGGGGTCCTCACCCTCGTGTCACATTGGAATCCGGGAAGGGGGCCTTGAGACTGGCCAGTGCCGGGTCCTACGCCAGACCAAGGTGTGCCCTGCACAGGACTCTCGCAGAGTTCCCCAGGTGACTCACCTGCGGCCAGGTTGAATGTCAGAGGTCCTGTGCTGCCCCAGACCCTCTGTGTCCTGTCTGGATGCCTGTTGTCCAGGCCGGGCTCCTGCACACCCAGCCCCATGGGGCAGGAACAGGGCGTCACCTCCTGCTGCTGCCCCGCCCAGCTTCCTGCAGGCTGGGGCGTTCTCCTCTCCCAGAGTTCCCTGCCGCCTGCTGTGGCCACACCCCCTCATCCCCCCACCAGTTGCCCCGCCTCCTTCAGTCCTGGCCTAGAAGCGCCCTCCTTGGGTCTCTAACGCGCAGCCCCGACTCCACGCTAGGTGCTTTGTCATACAACTCCTGGCACAGAGGGGGCCTCTGTGGCATTCACTAAGCAGGGGGGCTCTAACAAGGCTCTGGTCCCCCAAATCCAGGGTCTGCCAGTGGGGACATATGGTGTCAGGTGCCAGTGGGGACATGCGGTGTCAGGTGCCAGCCTGGAGCACTCGCAGTGGGGACACCCAGCTGGGGCCGTCTGCCCTCTGTCCCGTTGGTGAGAGCCGTGGGTCCCTGCTGGCCCGCACCGTGTGTGCGGCAGGCGGCCACCCCCGGCCAAGCTGAGGCTGTGCCCCGCGTCCCCGGCCTCCAGCTGGGGCTCCCGGCAGGGCCGATGCTGGCGACCTCCCCAAAGCTTTCATCGCTGCTTTCCCGGCGCTGAACATCCACAGGCAAACACGGATCAGCAAGAGCTTCTTGCCGTCGTCTCAAAGCAGAGCTGGGGCGCCAGGCACGGGGTCTGGAGCAGCCCCGGAAGCCACACACACACTGGTCTCCTTTTGCACACAGCCGCCTTGGAACGAGGAGAGACAGGGGTTGGGCTCGGGTGGGACAGGGCAGGCAGGGCAAGCCTGGGCCAGTGGCTTCTCCTGCCCGTTCCCCAGACCGCAGGCTGCAACTCGGGACCCCGAGAGCTTGCCCGCTGTCAGCTCCAGCACCGCGCGTGAGAACCTCACACAGCGCCTCCACGAGGGGAACCCGGGCACCTTCCGCCCCTCCTCCCCCTCAGAGCTCTGCGTGGCTGCCCGACGACAGCTGAGATGCAGGGAGGCGCCACAGATCCGCAGCACTGAAGCCACACTTACGCAAGAAATTGCGGAAATTCAGAGCCACCTTGGAAGCCTGTGTGTCACCTCCCAGCTCTTCTAAAGCATCCAACACATTCCCTAGGGCAGCCACTGAGCCACCTGCACAGAGCAGTCAGGAGCCCCCATGCGGAAAGCAAACCCTCGCCCTCTGTGGACCAGGCGCTCAGGCGGGGAAGCCGCCCCTGGGAGCCGAGCTGGCCACGCAAGAGTCGTTCAGCCGCCTACGGTAGACGGAAGCCTGACTCAGTCACACGCCTCCGTCCTCGATTTCTCCATCAGTACATCCACGCATCCACCCACGCACCCACTCCTCCGTCCTCTCTCCCTCCATCCGTCCACTTATCTATCCATTCATCTCTCCATCTCTCCACCCATCCATCTACCCACCATCAGTCCATCCACCCATCCACCCACCCATCCACCCACTGATCTAGCCATCCACTCACCCCTCCGCTAGCCAGAGATCAAACATTCACCGAGAAGCAGCCAGGCTCTGCTTTGTGCACTGGCTCCAGGAGATAGAAACAGAAATAGAAACGCAAACAGGTGGCATCTGCCTCTCTGTGGGCTTCGTGAGCCCCTGGGGGAGCAGACTGTGGCCACCAGTAACGGAACCAGTAAGAGTCCAGGGACAAAGGCAAGGAGTCGGTGGGTGGTGGGTGTGGTGCCCTGGGAGCCTGGGAGCTGGGGTGGGGGGGTGAGTGGGGGTGTGGGGTGAGGGTGGGAGGGTGCAGACTCTGGGGTGGGGCAGGCTGTCCCTGAGGGTGGGGCTGAGCCTGTGAGGAGAGGGCGAGGGGGCACTCGCTGAGGGGGAGGGAAGAGGGAAAGTTCCTCCAGGCCCAGGGAGCCGCAGGTGCGAGAAGCCGGGACCCGAGAGTTACAGGCCTTGAGTTTGCCAGGCGTCAGATGTTCACCGGGGCAGGTGTCTTGCCCTGGCACCGGCGACATTTTCGGAGCAGAGGGTTCTTGCTCTGTGGCATCCCTGGCCTCTGTGACCCAGGTGCAGGCAGGGGCCCTGCAGCCAGCACCGGCCACAGACGTTGCCTGGGCGAAATCCGGCAGCTGGGTCCGCACTGGCGCCGCAGAGGCCAGGACCAGGGCCGCCGGTTCAGTGAGAGGTTGTGGCAGTTTCTCCCCGGAAACTCGGGGCTGCCGGCGGCGGGGGGAGTGGGAGGAAAACCTGTCAGTCGTGTGAGCACTTGTAATGAGATTTGTTTGTTTATTTGACAGGCAAAGGGGCACCGAGAGGAACAGAGAAGAGGGGAGGGATGTCTTCCATCGCTGGTTCACTCTACAAATATCTGGGCCAGGCCGAAGCTGGGAGCCGGGAGCTCCATCCAGGACCCCCACAGGGTGGCAGGGGTCCAAGCACTTGGGCCTTCGCCTGCTGCCTCCCAGGGTGAGCACCAGGGAGCGGTCAGGGTTCACAGCGGCGCTCTGGTGTGGGAGGTGGGTGTCCCAAGTATCGTGACCTGCTGCTCCATAATGGCCACTCCTGACAGCAATTAAAGATTTGTCTTTATTTTATTTAGAGAAACAGACAGAGCGATCATCAGAGAGATCTCCCACTTGCTGGCTCATTCGCCGATGCCTTGCACAGCCTGGGCTGGGCCAGGCCGGAGCTGGGAGCTGGGAACTCCTCCAGGTCTCCCACCCAGGGCGCAGGGACCCAAGTGCTTGAGCCGTCACTGCTGCCCCTGGGAATTCCAGGAAGCCGGCATGCGGAGCAGGGCTGGGACCCAAACCCGGCGCTCGGAAACGGGTGCTGGTCCCACGTGGCGTCTCGGGCGCCCGGCCACGGGCAGGCGCACTGACCACGCAAAACGATTCCATGAAGGGTTAGCAAAGGGACCCAGGGCGCTACCTTTAAATAAATAGCAATAATGTATAGCGCATCCGACCAGTCGCTGCATACTGAGTCCGTTACATTGTTCATCCAGCATCATTTGCGGTTGGCCTGTGTTTGATTAAACACCAGCGTATTTCATGTACGAGTTACACAAGTAAACAGAAAAATCACTTACAGTCCACCGCCCCATGAAAAATGTATCTCCGCTCTGTCCTGCACGGCGCGTGCGCCGAGCTGCCGGGACCGTGGCTAATTGTGGGGGGAGGGGAGGGCCGCATCGGAGGGGGCTGAGAGCCTCATTTTTCCGATTTAATAAGTTGGAAGCTGCAGAAGTTTTCTGCGAACGCTTAGATTAAAAACTATCGTCGATGGTTATTTAATCAAATAAATCTCGCACACGTTGCAAAGTAACAAATCAGGCAGACAGGAAGTGTCCCTGGGGAAATTACTCCCACAGCCGGAGCCTTCCCAGCCTCCGAGAGCAGCTCCCACGCCGACCCGGCCACGGCTGTGCACCAGCTCCGCCCCACCCTGGGCTCGGGAGTCCAGGAGCTAGGGGACGGCCACTTGCCCCCGAGCCCAGCTCTCAGTCCAGGAGTGCCCTCGGTGCCCAGGCCCCTGTCCCCTGCACGGTGGGAAGCCCTCCGCCCGGCTGGCGCACCCTCAGTCCTGAGAGCCACGTGGTAGAGGCGCCGGCTCGGGGGCCAGGGCAGGTGGCGCACACCGGGAGAGCTCCACGCTGCTCCTTCCCGGAGCCAGGATCCCAGGAAAGTCCTGAAGGTGCCGGTGCGGTGCTGTGGCCGGCTTCTGCCTTCTGAGCACGCGGTGTGGGGGTGGAGGCAGGGAGGGGGCTCTCTTTCCTGTGTGAGGGTCCCCGGGGCTGCCAAGACGGCCCACACACACTGGTGACGTCCTCCTGATGGCCATGCTCAGGCCCAGAGACCATGGAGCTAAGATCCAGGTGTGGGTGAGTGGGGTTCCCCCCGGAGGGGCGGGTCCTCTTTTTTTGTTTATTTGAAAGGCAGAGAGAGAGAGGGAGAGGGAGAGAGAGAGAGAGAGGTCTTCCATCCACTGGTTCATTCCCCAAATGGCTGAAATGGCCGGAGCTGCACCGATCCGAAGCCAGGAGCCAGGAGCTTCTTCCGGGTCTCCCACACAGGTGCAGGGGCCCAAGGACTTGGGCCATCTTCCACTGCTTCCCCAGGCCACAGCGGAGAGCTGGGGCGGAAGTGGAGCAGCCGGGACGTGAACCGGCGCCCATGTGGGATGCCGGCACTGCAGGCCGTGGCTTTACCCGCTGCGCCACAGCGCCGGCCCCAGGCACTCCTGGGCCTAAGGCCGCAGGGCTCCTCATCTCCTCCGCCTGCAGGATGCCGGCTTCTCCCGTCAGTCTCAGCGTCTCCCCAGAGGACCCCATCACCGGGCTCAGGCCCCGCCCCTGCATAATCTAGGGTGCTTTCGTTTTCAGAGCCTCGACGACATTCACAAAGGACAAAAGAGGCCACAGTGGCAGGTTCCGGGCGGACGCTCCTGTGGCGGCCCTGTGGGCACTGCGGCCCCCTGGCCTTTCCCTCCGTATCCCGCGGGGCTGTGCGGCGTGGCTGTGCTCCTGGGTCTCAGAGGACCCTGCACGCTCTCCCGTCTCCCTTCACTCACACGGAGGGGATCAACAGCCCCCAAGGACCGGCACTGGGCACCTGGCACCTGGCACGGACCCACCTCGCTCCTCCTGGGCTCTGCTGATGGGTGTGGCCATGTGGGGCACGTGCTCTGCCCATGCGGGTCCTTCAGGTCCCTGCAAGGCTAGGGTCTCTGTGCTGGGGGTCCAGGTCTAGGTGGCAAGGGTGGGGCCCTGCCCACCTGGTGAGAAGAGACACAGGCGCGGCTCAGATCCCACCGACGCTCATCATTCACGCCTTGTGGCGGTTCCTGGGGGCCAGGAGCCCCTGCGGGGCACCCATGCCCCCACCGCCCGGGGACCGCCCTCCCACAGGCCCCTCTGCGCTGCGTGCCCAGCCCACTTGCTCCTGGCTGTTTGTTCCAAGTCTCCCTCTCACCACCAGGGCTGCTCCCTGCTCTCCCTCCCCACCCTGGCCCTGGGTGCCCGTGCACGCAGGGTCTTCAGACCAACGCCCCGAGGACCTGGGGCTGTGGGCTCAGGTGTTCTCCCCCATAGTCCCCTGCTCTGCCCCCGACACCACCTCCAGCTCCTGGACACCCCCAGGACCCCAGGTTCCTCACAGCTCTGCCTCTCACTGCCTGGAGAGACCCTGACTCGTTCCCTCCCCACTGCCCCCATCCAGCTCACGCCAGCCAGGCACCCTAGGCCGTCCCTGACACCCATCCTGCGTCCTGCCAGCACTGCCACCTTCACTGACGCCCGCCTGGCCCCCACATCAGGACTGGGCTGTGCTCAGAGGGCGTGCCCAGCCCCCACCTCTAGCCACCCCCACCCCCAGGCCCCACCTCGGACAGAATCGGAATTCTGACAGCACCGCTTGCCCTAGCTGCCCGGCCCTCCTGATGTCCCCCCCAAGGTGTCCCAGCCTCCGTCCCGTCCTGTCCCCTAGCCCAGCCTCCCTCCCTCCTGCCCCCCCAGCCTCCCTCCCTCCTGCCCCCCAGCCTCCCTCCCTCTGTCCCCCAGCCTCCCTCCCTCCTGCCCCCAGCCCGGCCCCCACCCCGGAAGCCCCCAAGCACGTCACTCTTCACCTGTCCCTTTGTTTTGCCTATCCCCGCCCCCAGGGTGCCATGCTATGGTAGGGTCTCCCCGCCTGACCCGTGGTAGGGATGCAGGAAATGCCTGCTACTGGATGGCACAGATTTTGGGGTCAATTAGGAACAGAAAGTGAGCACGTGAGGAGCTGAGCGCCAGGCGGGTCCCAGGGCCGGGACGCCCACTGATCTGCTTGGCGAGGCGGCCCAGCCCCGACCCACCGGGCCAGCGCACCTGCTCCATCTGTCCCGCACAAAGGAACAAGCTGTAAAAGCCCTGATTTGGCTTTGTTCATTGCAGCATGCATCATTTTAATGAGCTCCGTCCAACACAGTGTGGGGCGAATTCTGCACGTGTTAGCCGCTCCGTTTTCTTCTCTCTCCAGTTATTGCAATAAAGTTACACGGGGAGGCCAGGTGAGAGCCCCAGGCTGCGCCAGCCGGGCTGACTCTGGCTGGGCTGGGGGGACGGGGACTGCACGGTGACGGAAGCCTCCGTCCCTGACCGTGACCCTCATCACGCAGGAGGCCTGAGCCCCTCCGCTCCCGCCGGGTCACTGAGCACAGCAGGGACAGTGGCCCTGGGGTCAGGCGGCCCCTTCTCCCCCTGGGTGCCGGGGCAGGTGGGTGTGTGTCAAGGCGTGGCCGGGTCAGTGGGCTCACGTCTGGTGCCCATTCCATCCAGGCTTGCTCTGGGGCTGGACACCCTGCGGCCCCTCCCAGCACACACCAGACTCTGCTCGACCCGGGTGCCACTGTGCAGCTCCACAGGATTCGGCCGGGGAGCAGGGCCGTGGTTCTGTGGCCAGCTGGCTGGGGCCCGTGGGGAGAGACAGGCCACCCTGCGCTGCTGCGCCCAGAGCTGGGTCCCCAGGGCTCCTCCCTCCCTGAGCCTGCTCCCCAGGTAGCCAGAAGCCGGGTCTCCACTTGGCTGTGCTTACCACGGGGATCGGATCGGGGCCACCAGCGTCCTTGTCGTCTGTGATGTGGCCAAGCCCCAGCCACTGCTCATAGCAAAGGAATCGCCCTCTCCGGTCCGGAGATGCCGGCAGACTCGTGGTAGTGGCGGGGGCTCCCTGGGGCCAGCTTAGTGTGGCAAGGCCGGCATCAGAGCCTCCAGACCTGCCCCGTCCTGGGGCTGCACCCTTGGCCCTGGCCTCGAGGGTGGGTGCCGCCAGGCTCTCCTGGGTGCTGACCGGGTCCTTAACGAAGGGTCCCTGGACCGGGAGGACTGGAGGCAGCTCCGCTCCGGTGGGAATCCCGAGACGCCGCCTCTCTCCGTGCTGACCAGCTGTATCGGGTCCCCAGCCCGGATGGGGCAGAGCTGGGTAGCAGCCCTGAGACGCACAACCACCGTTTTCTCATTAAAGTGGGGAGACTGAGCCCCTGCTGCCTGAGCGCCGGGCGGCCTCACGCATCGCCAGCCTGTGCCTCTGACGGCGAGAGAGGCGCGTGCACCTGCCCAGGGTCACACAGCCCGGGGCCCTGTGCTCCCAGAGCCCCGGCCGCGCCCTCTGCACCCTCCTGACGGGGCCATAGGCAGGCCACGCCCACCCAGGGGCCTCTCCTGGACGGCTCCCAAGCCGATGAATAAACAGGGCCACAGCTGCTGTGTGTGACAAGGACACGGGGATCCGCCCACGAGGGCACGTCACAAGGTTGTTGGGGAGGCCTTCAGGCGGCCCTGTGCACGGATCCCAAAACTGCGAGCTATCTCCTTAATTATTCATTACGTTGCTTTATTTAGTAATCACTTGATTATTAGCTTATCTTTTAACCCCGTTTTCCACAAACTTCCAGGCACCCTCGTCCTCTCCTCCCCCTGCCTGGCGCGGCTGAACAGGCTTGGAGCAAAGCGTTTGACCAGCCTCGCCCAGAGCCCGGCGTGGGGCCTCCCCAGCTGCAGAGAACCGGAAATGGCCGGTGAGCGCCAGCCTCCGCCTGCACCTGCCGCAGCGTACTTCAGTCTGTGTCCACAGGGACCCGCAGGTGCAGCCTGGGACTCGACACGCTGGTCTTTCACGTGGGTGGGCCGGGCTCAGGAGCCACCGAGTCGAGTCTACCCCAGGGTCAGCGCCGCTGAGGGCCCTGCTCGAACGGGGGCCGGAGCCGCGGCCTGGGGCTCAGCCAGAAACTGGGGAGGGTTTCGGTGGGCGCGGCCCTGCCTGAGCTCACGCCCAGGCTCTGGGAGAGGCCCCGACTCCTCCAGACACGTGTCCTGGGGCAGGTGTGCCACGGCGGGTATGCCACGGCAGTCCCGGCATCCGACAGGAGTATTGGTGGTGGTGCCCCCGTGTGGGCTCCCTGGAGGCTCAGATCAGACGGACATCATGTCGGAAACACTGGCTGCGCCCCATGAAATCGGGGCCTGCGGGAGCGGCCAGCCGTCGGGCTGTGTGGGCAGCCTCCGAGGGACGCTCCTGGGTGACCACCAGGGTCAGGGCTCAGAGCCTTCCCGGGGGCGCTGCCACTCATGGTGAGTGGCTGCTCCCTGCTGCAGCGCCATGGGGGACCCCTCTGGCCACGTGGAGTCCTGGGGCTCAGCAGCCGCCTTCCCTTAAATGTGTGCAAAAGCGACTTCCTCCGGTTTCCACGGCAACAGTTCTACTGGCAGAGATGCGGTTCTCACTCAGGGTATGGAAGCCACCTAGGAGTGAGTCCACCTCCTCCTCTCCCCCTCCCTCCCCCACACTCTGCCCTTCCCTCTCCCCTCCCTGTCCCCTCCTCCCTCCTCCCCCTCTACTCCTCCCCTCCCTCTCCCTCTCCCCCTCTCCCCCTCCCCTGCTCTTCCTTCCCCCCCACTCCGCCCCTCCCTTTCCCCCCTCCCCCTCCCCTGCTCTTCCCTCCTCCCCCCCACTCCGCCCCTCCCTCTCCCCCTCTCCCCCTCCCCTGCTCTTCCCTCCTCCCCCCCACTCCGCCCCTCCCTTTCCCCCTCTCCCCCGCCCCTGCTCTTCCTCCCTCCTCCCCCTCCCCTCCTCCTCTTCCCACCTTCCATGCACCAGGCTTGTGAGTGGCTTCCTGCCGGTGGGCATTGTGACAGTTACTGGGGGCTCGGCACTGACTGTGGCCGCTGCCCTGGGAACCCTCAGGGGCCAGCGGGAAGCCAGATGGGCACAGGCACATCCCAAGGTGCCCACAGGCTCCTGCGGTGAGCTGGGCCCCCTGCAGACCCTGGGGAGCTGGGGAGGATGGCGTCCCCTGAGCCAGGCTCTGCAGGGGACGCCCGATCCTGCTCTCCTGGCTCAGCCCCAGCTTCCCGGGGCCATCTGCTCACCTTGGGCCCTCATATGTGGGGTGCAGACGTGGGCTGACATCACCGTGGGACCCGTGAGATTCCAGGTTCCCAAAGTCAGGGGCACCTGGGTCCTCCCATCTCCCTCTGCAGCCCCGGGCCGGCCCCCGACCCTGTGCCACACTCCGTGTCCCTGTGTGGCGGGACTGCCCCCTTTCTCCAGGTCAGCTGGGGGTCTGGTGTCCCCTTCTCCTCCCTGATGTTTAAAAATGCTCACGCATTCCTGCCAGGGGAGGTGGTAGGTGGACCCAGCACCCCGCCCTCCCGGTACCAGCCTGGGACCTCTGGGCGGAAGAGCACAAGGGGCCAGAGTCCCTGACCCAGACCCAGCCCCGGGGGAGGGCGTGGCCCTCTGGCCCCCCTCTTGCTGATGCAGGTGGGAGGGGCCTGCCTGGGCGCTCAGGGGTCCCAGCAGAGCCTGGGAAAGGCAGCTCCAGGGGGCTCTGGGGACGCGGCGCCTCCTGGTGGAGAACAGGCCCCCCACCCCGAGGTGCTGGAGGCAGAGAAGGGGCCTGGGGTAGTCAGCCCCCGGCTCTTGCATAGAGGGAAAGGGGACATTGAGCCCATGGTTTTGGGAGTTTAAAGTTTGAATGACACGGCCCAGCCTTTGACTGTGGCCAGGGGCTACTGGCAGGTTGTGGGAGCCGAGAGAGGCTGGTCCCAAGCCTCGCCAGCGACACCATCTCCTGACATCCCCATGGCCTCTTTTTTTTTTTTTTTTGACAGGCAGAGTTAGACAGTGAGAGAGAGAGAGTTAGACAGTGAGAGAGAGAGAGAGAGAGAGAGAGAGAAGGGTCTTCCTTCCATTGGTTCACCCCCGAAGTGGCCGCTACGGCCAGCGCTGCGCCGATTCGAAGCCAGGAGCCAGGTGCTTCCTCCTGGTCTCCCATGTGGGTGCAGGGCCCAAGCTCTTGGGCCATCCTCCACTGCACTCCCTGGCCACAGCAGAGAGCTGGCCTGGAAGAGGGGCAACCGGGGCAGAATCCGGCGCCCCGACTGGGACGAGAACCCGGGGTGCCGGCACCGCAGGTGGAGGATTAGCCTAGTGAGCTGCGGCGCCCCCACAACGTCCTCCAGGGCTTAGACGCGTCTCCGGCCAGCGCCCGTGCCGGGGCTGCTCTGGGTAGGAAGCGGGTACCGCCCCACTGCGAAGGGACCGCAGGCAGGGACGGAGGCACAGAGCTGTCCGCCTGTGCAGATGACCCAACACCCCGACCCAAGCCCTGGCCAACAAGGAAGGCAGCCGGGGCCGGGGCGGGTAGGGGGGCTCAGCAAAGCCCCGGTCGCCGCAGGGCAGCAGCTGGCCGGGGAAGCTGGGGCACGGCGCCCCAGCACTTCCGAGGAAGGGGCCTGACACACGTGGAGGTTTCCATCCGGGTCGGAGGCCAAGGGCATGGACAAGGCCCGAGTCAGCGCGGAGGGCTGTCCAGGCCGTGAGGCAGGGTGCGTGGGACGCCCCCTCCCAGGCCCCCGTGCGGTGCCTGTGGGGGAGGGGCGAGACAGGAGAAGGGTTGGGGCCCCGGTGCACACAGGTGGGCCAGTGGTACCGCGATGCAGTTGCCATGACAACCTCAGCGAGGTCCCCCCCCCCCAGTTCCTGCACCCTGCACCCGGGACTCTGGATTCAGCCAGAGGTCCTCTCCCGGACGGCCTCGCTCGAGCAGCCGGCACGTGGCCTCCAGCCGGCCTCTTCCGCTGCCGGGGGCCCCTCGCCCCTCCCCGGGGACATTCCCATGGCCTGAGAACTCTCCAGGGCTTGTGCTGCCCCGCCCATACACGCCCCGCTCTGCGCCCGCACCCCCACCCCCTTGGGCTGCCCCCCACCAGCTTCTCAGAGTCCCCACCGCCTCTGGTCCCTGCGGCTGTGCTATTTTTACTCTCCCCCGGGGGCCTGGGTCCTGCTCTCTGCCCAGGGGTCCAGGCACTTGGGTCATCGTCCACTGCTTTCCCAGGCCACAGCAGAGAGCCGGATCGGAAGTGGAACAGCCGGGACTCGAACCTGCGCCCATATGGGATGCCGGCACTGCAGGGGGTGGCTTCACCCGCTATGTCACCGCTCTGGCCCCTGCCTAGATGTTTAAATTCTCTCTCTCTCTCTCCAGCTGTCTCAGGAGGGCGGGCAGAGTCTGGTTCCTGTTACCTTATCTGTGATGAAAGCTGCATCGATTTTTCAAATTTGCTTCAGCCAGGAGCGGGCTTTGCTAAAAATGCTTATTCAGCACACGCATGTTTCTGAACGGCCCGTGCCCGTGCCCGCCTCTGCCTAGCGTGGGGAGGGGCAGTGGTGTGGCCGAGGCCCCGCCCTCCCATCCCAGAGTCTCTCCGGGGGTCATGACGAGGGAGGGTTTCAAAGCCGAAGCACCTGCCCGCCGGGGACTCCACTCACACAGTGGGGCCGAGCACATGGAAGTGGCTCCCAGCGGGCTGCGGGCTGCACCGATGGAGGGCAGAGCCGCGCCCTGGCTTCACTGTGTGGGGGCGGGGGACAGCGGGAGAGCCCCCCCACCTGCACGACTGCCCGCAGGGGCCACTGGTCCCCTGGCCATGCTGACCACCACCCTGCCCTCCACCAGTTCGACAGCAGGCAGACGTCTGTGCCACGGCCACCGGCTGCCCAGGTGCTGAGAATTCAAGAACAACCGGGCCCGTGAGGTTCTTCCCCGTGGAAACGAAATGGCAGGGGCAGGGGAGGGAGGGGTGGGGCAGCAGGGGAGGGGCGGGGAGCAGGCCGTGCGGCAGGGGCTCGGCAGCACTAGGGGAGGACAGGACGGGAAGGTGCTGAGCTGGGGTAAAACTGCCGCTGCGGGGGCGTCTGTGACCCGAGGCAGGGGCGCGGCAGGCAGGTGCACACAGCACAGCGGACAGGGCTGGGGGCGGGGGCTCGGCTGTCTTCACCGGGGTTGCGCCGGGCATCGGTGGCCGTGGTTCCGTGGTTGAGTGGGACGGGGGATGGGAAGGGGTAGTCAGGGGCCCCGAGGAGGGGGCACGGGGTCAGGACCGGACCGCAGCTTCTCTGGCCGAAGCAGTGTCTGTAGGCCCGAGCAGAGATGACACTGGGCCCAGCCCGGAGTGGACAGAGCGCGGGTGGACGTGGGGGAGGACCGGGCCTCTGAGCCTGCGCTGGGAACCGCCCCCAAACTGAACTCTCCAGATGCCCGAAGCAGGGCTCCGGTGTCCCCCATGCCCCACTCCCCCGCTTGTCGCTCACTCTGGGGGCCAGGACCTGCACAAGGAGGAAGGAACCATTTCCGGGCCACGCTCTGTTTGCCCTGCGCTCGCCGGCACTGGGAATCGTCCGCGGGCAACGGGCGCCCCTGGCTCCTGCCGCTGGGCCTTGCCCACGTGCCGCACCTGCTCCTAATGGGCAGAAGCCACCCCGGGGCCTGGTTTGCCCAGCCCTCCCTGAGGCTCAGAGCTGGGGCGTCTGTCCATAGCCCCCTCTCCGTGGACACGCCCGTCCCCTGGGGCAGCAGCAGGTCACCGCGGCCACTGCACCCGAGGCAGAGACCAGCTTATTATTCACGCCCAGGAGGCTTCCGCAGCGGCCGGCGCAGCGGCTGGGAGGCACGATTACCGCTTCATTAAAGATTGATCACACGCGTGCTCGGCCATCGACGTAATGGCCCCGCCAAGCCGGTAATTGGATGATAAACGGTAGCGCGCCGGCTCCTGCCAGTCCCTTGTAGCTCTGCCCAGAGCCAGCAGCCCTCCCCTCCCCCAGAGCAGGAGCAGGCCGACCTGGGCTCCTGGGGAGGCCAGCGCGGGGGTCGCAGGGGCCAGGCGGGGCTGTGTCCGCCCGACCCAGGGCCCTCAGGCCACCCGCCAGCTCCGTGGGCTTCAAACGTCACCGGCCTGAATTCAGGGAGGCGGGAGGTGCGTGCCGCTCCGGTCATGGCATCGTGAAATACAGATTGGCAGGACGGGCGCCTGGGCCGGCGGGGGCCAGAGCAGCTGCTCCCTCGCTCGTCCCCTGTCCTCCGTCCGGTGCCACGAGCCTGGGCAGGGGGTGACTCACAGGGACGCACCAGGAGAGGCCCGTGGCTGGGGGAAGTGTGTGGGGGGGGTGGCAGGAAGCCATCGGACCGTGGTGAGCACCGGCCCGGCTTGTCCACCTCCACCGCCCTCCAGGGCAAGAGAAGCAGGTGTGGCGCGGTCGGTGCAGGTGGAGCAGGGCTCCGGACGGCCGGGGGTGCAGGACCGGGAGGCGGGGGGCAGCTCCCGGCCTCCCGATGCAAACGCAGAAGTGTCAGGAGCGGGGGATTCTGATGGGGGGCAGTGGTCCAGGGCCATGAGAGGGAAGCTGGCGGAGCTGGGGTGCTCCCCTGCAGGCTTCCTGGAGGAGGTGGTCTTCGTCGGGCCACCAGGGACCCAGGGTCCCAGGGGCTGAAGCACTGCGCGCCCCTCCTTGTCCACACTCATGGGCGACGCATTTCTGTGGGAAACTCTGCCGCTGCCCAGCCTCACCCCCCAGCCCGCACAGCCCCCAGCCCCCACACACCCAGCCCTGCACGCCTCGCTGCTCCCACGCACCCCCACTGCTCCCACGTACCCCAATCCTCACACCCCCGCTGCTCCCACACGCCCAGCCCCCAGCCCCCACACACCCCCAGCCCATGCATGCCCACTGCTCCCACACGCCCCCCGCTGCCCCCACATGGCCCCCGCTGCTCGCACGTGTCCCCAGCCCTCACGCACCCCTGCCCCCACACCCCCGCTGCTCCCACAGACCCCAGCCCCCACACCCCCGGCCCCACGCACCCCCAGCCCCTACGCCGGGTTCCAGCCTCCTGGGTCCCACTCGGCCTCTGAGCTGTGGTGCCTGGCCAAGGCTCCACAGGGCCCGCCGGGGCACAGGCGACCCTTGGGAGTCCTTCCTGTTTCCTGTGTGTCCTGGGGTCCAGTGAGGACCGGGGCACCCGCAGTCCTGGCGGGGGCAGCCAGGGCTCCCTGTGGGGCGGGCTTCCCTCTGCTGCACCACCTTGGGCAGGTCCTGCTCCTTCTCTGGGCCGCGTTGGGGGGGGCAGCAGGGAGACCCTGAGGCCTGGGGTTCCGACGCCTGGCAGGGACGGGGCTCCCCACAGCTCATCTCCCTCTCCCCTCTTGCAGGCAGGTCAAGAACAAGTGATCGGGGCCGGCGCCATGGCACAGTAGGCTAAGCTTCCACCTGTGACACTGGCATCCCATATGGGCACCGGTTCGAGTCCCGGCTGCTCCACTTCCGATCCAGCTCTCTGCTGTGGCCTGGGGAAGCAGTAGAAGGTGGCCCAAGTCCTTGGGCCCCTGCACCCACATGGGAGACCAGGATGGAGCTCCTGGCCCCTGGCTTCAGCCTGGCCCAGCCCTGGCCATTGCGGCCATCTGGGGAGTGAACCAGTGGATGGAAGACCTCTCCCCCCTCTCTCTCTCTCTCTCTCTGCCTCTCAAAGAAAAAAAAAAAAACAGGTGGTCCCTGGCTGGTGTCCTCCAGGCGCAGTGGGTGCCCGAGGTGGCCGCTGCATTCCCCACGCCCAAGGTGGCCCAGGTATCTTACGCAGCCCCCGCCGGAGACCCGCATCCCAGGACCAGGTCCAGGTCCAGGTCCAGGTCCGACTTCTGCTAATGAGGGAGCCTGGAGGGGCTCGAGGACCTGCTTCCTGTCTGCTGTGGGAGACCCCGCCTGGGGGGGAGCTTCCTGCCTCTCCTGTGGGAGACCCCGCCTGGGGGGGGGAGCTTCCTGCCCCTCCTGTGGGAGACCCGCCTGGGGGGGGAGCTTCCTGCCCCTCCTGTGGGAGACCCGCCTGGGGGGGGAGCTTCCTGCCCCTCCTGTGGGAGACCCGCCTGGGGGGGGAGCTTCCTGCCCCTCCTGTGGGAGACCCGCCTGGGGGGGGAGCTTCCTGCCTCTGCTGTGGGAGACCCCGCCTGGGGGGGGAGCTTCCTGCCTCTGCTGTGGGAGACCCCACCTGGGGGGGGAGCTTCCTGCCTCTGCTGTGGGAGACCCCGCCTGGGGGGGAGGGGGGAGCTTCCTGCCTCTCCTGTGGGAGACCCCGCCTGGGGGGGAGGGGGGAGCTTCCTGCCTCTGCTGTGGGAGACCCCGCCTGGGGGGGGAGCTTCCTGCCTCTCCTGTGGGAGACCCGCCTGGGGGGGGGGCCTTCCTGCCTCTGCTGTGGGAGACCCCGCCTGGGGGGGAGGGGGGAGCTTCCTGCCTCTGCTGTGGGAGACCCCGCCTGGGGGGGGAGGGGGGAGCTTCCTGCCTCTGCTGTGGGAGACCCCGCCTGGGGGGGGAGCTTCCTGCCTCTGCTGTGGGAGACCCCGCCTGGGGGGGGAGCTTCCTGCCTCTCCTGTGGGAGACCCGCCTGGGGGGGGAGGGGGGAGCTTCCTGCCCCTCCTGTGGGAGACCCCGCCTGGGGGGGGAGGGGGGAGCTTCCTGCGCTCACCTGGACTCACACGCCCTCCCCTCCTGCCACCTGCAGTGTCCAAGTCATCAAACTAGCGAGGGCGGCAGGGGGCACGGCCCGCACCGCCCGCACCGCGCCATCAGCTCGGTTCTGTGGCATCAGCAAATGCCGCGGCGGCTCCAGGGAGCTGGCGTCAGGAGCCCGCCTCAGAGGAGGGGCGCGGGGGCCTCCCCACGGCACAGGGCGGCTGTTCTGGGCCAGGAGAGGGGCCCTGGGCAAGGGGGCGGGGAGGGGACACTGCCAGATGGGGCCATGGCGTTCTTGTCGGTGGGGAAGCCGACCACGGCCGTTCCGGACGCTCCCAGGAGGTGGAATCGGAGAGAGTTGTCCCAAGTATGCCCCTAGGTTCCAGGGATTTAGCACGGGGAGAATTTAAACACTGAGCAGACGGTGCTAGAAAAGACGGCTGTGCCTCCCCGGTGGCCATCAGAGCTCTGCCAACCGGGACTCTCGTGCCGAGGCCACAGCCTGGGGCCGCTGGTGGTCCTGCCTCCTCCTGCAGGCCGCCCCCTCCCACCCACGGACACACGTGCCACAGAGGGGGAACCCCTCCTTGTCACACTGGGCTTGGGCGAGGCGGGCTGCGACAGCACGGGGCCCCTGCCCCCGGGGAGCTGCGTCTCCCACAGGTGTCCCGCGGAGGGGTGAGGGGGGATGAGGGTGCCCGTGCCTGGGGCCGGCGCCATCGGCAGGGTCGACGGTGGCGCTGTGCAGCTGCAGGGCTTGTAACTGGGGACCGGGGACTGACGACGGCGAGAGAGCTCGCTGGCTGCCGAGAGCAGGCATGCGGTGGCCAGCGGGAGCCCGTGCCTCCCCCACTCCCGGGCTCGGGGCTCTCGGCTGCCCTGTGCTGCCATTGAGGAACCTGGGACCCCGGCCGGCCTAGCAGTGGCCTGGTGTCCAGCAGCCCGGTGCATCAGGCCTTTGGGGCCAGACACTTTTCTCAGGATCGCTGCCCAGAATCCTCCAGGAAGCTCGGGGCAGGGGGAGGGGCGGGGCATGGTCCCGGCTTTCACAGGCAGGTGCGTCCAGCTCCAAAGATGTTCCCTGGACCAGAGCTTGCCCGGGTGCTGACAGAGCCCAGGGGTCCCCTGGAGCCTCCCAGGGGCAGGGTGGGGCCCAGGTGTTCACAAGAGAGGGCCCAGGGTCACCTGGGTGGTGACCAGCCCAGACCTCTGGTGCCACTGCCCGCCCAGCTCTGCACAGCCACCCAGGGTGGACCCCAGAGCTCCCCCTGTGGACTGGGAGTGCCCAGCCTGGCCCAGCCCTGCACAGCCTCCGCCCCTGCCCAGGGCAGACCCCAGAGCTCCCCCTGCGAGCTGTGTGTCCCAGCCTAGCACCATGGCCCTCAGCACCCCCCCCCCCCCCCCGTGTGCTCTGTCGCAGGAGAGACAGGGCCTGGGGAGGTGGCTCCTCGCTGGGCGGCAGCCCCTGGCCGCCAGGCGCCTGCTCGGTTCCCGGAGTGGTCTCTTCTGGGAAATCTCATTAGCAGGCCGGGAGCCGGCGATGGTGGATGCCCGTCCGGCTCCATTAGCCTCCTCCCACTTCCCAGCCTGTGTGGAGCGGCTCTGCCTTCCCAAGCACCCGGCCCTCTGAGGACTCTGGGAAAAGAGCATATGTGCGGGGTCCGTGCAGCTATGAGTGCTGGTGGGTACCCGTGTTCCTGCCGTAGTGTCTGCCTGCTCCCCGGGCTCATGGCCACGCATGCTCCTGCCGGGGCCTGGGCAGTGGGGCGGAGCCGGTGCCCTCTCTCTGGTCATTCGAGGTGGGCACGGGGCTTGGAGGGGACGGTGATGATGGCCCCTCCCAGATGGACTGCGGGATGCCAGGCAGGTGCACTGAGAATGAGGTTGGGTTTGACACCTAACGCTGCCCACCACCTGCCTCTTAGCTTCTCTCTGAGCAGACACAGTGGGCGGGGGTGCGGGCGCCAGGTCTGTGTGGCCAGGGTCCCCGCCCTGGGCCGGGCAAGGCTGGCACGTCTACCGTCGCCGCTCAGAACAGCAGGCGTCCCCCAGCGTCTGGGGTGCAAGACTCAAGGGCAGCTGGCCGGAGGTCCCACCTCCCGAGTGGCGTGCAGCTGCTGTGGTGGTGGCTTCCGGGAGGGCGGGGCAGGGCCACGCGTGATGTTTCCAGGACCCACAGGTGTTGGCTGATACCCGGCGCCACAGCCAAGGCGGCCACTGGGTCTCTCAGGCACCCTGTGGGTCCTCGCGCCTCAGAGGCACTGGTTCACTCCACTGCCGGGTCAGCCATGACACCTGCACTGGGGGGCCTGGCTCTCACCTCCTCTAAAGGGGGGCGGGGCCCCGAGGCGGCGCGTCAGGGTCCCTGCGTGCCTGCCTGGGTCTGTGTCCGGGCAGCAGCGGAGATCTGCCTCCCGTCACAGAATTCCGGAAGCCGGGTGACTGCTAAGAGCAGAGATCTGTCCTGGAGACAGGAGGTCCAGCCGGGAGCACCTGGCGCTGCCTCAGCCCGAGAGGGCAGCTCTGACCCAGCCCTGGGCGGCCGCGCACACCCTGCCGGCCTGTGTCCTGCCCCCACTGGACGCCGGGCTCCCGGGGGCAGCCGCTTCGGCCTGGGCCCAGCTCAGCACGCGGTCGGCACCCGGCACCCCGGAGCGACACCGCGTTTGCAACGAGCCTACTGTGTGTGCTGCAATCCAGAGCGCCCGGGGGTCCCAACAGCACAGGGACGTCTGGAGCCAGGCGGGCACCGTGGCAGGTGAGGACGCGAGGACACGGGGAAGACGGCACCTCCAAGGCCAGGAGCCAGGCCTCAGGAGGAGCCCCCAGCCCCAACCTGCTGCACCCTTGACCTGGAAGTTGTCAGCAGGCCGCCAGCGTGTGGGGTGCCCTTGGGGGCCCCAGGGCTTTGTAGCTGCATCTGGGCTTAGCGGCTTGGATGCCTGAAGACAGCCGAGGCCGACCGGGGTGGCCCCCACCGCAAGGCCCAGCCCCCGCCCTCGGCAGCCCCCATGCCCCCTCTGGCCGCGGCCGGCGCCCGCCTGCTGGGCCTGCCCTGGTTCGCTCTCCTCATCTGCTCCAGATTCCAGGGCGGGCAGTGCTGCTCCCCGCACCTCAGAGACGCGGGCGCATTTCATCTCCCCGCGAGCTCCCAGCCAGGCAAGGCCAATTATCCGGCTCGTGGAGCCAGCACCGCCGGCGGCCGAGAACCTCGCTCAGAAAGCTTTCAGGCCACTCGGAGGGGAGCTGGGCCCCAGGCGGGGCTGCGGGGTCACGGAGGACGAGCAGGCGTGTGACTGTGCACGTGTGGCTGCTGCATGCGGCTGCGTCCGCGCTGGGTGTCCACACCGGCAGCTCAGCCCCTTCCTGCAAAGTCAGGGCACTGGGCCTCAGTTTCCCCATGGCTGCATCGGTGCCCGCCGAGGGCTGACTGACAGCCGGGCCGTCTTCCCCTTCCGGATTGCTCTCCCAAGCAGCCCAGGCGGTGGGTGGAGTCGATCCTGCCAACGCGCCCATCCCACAGAGCCAGCATCCCGGCCCTGCACGGGTGGTGGACGGGCCCCGATGATGCAGGGGTGGGGTTGGGGGTGCCGTGAGAGCTCCCGGAAGGCAGGGCGCACTAAGGAGGGAGGGGCTCCTGCCGGGCGTTTCCGCCCTGCACCGGCTAATGGCCACCTTTATGTTCTGAGCAAGTTACCTCAGAGGATTTTAAGGGCAATGCCTTTGGCTGTGGCAGCCTTTAAAAGCCCAATTAAAGTTTATGGTGCTGGACGGGAGCTGGACCTCCTGGGCGGCTGCAGGCTGGCGTCCTCCTGGGAGCCAGGAAGGGTTTGTGCGCGCGGGCAGCAGGCCCCCGGCACCGTTCTGCGTGCGCGGTGGGACGCGGAGCTGTGGGGGGCCCGCTGGGCACTTACCGCGGCATAGCCAGGATCGCTCCGTTCAGGGCTCCCCCGGCTGGCAGAGGGGCCCGGGTCTCAGGGCACTGGAAAGTGGCTTTGCTGGCCTCTGGGGGCCGGGGCTGCGGGGACAGCGATGTGTGAGGTGCTCAGGGGGCGCCTGGCGGAGAGCGAGAGTGGCCGAGCAGCCGGGGACTCAGCCGCCCCCTCGTCCCAGCTTCTCTCCTGCCTGGCGTCCAGGCTGCGCGTGGTCCTCCCCGCCCCAGCAACAGCTGCTCTTCCACCTGCCTGGGTGCCTGTCCAGGACTGGCTCCTGCTCCCCAGCACCCTCGCTGACAGCCCCGGCAGCCTCGCCGACAGCCCCGGCAGCCTCCCCACAAGGGGCTTTGCTGCTGTCTGAAGGGACCTACACCCTGCTTAAGGGTGGGTTGATCTGCCCCACCTGCCCCCCTTGCACCGCCCCCCTTGCACCGCCCCACCTGCCCCCCGTGCACCTGCCCTACCTGCCCCCCCGTGCACCTGCCCCACCTGTCCCCCGTGCACCTGCCCCACCTGCCCCCCGTGCACCTGTCTCACCTGCCCCCCCGTGCACCTGCCCCACCTGCCCCCCGTGCACCTGTCTCACCTGTGCACCTGCCCCACCTGTCCCCCGTGCACCTGCCCCACCTGTCCCCCGTGCACCTGTCCCCCGTGCACCTGCCCCACCTGCCCCCCGTGCACCTGTCTCAACTGTGCACCTGCCCCACCTGTCCCCCATGCACCTGCCCCACCTGCCCCCCGTGCACCTGTCTCACCTGTGCACCTGCCCCACCTGCCCCCCCGTGCACCTGCCCCACCTGCCCCCCGTGCACCTGTCTCACTTGCCCCCCGTGCACCTGCCCCACCTGTCCCCCGTGCACCTGTCTCACCTGTGCACCTGCCCCACCTGTCCCCCATGCACCTGCCCCACCTGCCCCCCGTGCACCTGTCTCACCTGTGCACCTGCCCCACCTGTCCCCCGTGCACCTGCCCCACCTGCCCCCCCGTGCACCTGCCCCACCTGTCCCCCGTGCACTTGCCCCACCTGTCCCCCGTGCACCTGCCCCACCTGCCCCCCGTGCACCTGTCTCACCTGCCCCCCCGTGCACCTGCCCCACCTGCCCCCCGTGCACCTGTCTCACCTGTGCACCTGCCCCACCTGGCCATGCTCAGTCAGCACTCCTCATCTGCATTTGCTCCACGGGTGGATGAAGGAGGGGACAGATGGAGCGCACCCCCCCCCCGGTGGATTCCTGCCATCAGAGCCATGTGGAAGCCAGAGAGGGTGGCTGCGGCTGCCCGGGGCGCAGGCTGTGGCCGAGGTGGTGTAGGCCTCTCCACCAGGAGCTGGGGCAGCCCCAGGATGCCACCTTGCAACCCAGCAGGAGAGAAGCCTCCTAGGGGGCCTGCGGGGCTGGGAAGGTGGGGGCTGTGGCTCCAAGGTCCCTGGGGCAGCCACGCCCATCCCCCAGGCCCTGGACAGCTGTGCTGTGCAAGGCCCATCCCCCAGGCCCTGGGCGGCTGCTTCCCTCAGCATGCCACCAGCACCACAGCGGGAGGAGACCAGCTCCAAGGGCCCCCAGCTTCAGGACCGGTGACGTGGTGACCTGGCAGGGGGGACACAGGGGACGTGCACTGGTTACTGCCCCCGTGGCGGCCCTGCGGCCGGGGCTGGGCAGGTGCGTGGGGGGGGCCTTCCTCATTTGGGGGGGTGTCAACAGGAGCCACCGTTTGTGTTCTCCTCGATCCCGGCCCTCGCCGTCTCCCGTGGGGTGTGGGCGGCAGTGAGAGACGCGCCCCGGGGACCCCTCCCCTTGAGTGTCCTGACCCAGCGGCTTCCGTGCAGCAAACAGCGAACACAGACAAAGCCCTGGGCCGCCTCCGTGCCTCCCCCGGCTCTCTCCGTCCTCTCACACGCGATGGCGTGGTGAGTGCCCTTCGGGGAGGCCCATGAGAGAGGAGCCGGCGCCCAGGGCCCCAGCCAGGTGCCCGAGGGCGTCCAAGGAGTGTCCCCCAGATGCCACGGGTCCCCACTGAGCCACACCCACACCCTGTGCCTGGAGTCCCTCGTGACACAGCCAGAGATGGCCCCGGGTTCCCACACTGCCCGGGTCAGTTCGGCTCCAAGTGGTGCCGCCCACGGGGCTGGGAAGGCTGGCCTGCACAGTGGGGGCGGCCAGGCAGCCGCAAGGGGACTTGGACAGCAGGCCTCCCCGTGCGGGCACCGGGGCACGGCCCGGACTGAGCCCCCGCACCTGCAGGGCCCTGCGTCGGCAGCACACGCACAGACACACACAGACGTGCAGACCTACACAGAGAGACGAAGACGCATGCAGACACGGAGGCACAAGCACACACACGTGTGCACACAGGGACGTGCACTTATGCACACACAGACACACACAGGCACACACATGCACACTGACACACGCACGCTAGGACAGAAAGCCTTCCGGCAGCCACCCCTGCCGGGAGAGAGGGCGCCTGGAGGAGGCTCCTGGACTCAGGTGTCTCCCGTGGACGCTCGGAAACCTCGGCAGGGGACAGGGTCTTGGAGAGGTGGCTGCGCCCGACGCCTGGCCGGGGGTGAGGGTGAGGCCCGTGCAGCGCGCAAGCTCCTGGGGCAGGCGCAGGGCCTGGCTGCTGGGACGCCTCCGCCCCAGAGCAGAGCATCGGGCTCGAGTCCCAGGCACTCCCGCTCCAGCCCCCTGCCAGCGCGCCGAGGGCTCCAGGCTCTGGGCTCCCGCTCCTGGCTTTGGTCCGGCCACGCTTGCCGTTGTGAGCATCTAGGGAGTGAACCAGCGGATGGGAGGGCTCCGTCCCTCTCTCTCTCCCTCTCTCATGCACGCACACACACACACACACACGTGGAAGCAATGCAGTCTGAGCGCGTGGTAGCAATGGGGCCGTGTGGGCCGCCCCTCGCTGCTTCCTCACTTCCTGCCCGGGAGGTGACCGCACCACAAAGGCACAGACGCCCCTGGCTCAGGCCATGGCCCCCTCCTGGGAGCTCCTTCCCCAGCTAAGGCCACGTGGACAAGCCGTGGCGGCCCCGCTGGGTGGCCATCCTGGGGAGCGCGCAGCCAGCTCCGGCAGCCCCGGGGTGGGGCGGGGTCTCCTGCGTGGGCAGGAGGCACACAGAGAGCCTGCTTGGCACGGTGTCCAGAGCTGTGACCGACCGGGGGTGGCCCTGTGCCGTGGCCGCTCCCCGTGAGTGCAGAGGCCGTGTGGGCACAGAAGTCCCACTGGTGCGTAAGCGGGGCCATCCTGAGGCAGAGGCCGTGGTTTGGAGCTGTGGCCCCAGGCCCGGGGCCACCAGGAGTTTGCACGGAGCCTGCGGATCCTCTTGTCTGCCCGACTTTGGATTCCAGCCGCCTCTCCTCGCCGTCCAAACGTGCCCCCCCCCAGATCCCACGGCACCCCCAGTCATGGCAACGCTGGCTCCCAAGTCTGCTCCCTGAGCCCGGGGAAACCCTGCCGTGACCCGGCCCGGTGTCGAGTGCGGTGTTGGCTTCCTCAGGCCCGTCGGGGCCCCTCAGAACCACGGGGCCAGAGTGCAGAAGGCAAGGCCCCCACTGGCTCCTGCAGGCCGGGTGTGTGGCGGGAGCGCAGTGAATCCTCGCTGGCTAAGG
This sequence comes from Lepus europaeus, assembly GCF_033115175.1. NCBI lineage: Eukaryota > Metazoa > Chordata > Mammalia > Lagomorpha > Leporidae > Lepus > Lepus europaeus. The sequence continues at coordinate 2,227,350 of NC_084838.1, forward strand.
GAGCTTGGCACGCGTGTTCGTGGAAACCGCCGGAATCCGGCTGCTCCCAGGCCTCGTTCTCCCTCCTGGCACCGAGCGCGGCTGAGTCACGGGGGGCGCTATCTTTATCCCTCGCCCCTCCTCCCAGCGGTGACAGCTCCGGGGACGGGAGGCGCTGGCGTCACCTGCACGAGGCTCCCCTGCTCGCTCCAGGTCCCCCTGCCTCGGGGACTTGGGCACAGAGCCCGCGATGCCAATGTTAGCGCCAGGAATGAGGGCAGTGTGGGAGGCAGCGGGTGGGCTGTGTTCCAATTCCTGGCAGGGTAGGAGAGCGGAGGGGGCTGCTGGCTGTGCAGGAGGCAGAGAGCGAGGCCAAGCCAAGGGCAGCTGAGCGAGAGCCGGTGGCCGCCCCGGCTCCGAGTGGAAGGGCTCAGGGGGGCGTCCACCCGCACCGCCGGCTCGGGCCACGGCAGCCAGGCAGGAACACGCCGCGAGGGCACCGAGGCTCGCCCGAGAGCCTCCCCGAAATCAGCTGTTTGCGGGCGCGGCTCACTTTGGAATGAGCGCTCTGAAAGTGAAATGAAGAAGCAATTCTGGGCCGGCGCGTGGCTCTCTGGGCTAATCCTCCGCTTGCGGCGCCGGCACCCCGGGTTCGAGCCCCGGCTGCTCCTCTTCCAGTCCAGCTCTCTGCTGTGGCCCGGGAGTGCAGTGGAGGATGGCCCAAGTGCCTGGGCCCTGCACCCACATGGGAGACCAGGAGAAGCACCTGGATCCTGCCATCGGATCGGCGCAGCGCCGGCTGCAGCGGCCATTTGGTGGGTGAACCAACGGAAGGAAGACCTTTCTCTCTGTCTCTCAGTAACTCTGCCTGTCAAAAAAAAAAAAAAAAAAAAAAAGGAAATAATTCTGGGGCTGGCGCTGTGGTGGAGCGCGGGTTAAGCCGCTGCCTGTGAGGCCGGCCTCTTGGGCCAAGTCAGCTCCCTGCTGTGGCCTGGGAAAGCAGTGGGAGATGACCCAAGCTGCCCCTGCACCCGCGTGGGGGACCTGGATGGAGCTCCGGGCTCCTGGCGTCAGCCTGGCCCAGCCCCGGCTCCTGCATGCGTTTTGAAGCGAACCAGCGGATGGAAGACCTCCTTCCCTTCCTCCTCTTGAATGAAGTGGGGCGAAGGTCACACAACGAGTGTCACCGCCTCCGTGCCCTTGGCTCAGGCCCGGCTTCTGAGCAAAAAGCACAGAAGGGAGGGCACGCGACTCACACTGGATCAAACCGGAAACGCCTGTGTTCCAGACCTGCAGCGCCGAGCCGACGGCTGAGAGCGGAGAGTGGCCGCGGCGATGCAGCTGGCCAGGGGCTGTACCGGGACCGAACCGCCAGCTGTCGCCACCAGGCCACCAAAGACAGACGACCCCATCGCCCCGGGAGGGCCGCGGCGGCCTTGGCCTTTCTCCCAAACTCTCCATCAGGGAGATGCGGAGCGGACACAGCAGGACGCGGCCTGGGACCCACGAGGGCAGGCAGGAGCCAGTGAGGACCGGGAGGCAGGGGCCCGCTGGAGCGGCCGGGTTTGGGAATGGCCTGGCAGGTCGCACTTGATCCCTGTAAAACCCCCGTGTGTCCCTCAGCTGCCCGCAGGGTCAGACCAGGTGTCAGAACTCACACTGGGAGGCCCACGGCCGTACTGTCCTGGCAGCGGCCGGCCACGCTCGGGCTCCCAGGGAGGCGGCGGCTGATGTGTGCAGCCCCCGCCAGGGGGCACAGAAGCAACCACGGGGCAGCTGCGCGCTGGGAGCCCTTCCTTTTCGTATAACCGCCATGCTCATCGGCCGCCGCCGCCGAGCCCAGGCGAGGCCAGGAGGCAGCGGGGTGGCTGGGAGGTTTCAGACAAGCCCGCTGTGCCCCCGCACTAGGCCCTGACTTTCTCTGCAGCACTGGGGTCCCCAGCGGAGCTGCTGAGCCAGCACCAGGCAGTCCAGGGAAGGGGTGAGGGCAGGAGGGGGCTCGCGGGGCCCGGCGGCTGTGCAGCTGCCTTGCCGGCCCGGGGCGGGGACCGCCTCCAGCCACGGAGCCTCGGGGGGACCCGCCAGGCCACGGGGCCTGCACCCGAGACGGTGAGTGGCCACAGCCGTGGGCAGAGGTGCAGGGACGGCAGGCAGGGAGGGGGCACCGCGCCCCCCCCCCGGGAGTCCTCTGGGGGTGGCATTGCCCCATCCTGCAGGCGCGTGCTGTCCGGGACGGGGAGAAGGCGCTGGCCCAGCTCCGACCCCAGCGGAAGGAAGCCCTGTGCCTGCCCGGCTGGGGCCAGGGCACTTCCTGACTCCAGGACAGGGCCTGACTCGGAGCCCCTCCCCTCCCCTCCCCCCCTCCCCTCCCCTCCCCTTCCTTCCCCTCCCCTCCCCTCCCCTTCCTTCCCCTCCCCTCCCCTCCCCCCTCCCCTCCCCTCCCCTCCCCCACCTCCGGAGGTTGGGCTTTGCAACTGCCAGCTGCCCAGGGCATCCTTGACCCTGGCTGACCCCGACCCCATGGGGATCTCCGCTCCTCCCTGTCCAGTCCCTGCTCTGATGGCCTCCATCACCTCCATCGCTGTCATGGCAGGAGGGGCCGGGCGGGGCTGGGCAGCCCCTGCTCCCGCCTCCGCCTTCCAGGGGTGGGGGTGGGGCCTGCAGGCGGGGCCACAGCAGCACAGAGTCTCCCACACGGCCTTGGGCTCTTGCTTTGCTAACATTGGCCCTGAGCCCGGATCTAAGCCCCACCCAGCTCCCAACCAGCTTGTTCCCGGAAGATGGGGCGTGGAGCCTTCCAGAATCCCAAATGCATCCCGCAGGCTGCTCTCTGGCCTTTGGGGTGTGGGAGGGGAGGGGCAGGGCCCGCTTGTGTCCCTGTCCCCTCGCGGCATGGGAGGAGAGCTGAGTGCTGCACCGTCCTGGGCCGTGTGTGACGCCCTAGACGGACGTGGAGGGCCTGCTGTGGCCGTGGCTGACACCGTGGTGCCGTGGGCCCCGTGGCCACCAGGCAGCTCCTGTGAAGCTGGGGGTGGGTGGGGCTCTGTCTGAGCTGTGGATGGTGGGTGGGTGGGTTAGGCTGCGGTGGGCGGGGCTCCGTCTGAGCCGGGATGGGTGGGTGGGTCAGGCTGCGGTGGGGCGGGGCTCCGTCTGAGCCGGGGACAGTGGCTGCGTTAGGCTGCGGTGGGCGGGGCTCCGTCTGAGCCGGGATGATGGGTGGGTTAGGCTGGGTGGGCGGGGCTCCGTCTGAGCCTGGATGGGTGGGGGGGTTAGGCTGCAGTGGGCGGGGCTCCGTCTGAGCCTGGATGGGTGGGGGGGTCAGGCTGCGGTGGGCGGGGCTCCGTCTGAGCCGGGATGGGTGGGTCAGGCTGCGGTGGGCGGGGCTCTGTCTGAGCCGGGATGGGTGGGTGGGTCAGGCTGCGGTGGGCGGGGCTCCGTCTGAGCCGGGGACAGTGGCCTCGTTAGGCGCCCTCTGTCGTCTCTGTTCTCATTTGCTGCCGCTCAGGAGACGCGTGCTGATGAACGTCCTGGTGGGAACTCACACAACCCCCGTGCCTGCGAAACAGGGCTCCACCGGCTTGCCCCACTCATGCGCGCGTTTGGAAACTTCCGGAAGGCTCCTTCAAGCCAGCCATCCAGGCGTGCGTGGGTCCGTGGGACTTTCGCTGCTGACCGTGTGCCTGTCCCAGGAAAACCATGCACGTTGGGCTGCCCACGGGAGACCACGCTGTGGGCTCTGCCATAAGCTCCACCCCCTGCTTCCATTAGGCACCAGCCAACCAATCAGAGCCTTCCTTGGGATTCTTCACTTGGGGGCGGGACTCACTCCCCTTGTTGCCTCTGTTCAGAGTAGGGTGGGCGTGGCCATGGCCCGGTTCTCTGCCTCCCAGAAAGTGCTTCTACAGAGACACATGGACTTTGAGTGTGTGCACGCGTGTGCCCTGTGTGTGCATGGGTGTGCACATGTGTGCACATGTGAGCCTGCAGATCCACCCACAGACCCTGGGCTGCCTCTCGCTGCCCAGTGACTGGGTCAGGGACAGCGAGGGAATGGCAGGAGGAGACGCAGGGTCAGACCCCGGCCCTGAGCCCCCGGGAACCTGCTGCAGGGAGGGTCGGTGCGGGCAGCTGGGAGGCCGAGGCGCAGGCATCTGTGTGCAGTGTTGAGTTCCAGCAGCCTGGAGTGAGCTTACGCATTCCAGCCACATCGCCGTACCCTTCAGCAAGGTTAATCCCGTCCTAATGCGAGTTTAAAAATTAAATCCACTTCCCTGAACAAATGTTCTGGGCAACCACATCCCACTCTGTTACACAGAGCAAATGTGTTTGCACGGCGGCTCGGAGCACACAGCTCCGGAGCGGCTCCCGCCCCGGGCGCTGCAGACGGCTGTGCCCCGCCGCACGGCGCCCGGCGCGGCTAAATCCACGGCAAAGCCGCTGCGTGCGGATCCCAGGGAACAAAGGGCAGGAGGAGCGGGGATTTTAAGAACCACGAATCCCATGTAGGTAAGAGCAGGCGCCTGGATCTTTCTTTTTCAATTTATTTTTACTTCATTTGAAAGGCAGAGACACAGAGACCACCCATCCTCCAGTTCGCTCCCCGAATGCCCCCCACAGCCAGGGCTGGGCCAGGCTGGAGCCAGGAGCCAGGAGCTCCATCCGGGTCTCCCATGGATGTGGCAGGGGCCCAGGCACTGGAGCCGTCACCGTGGCCTCCCAGGGTGCCCGGCGGCAGGACGCTGGGTCAGCACTGGAAGAGCTGGCCCTGGGCTGCAGCCGGGTCGTGGCGTCCTCGCCGCTCTGCTACATGCCCACCTCTGTTTTCTTGTGTTCAGGAGCCTTAAACATGCTCCCAGCACCGAGCCACACACGCCACCACTGACACAAAGCGAAGCAGAAGCCGCAGCCTGGCTTCCCGGGCCTCCAGACGCTGACAGCGACCTCCGCCCCGCGCGACGTCAGAGGGGGACACGGTGACGGCCGCTTTGTCCTCCGTGTCCTCAGCATGCAGGCTCCAGGACCGGGGGCGGGGCTCCCCCGTGGCACCACTCTTGCTTATGTCTGGAGCAGAAGCGCTGCGCCCGCCCACCCCCAGCCCCGGGGCCTGGGGCCCCTGGGCCCGGTCAGAGAGGATTATCTGCTTCCTGGGGCATAAATTCCAATTTGCTGTGACACAAACGATCGCCCTGGGCGGCGTCTCCAGGCGCTGCAGGCGCGCTGTGTCCTGCGCTTGTCATCTCAGAGACAGGGCTCGGAGACAGGGAAGGCGTCTGCCGCGGGGCCCGGGAACCCCCGCCCGGGGACCCCCGCCTTCCCCTCCTGCCCAGGAACCCCCCTGCCCCGCCTTCCCCTCCTGCCCGGGGACCCCCTGCCTTCCCCTCCTGCCCAGGGACCCCCACCTTCCCCTCCTGCCCAGGAACCCCCCCACCCCGACTTCGCCTCCTGCCCAGGGACCCACCTGCCTTCACCTCCTGCCCAGGGACCCCCACCTTCCCCTCCTGCCCGGGGACCCCCACCTTCCCCTCCCACCCGGGGACCCCACCTTCCCCTCCTGCCTGGGAACCCCTGCTGCCTTCCCCTCCTGCCCAGGGACCCCCCCACCCCGACTTCGCCTCCTGCCCAGGGACCCACTTGCCTTCACCTCCTGCCCGGGGACCCCCCTGCCCCGCCTTCCCCTCCTGCCCGGGGACCCCCTGCCTTCCCCTCCTGCCCAGGGACCCCCACCTTCCCCTCCTGCCCAGGAACCCCCCCACCCCGACTTCGCCTCCTGCCCAGGGACCCACCTGCCTTCACCTCCTGCCCAGGGACCCTCACCTTCCCCTCCTGCCCGGGGACCCCACCACCACCTTCCCCTCCTGACTGGGGACCCCTGCTGCCTTCCCCTCCGGCTGTCCCCGCCCCCCGTCCATGGCTGCAGCTGGAAGGGGACTTTGTCGGGGCCAGGGGCTGCCAGCATTGGGGGGCAGGGGGTACAGCTGGGAGCAGGCCTGGAAGGGAGGGAGTCTCCGGGGATTGTGGGCCCTGGACACCCCTGTGCCGGAAGACCCCTGGCCCCGTCCCCCCGTGTCCCCTCCCCCTTCCCAACGCTGTTTTTGCCTTCAACAGCTTTACTGAGCGTTAATCCACACAGCATGAAAGCCACCCGGCGCACACGGACGCCTTTTAGTTCCCCCAGAGCTGTGCAGCCGGCCCGAGCGTCTCCACCTTCCAGCGCCGGCCCGGTGAGGCTGGATCCCGGTCCCCGGTCCCCGGTCCCTCCCGCGGGAGGGGCCTACCCACAAACCCAGGCCGTCTGTGGCGTGGCCTCTGTCCAGAAGAACCCCTTTGTGGGTGGAGGCAGCGCGTCAGGGTGCTTCCGGCTGTCGGCTCCGTGGTCACCTGCGGTGTCCGTGTGGCCGTGGTTCGCCCCTCGCTCGGTCTGTCCCTGGGTTACTGGGAGACCCTGGCTGGAGAAGCTGCCCCTCCCCCACCCCCACTCCGAGTCTCTGCACTTCCTCCACTTTGTCTCTTGTGCTGGGCTGGACGCCTGTGGGCCCGTGCGAGGCTCAGGACCGTTTGTGTCAAATGCCATCCTGGAGCAAGAGCTGGGGACACCCGGGCAGCGGCAGCTGCAGCTTTGCACGATGGGTCTGGGGGGCTCCTGTCCTAGCGCCCCTCTGAGCGTGGAGGGTCCCAGAAGGGCGGGGTCAGCACGGCCGCCGGGCGGGGCTCTGCTTTCTCGGGGACCCTGGCGGGCTGGCTGCCTCCAGACACCCCACTGGGGGCACCTGGGGCTGGGGAGGTTCCCTGGCCGAGAGACGCCTGTTCTCACACGGGCGCTGCGTGTCCCTCTCAAACGAGGCGGGATCGCAGTCCGGCGGGAAGAGGAGAAACGCGGCCGGCTGGCCCCTGGCTGCTAGGGCTCTGCCTGTCCCACATCCCCACCGCGTCCGCGTTCCTCCAGGCGGGGGCCGCACACCTGTCCTCGGGCGAGCAGCGGCTGGGCCTTGCGGGGGAGAAGACGGGACGGGCACGGGCGTGTGCACACGTGGGTAGAACGAGTTGTCCCTCTGGAAAAAACTGGGTGCCGGTCCAAGTCCCGGCTGCTCTACTTCCTGTCCAGCTCTCTGCTGTGGCCTGGGAAAGCAGTGGAGGATGGCCCAAGTGCTTGGGCCCCTGCACCTATGTGGGAGACCCGGAGGAAGCTCCTGGCTCCTGGCTTCGGATCGGCGTAGCTCCAGCCGATGCAGCCATTTGGGGAGTGAACCTGCGGATGAAGACCTCTGTCTCTGTCTCTGTCTCTCTGTCTCTGTCTCTGTCTCTCTCTCTGCCTCTCCCTCTCTGTAACTCTGCTTTCCAACTAAATCAATAAATCTTTAAAAAAAATAACAAAAGAAACTTTAAGGGCCAAAGGGATTAGCTCGGACGCCGCAGGGGCAGGTTCCACGGAGGGGGACGGGGTGGGGGAGGGAAACATTCCAGGGCCTTAAACCAGCGGCGAGCAGCAGCAGCTCTGACAGCGACAGCCAGAGCCGCGCAGCTACAAGTCGCCCTGTCCACCTCCAGGGGATGGGCAGACCTCACCCACAGCTGGCGGGGAGGAGGCCGGCGCTGCCCGCTCCGCCTGGCTCACTGGGGCCAGGAACCCCGGAGACGGCATGGGCTCAGGAAGACGCTCGCCCGCACTGCTGCTGATGGGCGAATCCAGCCTTAGCCGGCTGACTCCTCCCAACCAGAAAACGGGCGTGGTGGGGAGGGCCTGGGGCTCCGGGCTGGGCTGGGCTCTGGGCTTCACTTGGCAGCTCCGGTGTGGACGGTCCTCACAGCCAAGAACAGTTTTTTTTTTCTTTGAAAATAAGATTTACGTATTTATTTGAAAGGCAGAGTGGCAGAGAGGGAGAGGCATCAATCGGTTCGCTCCTCAAATGGCTGCAAGAGCCAGCGCTGGGCCAGGCTGGAGCCAGGAGCCAGGAGCTCCGTCGGGGGCTCCCCTGGGGGCGCAGGGGCCTCAGTGTGGGCCGTCTTCTGCTGCTTTCCCAGGAGCATCGGCAGGGAGCTGGATGGGAAGTGGAGCAGCCGGGACTCAAAGCGGCGCTGCCTGGGCAGTGCTGGCCGGGCAGCCAAGCACCTTACGGAAGCCTAGGGGCAGGACCCCAGCCAGGGCCACAGGGAGCAGCCTGGGAGAGGGGAGGCGGGCGGTGCAGGAAGAGGTGGGACAGCCCCGCCTGCCCTGCCATGGTGACCACAGGGACAGGAAGGGGCCCAGTGGGAGCGCCCACTTGGGGCCACAGGGCAGCTCTTTCCTGTTCCTCCTGGCACCTGCAGCAGCCAAGCCCCGCCTCCTCTCTGCTCCCACTCCCACGCCCTTACCGCTGCACCCCCTCCTCACGGCCGCAGCCGCTGCCGGTCCACCTGGACTCCTGAGCGTCCCTCGGAGCCGGCTTCTTCCACCGGCCGCCCCAATCCCTCGTGCATCCTTTGTGTGACTTGTGCAGGGTTGCACCCCATCTCTGCCATCCGCTGCGCTGGCCCCGGGGTCTCTCGGCCCCCACACCAGCTCTTTGCCGTCCCGGGGTTCAGACACCCCCACTCCTCACGCCCAGCGTCTCCTCTCTGCTCTGCTGGTGGCAATGACAACGCCGGCCACCTCCCTTTGGACTGGAGATTTTCTGTCCTGTGTAGGACTCCCCTGGGGCGTCTGGCACCTTACAGGGGGAGGGGGAGCGGCAGGCCGCCCGCTCACGTTGGGGCTACCCGGTTCTCACAGGGGTGGGTGTTTTCATGGCAGAACTCGATCCTGTCTTCTCCCGTTCCCCCCGCCGATGGCCGGCGGTCGGCCCCCCGGCTGCAGGCTTTCTTCCTCCCATCGCTCATCGGAACTGGAAGCTCAGTAACTGGTTTCCGGATTCTTCCCTCAGCGCCGTTATTTTACCGCACGTCCCACTGGTTTGCCGTGGCTCCCCTCTGTTCTACCGTGTGTCCTGGTGGGTAAGTGTATATCCCACTTGTATACTCTGGGGCCCCACTGGCTCACTGCATAGCCCACTGGTTGACCAGGTGACCCGTCGGCTTTCTGTGCATCCCAGAGCCAGCACTGGGCTCCCTCAGGGCCCGCAGCAGGGCAGGGTCTCTCGTGTTGACGTCCAGTGGAGCAACTTCTCTTTCCCGGATCTTACTCAAGAATGTATTACAGGGCACGGTGGGTAAAGCTGCCACCTGTGACGCCGGCATCCCTTATGGGTGTTGGTTGGAGACCCGGCTGCTCCACTTCTGATCCAGCTCCTTGCTAATGCGCCCGAGAAAGCAGCAGAAGACGGTCCAGGTGCTGGGGCCCCTGCACCCATTTGCACTGCCTGGAGGAAGAAGCTCCTGGCTCCTGGCTTCAAATCGGCCTAGGCCTGGCCATTGTGGCCATCTGGGGAGTGAACCAGCGGATGGAAGACCTGTCTCTGCCCCCCCCCCCCAACTCTGCCTTTCAAATAAATAAAAATCTTTTTTAAAAAGAGTATGTTGACTTTGATATAAATTTGCAACCCGCCTTGCCGGCGATCAGCAACAATGGGAGTTTAATTGGCGGCGCCGTGAGCCGGATCCCTTGGGGGAAACCAAGCATCCCTGTGACACCGAGAGCCCCAGCCACTGATTTCCTTCCCCAGTCCCCGAATGTCCAGGGCTGAGCTGGGACCGAGACAGGGAGCCGGGAGCAGGAGCCGGTCCCAGCCAGGAGGCGGGGCCTGGTTATGGGGGCTCAGCCCCGCCCTCAGGGGTGCAGCAGCAGGAGGGCGGGGTTAGGGAGCCGAGCTGGGCCTGGGGAAGCTGGGGTCCTGCCCGCCAAGCCCACCTCCATACGAGGGTTTTTCCCTGAAGTTCATTCATTTGAAAGGTGGAGAAGGAGCGACCTCCCCTCTGCTGCCTCCCTCCCCAGACACTCACCACAGCCAGGCCCGGAGCCCAGAACCCCCACGCGCGTGGCGGGGCCCAGGCACGGAGCCGTGGCTGCTGCTTCCAGGGGGTGCATTAGCAGGGACCGGGACCCAGCCTGACGCGTGGGCGTCCCCACCTCACAGCGCCTGCATCCACGCCGGTTTCTAGAGCCAAGACTCACTCGCCTGTTCTTTTTACATTTTTAAAGATTTAGTTATTTACCTGAAAGGCAGAGTTACGGAGGTGGGGGACAGAAAGAGAGAGAGAGAGGAATCTTTCTTTTTATTTTATTTTTAAAGATTTATTTATTTTATTTGAAAGTCAGAGTTACAGAGAGAGAGAGAGAGAGAGAGAGAGAGAGAAGTCTTCCATCCACTGGTTCACTCCCCAATTGGCCGCAATGGCCAGAGCTGTGCCGATCCGAAGCCAGGAGCCAGGAGCTTCTTCTGGGTCTCCCACGTGGATGCAGGGCCCAAGGACTTGGGCCATCTTCTACTGCTTTCCCAGGCCACAGCAGAGAGCTGGATCGGAAGTGGAGCAGCTGGGTCTGAACTGGCGCCTGTATGGGATGCTGGTGCTTCAGGCCAGGGTGTTAACCCACTGCGCCACAGCGTTGGCCCCGAGAGATTAATCTTTCATTCCTTGGTTTGCTCCCCAAATGCCCACAACAGACTGGGCAGGGCCAGACCAAAGCCAGGAGCCAGGAGCTCCAGCTGGGTCTCCCACGCAGGTGCAGGAGCCCAAGCACTTAGGCCATCTTCTGCTGCTTTCCTACGTACATCAGCAGGGAGCTGGACCGGAAGTGGAGCAGCCGGGACTTGAACCAGAGCCTCTGCTCTCGCCCTGCTCTGCCCCTTCACTGAGAGCCATTTCCACGACGTGGCCAGCACATGTCCGGGCCGAGTGTGGCCCACAAGATGTGGCATGTGGCCTCCAGGATCCGGTGGCTCCAGCAGCAGGTGTGGAGCAGCCCAGCGGCCCCCGGGTGCCTGGCTGTCCCCCTGAGTCCCGGGCGAGTCCACCTAGCGGGCCTGCGGGGACGGGGCGGCGACCATGGGTGTGAGAGGTGCCGAGAAGCCGCTCTCTCCACGGCAGCGCCCGGTGTTCACCCCAACACTGCCGATTCGGACACTCAGAGGCGATGGAGCAACTTCCAGCCAGGAACTGAGACGAGGCTGGGGCCGGGCTTAACTTAATCCCTGGAGGGGGCAGACCCTCAGCACGGGGGGCCTGGGGGTCCCTGCAGTGGGAAGAGGGTGTCTTCACAGGGAGGGGCGTGGCTAGGTGGCCAGCGTGAGCCCTGGAGGGAGGACGCCTCCCCCAGAGGGCCCCCTGCTTCCTGCGGAGGTGACCACACAGCCGTCGGAAGTGGGTGTGTCCCCTTGGGGTTGAAAACCTGCAGCCCCAGCCGAGCCCCACTTCCCCTGCTGTGCCAGGGGCAGCACCCAGGGCCATGCAGCTGAGTGGAGCCCCCGTCCTGCTCGCCTTGTTCCTGAGCGTGGTGGACCTGGCCTCCCAGGCCGCGGACACCTGTCCGGGTGCGACGCCCAGAGTCCTGACCGAGTGGGAGCGCAGCGAGGGCCTGCGCGGCTTCCCAAGGCCAGCCGGCTGGGAGCTGCCCCACCCACTCCCTACCCCGTCCTCCTCGCAGCCTGCCTTCCACCCCTCCGGCCGCTGAGGCCACAGAAGCTCAGAGAGGCTGGGTGACCTGCCTGGGGACGCGGCGTGCTGAGGCGCCGGGTCCCCTCGGGCCCAATGGCCGTTGGCGGCTCCGAGGGGCCTCGGGCCCAGGGCCCCACCCTGACGGGTGCTTGTGTCTCTGCAGAGGTGAAGCTGGTGGGCCTGGGGGGCTCTGACAAGCTGGCCGTTCTCCAAGGCTGCCCGGGATTGCCAGGAGCGCCAGGGCCCAAGGGAGAGGCAGGCGCCCGTGGAGAGAGAGGTGGGTGCTCGCAGGGGTGGGGGCTAAGTGGTGGGGAAGGCCAGGTGCCAGCCCTTGCTCCTGGGAGTTCAGATGCCCAGGCTGCACCTGCATGGGGGCCTGGCCTGGGCCCTGCACCTGCGGCCGGCTGCGTGGTCCCCGGGGAGCTCTGGCCAGGCTTGGGCAGACACCACGGTGTCCCCTCACTGCCCGCCACACGTGGACGCTGCGAGACCCACGCCACGTCCTCCGCATCGCATCTGTGCTCTGTGGCCAGAGGCCTCCCAGGTGCCAACGGCAGGGAAGGAACCTGCAGCCAGGGAAAGTTCCGGAACGCCCCTGGAGGGAGGAGCAAGGCCCAGCCCGGCTCTGGGGGCTCCTGTTCCCAGCACCTGGCCCCTAACTGAGGGCCTGGGGCCCAAGCTCCAGGATCTTCTGTGGCAGGAGGCGCCAGCTCAGAGGGGCGGGGACTCCAGCATCGACCGGAGCAACCGTCGGTCCCAGACCGGGTGTCTCACTCAGGCCGTGTGTTTGCAATTGGCAGGAGAACGAGGTCCCCCTGGACCCCCGGGGAAGGCAGGACCGCCCGGCCCCAGAGGTAACTGGGCGGGAAGGCGTGGGGAGGGCGGGGAGGCAGGGCCGGGCTCTGGGGCTGCCCAGCCGCGTCTTGCCACAGGCAGGGCCGCGGCTCAACCCTGGGACCCAGAGCAGGACACCTGCCCGCCGGGCCTGGACCTGCAAACTCTTGGCCAATGCCTGCTCAACCCCGGCCTCCCTGAGCCCAGGAGGGGTTGGGGACATGATGCGTCCGGCGCTGGTGACCCGTGTCCCGGGCGGGGGGTCCGGCGCTGGTGACCCGTGTCCTCTCTCTCCAGGAGTCCCTGGGGAGAAGGGGCCGCGTGGAGAGCGAGGTGAGCCATCCTGCCGGGCAGGGAGCCTGGGGTCTCAGGGGAAGCGGCCTCACCAGGGAAGGGGACCTCATCCAGGTGTGGCCCTGGGACCCAGTCCCCGCTCTGGGGTGTGCGGTCAGGGCATCCACTCTCCTGTAGGGGCCAACTGCAACCCATCTGTCCCCTGGGCAGGGGCCTTGTCCAGTGGCCGCGGGGCCTCTGCCCCTGCAGCTGTGGGGTTTCAGGCTGTGGCCGAGAGCCCCGGGCACAAGGAGGTGCTGTGTGGTGACCCAGGTCACGGCTGCATGTCAGTGCCACGTACTCACCAATCACGCGTGTCTCCGGGGACCCATCGGTCCTGAGCAGTGCGGCCTGGGCAGGAGCCACGGGAGGAAGTGGGCACCGTGTGCACTTCGTGGCTCGGCTCTCTCAGGGCAGAGGCAGGCGTGGCTTCTCTGGAGGTGCCACGTGGCACCAACGTGGCTGCTCGCGTGGGGACAGCTTGGTCCCTTCCTCCCGTGCTGAGTGTCTGCTGTGGGTCCCGCCTGCAGGACAGTCCTGGGAACCCCCGCGATGCAGCACAGGTGGGTGCCCGGCCCACCCCCGCCCAGCTGGTCCCTGTCTGCCGGAAGCCCTGGGCCTCGCCACCAGCCAGCTGCTCAGGACCGGGCACCTGGGCCCCGCCAGGGACCTGAGGCAGTACCAGGGCTGCCACTGGGTCCCTAAAGTGTGTCCCCAAGGCCCCGTGCCCTGGGGCTGGGCCAGCACAGCTGGGCTCTGGGGGGCTGTGTCCCTGTCCCGGGACTGAGTCCTCTTGCGTCCACGCAGCCTCCTGGGCCTCCCCCTGCTGCCCCGCCCGCCCCTCCCAGAGCGCCCATCCCCCGTCCACGCCCCAACTGCACCCCCAGGGCCCCGGAGCTGCCGGCAGCTGCTCAGCCAGGGGCATGTCCTGAGCGGCTGGCACACCATCTTCCTGCCCGACTGCCGGCCTCTGCCCGTGCTGTGCGACATGGACACGGAAGGGGGCGGCTGGACCGTGAGTGGGCGGCAGGGCCCTCGGGCGGAGGGAGGCCCCTGGGGGCGGCGGCGGGAGAGCTCCGCACCTCCCCCTCCCCCCCCCCCCATTCTCAGCCTGGAATCCCGGGTCTGTCTCTGCATCACCCACCGGGGCCTGGTACTGCGGCGTCCGCCTGGGCCCCAGCTCCCGAGCCCCCCGCTGCCCGCAGGTTTTCCAGCGCAGGGTGGACGGCTCCGTGGACTTCTACCGGGACTGGGCCGCCTACAAGCGGGGCTTTGGCAGTCAGCTGGGGGAGTTCTGGCTGGGGAATGACTACATCCACGCCCTGACCGCCCAGGGTAGGGCCCGGGCAGGGCTGGGGTGGGCGGGGGCCGGGGGCCGGGGGCCATGCCCTCCCCTGGATCAGGCGACCTATGCTCTCCACCCCTAGGGGCTCAGACACTGGTGCTGGGGTCGCGACTTGTCCTCTATGCGGTAGTCGTTCGGACTGCCGAGTGCGCAGGCCGTCTCTAGCCAGCACCCCTCGGCCTGGAAGGGCACCTGGGCCCCGGGTGGGGAAGTCGGCCCAGGCCTCCTGGAGGCGCCCTGGCGTCCAGGCATGGGGTCAGACCTGGGGACGCTACCTGGAGGTAGAAGCCGCTGAGGAGGCCCTCAGCCAACAAGGGCTCCCGTCCATCTCATGTCGGAGGCCACGTCCATCACACAACGGCCTGCCCCCACCTGCTGTGTCACCCCGCCCCGCCCCGGCAGGGACCAGTGAGCTGCGTGTGGACCTGGTGGACTTCGAGGGCAACCACTACACTGCCAAGTATGGCTCATTCAAGATGGCGAGTGAGGCCGAGAAGTACAAGCTGGTCCTGGGGGCCTTTGTCGGGGGCAGTGCTGGTGAGTGAGGGTCATGGGGCCGGAGAAGCCGGGGACCTCGGGCTGGGGATCCCCGTCCGAGCCTGCTTCCATCCATGTGGCATAGGGGGTCACAGTTGTCGTCGGCGACACCCCCGCGGCTGCACTGGCAGCGTGGATGACTGGCGTGTGACGACTGATGGGCGTCACTGCCCACACCTGGCACAGAGCCCAGCATCCCTGCGTGTGCCCTCGGAGCCCACGCCCTGAGGGACATGCCCTGTCTGCACCTGCGAGCATTCAAGGCTCTGAGCAGGCTGTGACGTCCGGCTGCCCCGGCTGAGCCAGGCGCACCTGCCACCCTTGGGGACAGAGGCTTGAGCTCGTCTGTGCCTCCTCCTTGGGGACCCAGAAGGAAGGCAGCAGGGCCGGGGGCGTGCTCCCCACGCTGCAGGTGCAAAGCTGAAGCTAAGGGGGGTGGGTGACCTTGCTCGTCTGCGGGAGCCAGAGGGGAGCTCCATGCCCAGGGTTCTGGTGGAGCAGAGGCTGCCGGGTGAGGGTGAGGGGCTTCCAGGCAAGGCAGGAGACAAGGAAGGAGCTGGAGGAGGCGTATGGGCTGGGGGAGGGTGGCTCCAGGGGAGTGAGCAGGGCCGACAGTTTTGGGGGGCCCTGGAGGAAATGGGGTGTCTGGAGGAGGGGACCCTGGCTTTGGGGGAGGATGCGACAAGTATGCCCAGCCCCCGCTGGCGGTCTGCCGAGTGAGGGTGGCACTGGTTAGAGGCAGGACGTGGCGGGGGGGCTCCTAGGGGCGGGGCTTCGCCTAGCACCCACAGACCCGCATGTCCTCCGGGCAGGCGACTCACTGACGTCCCACAACGACCAACCCTTCTCCACCAAAGACCAGGACAATGACCAGAGCTCTTCCCACTGTGCCAAGCAGTACCAAGGGGCCTGGTGGTACAAGGAGTGCCACGTGTCCAACCTGAACGGCCGCTACCTCGGCGGCTCCCACGACAGCTTTGCCAACGGCATCAACTGGCGCTCGGGGAAGGGCTACAACTACAGCTACAGGGTGTCGGAGATGAAGGTGCGGCCCGCCTAGCCCGGGGCCGTCCTCGCTCCTGCCGCCAGCCAGGCCACGTCCGGAGCCTTCATCCCCAGCCACGCCCGGTGCCCACGCAGCCTCCCGCTCTGCCCCCAGCCCTGCCGATCCCACGGCGGCAAAGCCCTCCCCACACCGCTTCCCTAAGAGCCGTTTGCTTGCCGAGCCCCAGGCTGCTCTGGTTTCTGTCCTGTGCTTCTTGCCGGCGCCAGGACTTGGAGCGGTTCCGCCCTCTGCCATTGGCAGGTGTTTCTCCGGACGTTGGGAAGAGACAGGTGCCCACTGCACAGAGGGGGAGCGCTGGTGTCCGACAGGGCTGGGGGCCTCTTGTGGACTCTTGGCCCCCAGACTCAGGCCCTCTCCTGCACCCTATAACTCCCGGCATTTCACACATCACTAAGGGGGCCACTTTGGGATTCTCTGTAAAATTTTAAAAACTTCTGAGAGAGATACAAAGAAGCAAGGGAGCTGCGACCCATGGGCTCCCTCCCCAGACACCTGCTGCACCCCCGGGGCTGGGCCAGGCACTGTGCACACACAGGGAGCCATAGTCAGAGGCCAGGGCCGGGTGGGGGCCCCAGGGACTCAAATGTAGGGTGTGCACAGGCAGGAAGCTGGAGGGGACGGAGCAGGGCCCCGTGCTGGGCACAGGGGCTCCTACGAGGGACACAGGCGTTTTAATCCCCTGGGCCAAATACCCGCGCCTAAAACGGCCACTTTGGACCCAGAAAATGCTCATGAAAGGGGTGGGGTGTGGGGGAACCACTCTGCTGTCCCATAGAGCACCGCGGATGCCCTGGACCGCCTGCGGCTGGGTGGTGGGGGCACAGCCCCCCAGCCCCGAGGCGCTGTCCACACAGCACACACCTCCACCTAGCGGGCGGCCCGGGAAGAAGAGGAGCTCATCCCCCAGCAAAGCTCAGCACACAGCAGTCAGGGGTGGGCGGGGCCTCCGGCTGGGGCCTGACCTCCGCAGGGCGTGCCCCGAGGAGTGGGCGTGGCCACAAGAGGGGTCGGAACGAGGGGGCGGGGCTTCTGCGCCTGGAGGACAGCACAGGAGGCCAGTGAGCCAAGAGCTTGGCCAGACCGCGACAGCCAAGCGCCCCGGTGTGGCGGCTCAGAGCAGAGAAGGCCCGGTCCCAGGGTCCAGGGCTCCCCTGCACGGAACGCAGGCGAGAGGCAGGGCCGGCCCCGGGGACAGGAGCCTGCTGGGCCACCTCCAGAGCAGGCGGCACGGGCTCTCCCGCACCTGCCGGCTGTCCTGCCCAGACTGAGACCAGGTCCTTGTGTCCGGTTTCCAGACTCGGGGTTCGGACAGCTCGCGGTCAGCCCTGTCCAGGAGTGCACCCGGGACGGGCCGCGGGGCCCCCTGCCCAGGGGGAAAGGTCCCGCGCCCTGGGCCCTGCCACTGGACCCAGATCCCGGTACCATCCCGCCGGCACGGCCTCATCATGTGAAAACCCAAACCCCCAAATCCCAGCGCAGGCTCCGGTGGGGAAGAGCTGCAAACAAGAATGAGCCGGATCCAGCAGGCTCCCCACGCGGGATGATCCGTGTTTCATCTGTTTATTTTATGAGCTTGCTTCTCTAATTTTCAAACATTTCTTATTTTTTCAATGAAAATTGAATTTAAATTTTACCTTTTTTAAAAAAGATTTATTTATTTATTTATTTGAAAGGAAGAATTACACACACAGAAGGAGAGGCAGAGAGAGAGAGAGAGAGAGAGAGAGAGAGAGAGTCTTCCATCCGCTGGTTCACTCCCTAGTTGGCCGCAATGGCCGGAGCTGTGCTGATCCGAAGCCAGGAGCCAGGAGCTTCTTCAGAGTCTCCCATGCAGGTGCAGGTGCCCAAGGACTTGGGCCATCCGCCACTGCTTTCCCAGGCCACAGCAGAGAGCCGGACCGGAAGTGGAGCAGCCGAGACTCAAACTAGCGCCCATGTGGGATGCCGGCTCTACAGGGGGCAGCTTTACAGGCTACGCCACAGCACCCGGCCCTCCTGTCATTGTTGGGCACCTGCGTCTGGTTCCGGGCCTCCCCGTTCTGGAGTGCGTATGGCGTGCGCGTGGCGTGCACACGGCGCTGCCCGCTCTGTGGGGCTGGTTTCTAGGTGTCACCTCGCCGGTGGCTGATTCCACGGGCGCCAGCTTCCTTTTAAATGCCAGCACAACAAAGGTGAGGACGACGGCGCCAGCACAGCACGTGGCCGCGAAGCCGTGCATTAGCGGCCTGGCCGTGGGCACTGCCCTGGCCGCGGGCCTCACTCGCTGCTGGGTTCTAGTGTCTGAATTTGCTCCTGGCGTGGCTCTCGTGCTCTGAGGAATGGGACCAGGACAGGGGCTGGGGCGGGCGGCAGCGGGATGTTCACCTCCGCCTGTGGCTGTGCCTGTGGCCCCCACCCTGGCTCCTCCTCTAGTCCACGGGAAACTGTGTGTGTGAAAGATGCACTCATTCATTTAAAAGGCAGAGTGACATAGTGCACGTGAGAGAGAGACACACACAGAGAGAGAGAGAGAGAGAGAGGGAGGGAGCTTCCATTCACTTGTGCGCTCCTCAGATGGCCACTACGGCGGCTCTGGGCCAGGAGCTCCATCCGGGTCTCCCACACTGGGGGCAGGGGCCGGAGCACCTGGGCATCTTCTGTTGGTTCCCCAGGTGCATCAGCTGGGAGCTGGGTTGGAAGTGGAGCAGCCTGGACTGGATCTGCCGTGCCAGCCGCAGCGTGCCGTGGTGGCCACAGAGCCAGCAGCTGAGCGCCCATGGCCTCTGCCCATCACACGGGCTGGGCATCGACCACATCTCAGGTCCGTGGTGTTGGGAGGGAGGCGGAGCTGAGCAGATCAGTACAGATGGGCCTCTGCTCGAGAGTCCGTGCCCGCAGCGCCCGGGGAAGCCAGCCAGGAGCCAGCCAGGGTACCGGCAGCCCCAGTGTGCTGGCGGCGACACCCAGCCACGCGTGCATGTGCTGTGGCGGAGGCTCTGGGGTTCGCCTTCTGACCTCAATGGCCACCACCCACAGAGGCTCTCCGGAGGCTCCTGGGTCAGCAGCCTTGGCCTGGAGGCTGTGTGGCTCCCTCGGCCCCTGCTGGGTCAGCCCCACCTTCTGCGGCTGTCGGGGCGGACGGGAGCCCCTCGTGCCCGTGGTCTGTGCCCCTCCACCAGGAGCCGCCAACTCCCCCACTCACCTTTCAGCCCCAGCCCCACCCCTGCCTTTTGCAGTGGGCCCAGCTCCTGGCTGTGGCGGGGTGGGCGGGGTGGGCCAGCCTGCTGTGCTGGGGGCTCACTGCTGGCCCCCACCCACACGGCCTCAGGCTGAGTCGTCACGATGACAGAAGATCAGTCACGGTGGCAGAGCGGCGGAGCTGGCACGGAGCCCGGAGGAGGCTCAGGCCCGGGCGGACGTGGGGTTCTTCCCGCCTCCCCGCCTGCGCCTGCACTGGCCCCGGGGAGCAAGGTCTGGGCAGCCGTCCCTGGGCTCCACCCAGGGCATTTGCATCTGCAGGAGAGAGACCCCCGGGCCGCAGCAGCTTCGGGGAAGCGATGCCCACTCCCGAGGGACCCAGCGCCTGGGCAGTGAGGAGAGTGGAAGCCCAGCGGGAGGGGTCTGTGTGTTGCCGCAGGGTAGCCCCCCCCCCAAAGGCACCCATGGGTGCAGTGGGCGAAGCCACTGCCTGTGACGCCAGCCTCCCGTGTGAGCTCAAGTCCCGGCTGCTCCTCTTCCAATCCGGCTCCCTGTGGATGCACCCGGGGAAGCAGCGGAAGACGGCTGGCGTGCGCGGGCCCCTGCACCCGGGTGGGAGACACGGATGGAGTTCGAGGCGCCCGGCTTCCATCTGGCCCAGCCCCAGCCATTGCAGGCGTTGGCAGAATGGACCCGCGGGTAGACAGTCGCAGTCTCCCTCTCTCCCTCTTTCTCTGTAACTCTGACTTTCAAAGAAGTAAATAAATCTTATGGGGGGCGCTGCAGGGGCTCGTAGGCTGGTCACGCCTTCCAGACCCCACGTGTGTGTGCAATAGGCATGCGAATGTTCTTACAACACACAGACCCGTTTATGTGCATGTCTGGTTCATCACACACGCTCCTTTGCCCGCCCAATGCTTCTGCCTGGTCCATTTAAGTACAATAACATGCCCAAGTCCTCGGGCCCCTGCACCTGCGTGGGAGACCCAGAAGAAGCTCCTGGCTCCTGGCTTCAGATCGGCGCAGCTCTGGCCATTGTGGCCATCTGGGGAGTGAACCAGCAGATAGAGGACCTCTCTCTCTCTCCCCATGTGTCTCTCTGTAATTCCACCTCTCAAATAAATAAATAAAATCTTTTAAAAAATCAAATCCCCCAAAGCAAGAGTATCAGTAAATTATAGCAAAGTTCCGGTTTTCCAGAGAAAGTATCTTTGAAGTGCACCTCTTGGTTACACCAGTTGTAAACGTGAGATTCGGTACACGGCTGTGTGGCTCCTCGGGCTGCAGCCGTCTCTGGTGCCAGCTCCCCGACCGCCTCTCATGGCAGCCATGGTGGCTTCCCGGCCACCTTCACTCAGACCCCGAGCACAGCCCAGCCCTCTGTAGGCAGGGGGTCCTGGGGACAGCCCCGTTCCTGGAACTGGGGTGACATTCCCAGCGCAGCCCTGGACAGCCAAGTGAGGTGGGTGCTGGGTACATCTGCTGGAGGCCCCCTGCCTGGAGCCCAGAGATGGACGTGTGTGGTCCCAGCGAGGGGATGGACGTGTGTGGTCCCTGTGGGGCCAGGGGAGGTCCCAGAGCACCAGGACCCCTCGGCTCCTGCCCCAGTGTGCACTGTGGGCGCCGTGCACTCCCAGCCGACGGCCGGCCCCCGCTGGTCCTTGCTGACTTCGCAGGGCACTAAGGAGCTGGTCTGTGAGGAGGGGGCGAACCCTCATCTTTCACCGTCGGTGGGAGCGGTCCCTGGCCTGCCCGGCCCCCGCAGCCCCAGGCCCAGCGTGAGCCCCGTGGAGTGGCTCTCCAGGGACTCGGCCAAAGCTGCAGGGTCTTCCCCAGAGGCTCCCTCATGGCAACAGCCCCGTGTTCCACAGGGTCTCGGGCAGCATCCGAGGGGCCTCTGTGGGGGAGGGCGGCCTGGGCCTGGGGTGCAGCCCCTGTGGAGTCCTCTGGGGGCTCCCTGAGCAGCGGACGTGGCCAGAGCAGTCGGAGGGGGCCCCAGAGCTCGCGAGCTGTGCTCCCGCCTCCCCTTCCTCCGGCCCCCCTGCGTCCGGGCTCAGCCTCATCCCGCTCCTCCGGTGCTCCCCCCCGCCCCATCTGCTCTGGGCACACGCACAGGGGCTACAGGCTCTGTGTGGCTGGGGCGGCGCCCGGAACCTCCTGTCTCACCATGGCTGCTCAGGCTCCTGATGGGCAGGGCGTGCCTGGACGCTTGCTGGGGGCCTGGGTGCGGTGGGCTGGGCAGAGGGGCGGGCAGAGTCCGACGCTGAAGGAGGGGAAGCCGCACCATTCCCCTGATGGCCAAGGGCCCCCGGCCGCCCAGCAGAAGCCACCTCTGCGTTTCCTCCCTCCCGCCAGGATGACCCCGGGGGGAGGGGGCACGAGCCCAGCTGGGGGGCCGTGGGCTGGGGAGGTCAGGGAGAATGAGCAGGGTCCCCCTGCCAGGCCCACTCCAGCAGGAGGGCTCTGCCCACCGTGCATGCCCCCTTCCCCTGTGTCCATCATACCATCACCCCGGGACCACAGCGGTTTGAGCAGTCCCAGGGGGGACCCAGGAGAGCAGGCGGCAATGGGCAGTGTGGGTGAGTGGGTGGGGCTGGGGCCGGGCGACCGGGGGCCTTGGGCAGTCCCCCTGGTCTCTGTGGCTTGAAACCTGTGAAGGCTGATGGAGGCCAGCCTGAGGGCCCTAATCCAGCCGCAGGGCCAGGTCTCAGGGCAGCAAGGGGCAGGCGTGGGGCCGAGCAGGGGGTGGGAGCTGGGCCCGTCGGGCTGGGAGCTGAGTGGGGTCTTCACTGACAGCAGGCGTTGCAGCAGGGGGCCTGGGGCGCTGTGCAGCCCAGCAGGTGATGGGGAGGGTCTGGGGGTCCCGGCCATGGGGACGGCGACAGGGATCCCACGTGGGCCCCCAGGCTAGGCGGGCTGCACTTGCATCTCTGACACCCTGTAGCCTCTCCCTGAGCGCCAGCTATGTTGTTGGCAAAGCTGCCGTGGGAGCCGCCGAGGTAGCGGCCCTTCAGGTTAGACACGTGGCACTCCTTGTACCACCAGGTCCCCGGTGGGTGATGCAGAGACAGACCCGGGATTCCAGGCAGAGACAGGGGGCGGGGAGAGAGACAGAGGGAGGGGGAAAGGAAGGGAGGAGAGGGAGGGGGAAGGGAAGGGAGGGAAAGGGATGGGGAGGGGAGGGGGGAAGAGTGGGGGAGGGGCAGAGCTCTCCCGAAACAGTTCAGGAACCACGGATGTGCCAGGCCCGCACGGGCGAGCCTGGCTGGAGGCAGCAGGCTCTGGGGGTGTAGAATGGGGCCCTCTGCTCGTGGGGGGCAGGAGGCCTTGGGGCCGGTGGCTGGAGGCCCACCATGGCCTGCCCGGTGCCCTGGGCGGGTCAGGGGTCCCCAGGCGCCAGCACCAGGGGCACACACGGTGGAGAGACTGAGAGTCCCATCTGGGGCACCAGCACCAAGAAGCCAGAGCCTGGACTCTGCGAGCTGTCTTTCTAACAAACCCAGCAGAGGACGTTCGGATCGATCTTTTCAAGCAGCAAGACAACGCCCTGAGTAATCGTGATCACAAGAAATGGAGTAGCACCAGGCAGCGAGGGCTCGGCCTGCACACGTGGGCAGCCGCGGCACCTGGTCTCACGCCTGCATGCGTGGTCAGCTGTGTTGCCTGATCAGTGGGCTGTTGACGGTTTTCTGACAGCTTTTTCATGGACGGCCTCAGGCTGGCCCTGCTGCTGCCCCACGGCCAGGCCTGCTGTCTCTGCCGCGCCGCTGGTGCTGGGAGCCGCCGCCAACAGGTGCTCTCGGCTTGGGACCTCACCGGGGAGGCCTCGCTCTCACCCGCAGCTTGGAATCCCGGGTCTGCTGGATGTGGCCGCTTAGGAAGCGCCCCCGCCCCCACCCCGTCTCCACCCGCGGCCCGGGGAGCGAGTGCTCTCCTCCCTGGCTCTGCGCCCCGCTGTCTTTCCCTGTGGCCGTAGGCTCGGTTTTCCCTGGGGGCGGGTGCTGTGGGGTGGCGGGATAAGCCACTGTTAGGACGTCCACGCCCCGTATTTCACACCCTGGCTCTGCTGCTTCCAGCCCAGGCCCTTCTGATGCACCTGGGAGGCGGCAGACAATGGCCGAAGCCCCGGGGCCCCTGCCACCCACGCGGGAGGCTTGGATGCAGTTCCTGGCTCCTGGCTTCCACCTGGCCCCCAGCCCTGACTGTCGCAGGCATTTGGAGAGTGAACCAGTGAATGGAAGATCTCTCTCGCTCTCTCTCGCTCGCTCTCTCTCTCTCTCTCTCGCTCTCTCTCTCTCTCTCTCGCTCTCTCTCTCTCGCTCGCTCTCTCTCTCTCGCTCACTCTCTCTCTCTCTCGCTCTCTCTCTCGCTCGCTCTCTCTCTCTCGCTCTCTCTCTCTCTCTCGCTCTCTCTCTCGCTCTCTCTCTCACTCTCTCTCTCGCTCGCTCTCTCTCTCTCTCGCTCTCTCGCTCGCTCTCTCTCGCTCTCTCGCTCGCTCTCTCTCTCTCGCTCGCTCGCTCTCTCTCTCTCGCTCACTCTCTCTCTCTCTCTCGGAAAACCGTCCCTGTCTCAGGGCTTCGCCCACAGCCACGCTCTGTCTGTCACGGCCCTCACCCAGCTGGCCGGAGGGTTAACCCTGTGAGAGCCGTCATCCAATCCGCACCAAAGGCTGGGTGTCTCCACGCTCGGACGAGTGGTGCCTGAGGCGAGAACTGAGACAAGGGGCACATGCGCAATGGGATTTGGACAGATGTCTAAGGAAACAGGGGAAGCACCTGTGGGTGTGAGAGACGGGAAGGCAGCCGGGCCCCAGGCGGGAGTAAAGGAGATGAGAGCAGCATTAGGTTTAGAAGGCATTGTCTGCACAGGTGCACCTGTGTCCCCTGCACCCAGCACGGAGACACCCCAGGTGCACCTGTGTCCCCTGCACCCAGCAGAGACACCCCAGGTGCACCTGTGTCCCCTGCACCCAGCACGGAGACACCCCAGGTGCACCTGTGTCCCCTGCACCCAGCAGAGACACCCCAGGTGCACCTGTGTCCCCTGCACCCAGCAGGGGCCAGTGTGCAGGTGAGCTGGCGTCCACTTCCTCACAGACACACCTGATGTCCCGCTGGCCTGCGGGAAGTAGCTTCTAGGTCTCTCTCCTCCGTGCCCATCCTCACACCGGTGCCAGCTCCACACGCCTGGCCACTCACCTCTCCTGTCCTCAGAGCTTTCCCTGGACGCCTGCCCGGTGCTCCTCAGGACAGCCTATGCCCTGGCCAGGGTTCAAAGCCGTAGCCCCTGGCCCAGGAGGCACCTGATTCCCTGCCCCCTCTTGTTAACTGACCACCACGGTGTCGGGCAGCACAGAAGCAGCACCCTCCTCCCGGGGAAAGGTGGAGACAGGTGGCCCGGGCGCCCCCGGCTGCGGCAGCACACACAGCCCTGCTTGCCCCACCTCAGCAGCCCTGCAGGCCCCCTTTGGGCCCCCAGCCCCGCCTGGACCGAGACGCCCCCTGGGAACAGAGGCTGTCAAGCGGGTCCTTCTCTAATTCTTTGCATTTGAACGGGGTTCGGAGGAGCGTGGAATTCTGCCTGGGGACAGGGACGCAGCTGTTCCCCGAATCGCAGCAGGTGTCTCGTTTCCAGGGTGGCTGCGCCGGTTTCCAGCAAAAGCCCGGAGAACCTGCCAAGTCCCGCACGTGGCAAGCAGAGGCAGCGGCAGCACACAGGAACATTCTAGAAATGGAAACCTTGGGCGCCTCGGGCTGCTGGCTTCTGGGGAGGGGGAGCTGGGGGGATTGAGAGGGGTGGGAGGGGCTGGCTGCCTTCCGGGTGGCTCTGGATGTGGAAAAGGTGGGCGGACACAGGCCGGCCCTCTCCCCTGCACGGCGACTGCAGCCATCTCACCGGAGCAGGCAGGACCCTGGGACTCAAAGCCCCTGGCCCCTGGCCCCTGAGGTCACCTGCTGGGGGACAGTGCAGGGGAATCCGTGCATCTCCCAGCCAGCGCCAAGGCCAGCGTGGAGCCTGGTGCACCCAGGCTGGGGTGGGCTGGGCGTTTGCCAGCTCTGTGGGTTGCTTAGGCCCAGGGCACCCCCAGGGAGGCAAGAATCTAGCTTTGCAGGGCGACTGTCCCTGAGCCCAGGGTGGACGAGCAGGGGGCAGGGGCTCAGAGCCAGGTCATCTCCAGTGCTGGGTCAAGTCCACTGCACCGGTTGTCCCCCCGACACACACAGCCTGCTGGGGACACAGGGAGCCCAGGAGACAATGGTGAGACAGCGGCACACCCCCAGCCCTGCCCGGCCACTTGGCGTCCATGCCAGGCCCTTGTCACTCCTTCCCCGGGGCTTGCCGCCTGCTGCTCTTCTCGTCTGAGAGATGGCCGGGCCTCAGGGACGACTCCCTTGTCGCTTGGAGGGGCTTGGTGACCTCATAGGCACCGCAGGTGTTGGACAGATGAGTGGATGGGTGGGTGGGTGGGTGGGTGGATGAGTGGGTGGGGGGGGGGGGTGCCGGGTAGCACAGCTTCCTGGAGGTGGAAGGGGGTGTTGCGTCGAGGAAGGCGGCCCGCGTCCCCCAGGGGAGCGTCCACACCCCATCCTCCCAGGCATCCCCTTTGGTGTTCAGATGGAGACGGCTGCCAAGGCAGCCCAGGTTCGGGGCCAGCTCTGGGAGGCCAAGGGCCCTGATGACCACGGAGGGACCCCTGCCCCACAGCTGGACCTCAGGCTGGGGCACGCGTGGCCCCCTGCCTGCTTCCTCCCTCCCGGCCACGCCGAGGACGCGGGGCACCGGCGGCCCGGGGACGCAGGGAGTTTGAATCGGCTGCAGCTCCAGCTGAACGCCAGCCGCTTTCCTGTCCGTGGGGACAGACGTGTGCTGTCGGCTCCCTCCCGGGGCGGGGAAACCAAGGGACCGCTCCAGGTGGGCATGGCACTCAGAATCTCATCCTGGGCTCAGGAGACGCACGGGGCTGCGCCCTCCACTCCGCTGGTGGCACTGTCCTCTTCACAGGGTGGGGGGCGGGGCGCACCCCTTCCAAGACTGAGCGAGAACCCGGTGCCCTGGCTCTCCCCCACCCCCTCTGAAGACCCAGCCCCGGTGTGGGCAGGCTTCGGTGGACAGTGGCACTTGCTGATGCGTTGCTTGGGACCCGACAGCGGGGTCGGGTGCCTGGGAGCCAGGGCCCTGGCCCAGCCCAGCCCCTCCGCTCCCATCCCTGCGACGGGAGTCTACAGGGGAACGGTCACTTGTTGGATGCCAAGTCCTCCAGCCCAGGCTGTGACAGGTGCTGCTGTCAGCCAGGTCCTAGGGGTGGGGACAGTCGCACGGAGCAGCGAGGGGCTCTGCAAGGCAGAGGGGTTAGGTCCCCCCGGAAGCTCTGATTGGGAGGCTGCCCTCCTCCCCTTGCTGGGCCCCCTGGGAGCTGGGTGCGCGGCTGCACTGTGCAGCTGCACGGCAGAGGGGCTCAGTCATGTCGGGACCAGTGGGGAGGGCTGTCCCCTTGTCCCCAGCTTCTCCCCTGGCCCAGCCTGTCCTGGACTTGACCCAGGGAGGAGAGGGCCCTGGCTGGTGGTGCAGCAGGGTCAGAAGCGGCTCCGTCCAGGTCTGGGGGCCGGGTGCTTCCTCTGTCCTGGTCGCCTCCTCTCGCCCAGTCCAGACGGGCGTCTGTGGATCTGTGCTGCCTGGCAGGTGCAGCCCCCGGCTGGCTGAGCAGTGTTCTCCCCACGAGCTGCCTGCGAGGGGGCTGGGGGCCGAGGGCTGTCACCTACCCGCTCCCTCCTAACCCTCTTAGAGCCGCCCTCAGCTTCCCACCTCCCGCCCCGCACGCCACAGCTCCCCACCACGCCGCCACCGGCCTCCGCCTCCCCTCTGTATCCCACCGCAGGGACTGGCTCCGACGAGCCTCTCTGCATTCCCACAGACCCCGGCACCACCTCGGGTGTGCCGCTCGGACCC
The DNA here is from genome assembly GCF_033115175.1 of Lepus europaeus. Taxonomy (NCBI): domain Eukaryota; kingdom Metazoa; phylum Chordata; class Mammalia; order Lagomorpha; family Leporidae; genus Lepus; species Lepus europaeus. Next base: position 2,254,133 of record NC_084838.1, read on the forward strand.
GTGCCGGTGTTTTCCGGAGCGGTGTCCCCAGAGCACCTTGCGGCCGGCCGCAGCAGAGAACTGCAGAGGGCGAGACACGGCAGCCCCTGACCTGGGTCCTGCCCCCATCCCCCGACCGTTCCCAGCGGTGCTGTGCGGAGCTGGTCTCTGCCCCACGACAGCTTCCCAAGCGCAGTGGAGCGCGGCCGCGTTCCACTTCCCCATCATCCCCCAGGCAGCTAATGCCAGGTCTCCAACAAGGTCGGTGTGCTGGGGTCTGGGTGACCAGGGCCCCCAGCTCTCTCCCCTGCAGACTGGCCCAGGTCGGCAGGTTAGCAGCCTCCCTTCCCAGGGCCAGCTCTGCATAGTCCAGGGTCACTGGATTGGAAGTGACCAACCTGAGCGTGCATCGGAGTGACCTGGAGGCCTGGGTGAACCACAGCCTGCAGGGCCACCCTGCGGACCGGTGTGGGGCGCAGGACTCTGCACGTCCCAGCAGGAGGCGTAGGTCACGCAGCACGGGCTCCAGGTCGGCCGCTGGGGCGAGACGCCCCCTGCGCGGCAGTCACGGGGGCGGGGGTCTGCTCCCGCCACACAGAAGAGGGGCAGCACAGGCGGGCTCAGGACGTCATTCCAGCACCTGGGGACCCCGGGCAGCTGTGGCACAGGCAGCATTTCCCTTTGGGGTGCAGTCGCCCTGCGGGGAGGGGAACAAAGCAGGCCCAGAGACGTCGTGCAAATATAAGTCATTTTATTGCAGAATACCGTAGCTACAGTGGTCTGGAGAGCACGGGTACAAACCACGAGGACTCGGGGACCCACGGCAGAGGAGGGCACAGGACGAGAGGGCGCCTGGGGCGGGCGAGAGGCGGGGGCAGAACCACATGACCTAGGCAGGGCCCACGGGGCGGCGCAGCCCTCGCGATGGCTTGTCCGGCGGGGAGATGAGGGCGGCCGGCACTGCGCACGCTGGCCTCGGGCTCTTGGGGGAGGGGGCCGTTCTTTGGCAAGGGAGCCAGGCTTGCTCTCTGGGGAGCTTGGGGCCCAGCGTCGCAGGTCTCGGAAGCCGGAGCCACGTGCCGGGGGCAGGAGGACAGCACCGGAGGGGACAGCTCGCTCCCAGGGGGCCCAGCTGCTTGTCCCAAGGTGGAAGGCGGGCAGCTTTTCACAGTAAAGGGGCCGCCTGGGGTCCTCCGGCCCCCGACCCCAGGGCACTTGCGGTGGAAATCCAGGTGGCCCGCGCCGGGAGGCAGCCCCGGGCAGCCCCGCGGAGACTCCAGGGTTCACTGGGCTCTTCTGCCTCTTGCCCAGGCCACAGCGTGGGCAGCGTGGGCCAGGCTCCATCTCAGTTCTTGGAACAAACGGAAGTTAGCACCACAGACCTTCAGCAACCGGCACAGTCTGCCGTGGGCACGCCGCGGACCGTGCGGGGAGGGTCTCTGCATCTGGGGGTGTGGGCGTTCGCACATCAAGGCCTTGGCCGGCCGTGCCACGGCCCTGGGGTTGGCGAGAACCGAGGACAGGTGCGCGGGCACGGCCAGGGACCCCCGTGCGGCCGCCGGGGGTCAGGAGATAGCACCGCAGACGTGGAAGGGAGCACCGGTGTGCGTCTCACCGCCATGCACGGTGGACAGGGAGGCACCTGCGCCCAGCAGCCTCCCCGTGGAGCTCGGCCGGCACGCGCCGCTTCTGTCTCCTCCCCACCAAACCAAAGTCCGGAGCAAACCAGGGGCTGACATGCGGGGGGCTCCGGCCCGGCGCTGTCCATGGGGCGGGGGCGTCCCACCCCCGAGGCCTCGCCCCGCGTGCTGGCCCCCATGCACAAGTCAGAGACAGGCACACGTAACACGTATGACAACACAATACAAATATTTACTCACAACTCACAAAAACATAAGCACCGTGGGTCCACGGGAGAGGCTCCCGCCGGACCGTGGGGGGGCTTTGGTGGCACCGGCTGACCTCGGCGAGGCCCGCCCAGGACACTTTTGGAAGGTAAGGGGAATGCACATCTTCAAGTCGAATTAAGAAGGAAGTGAGAGCCAGAGACGCGGCCCCAGCCCCGCCCGTGCCCACAGTCCCCGGCGGCACGGAGGCAGAGCGGGCGCGGTGGCTCCCTTGCCTGTGGCTCGCGGTGTAGACGGGCCGGCCCCAGGCAGCTGTGGTGCGGCTAGGTCATGTGATTCGGCTCCGGGCGGGGCACGGCTCTCTCCCTCGTGCTCTGTCTGGGCCTGGGGTCCGGGCGCCGCCAGAGCGGGGCGGGAGTGGGGGCGGGCGTGCTGAGGTCACGAGGTTGCTCTCTGGAGACCGGGGGCTCCTAGCCCATGAAGCACGCCGGCCCCACCTCAAATCCGAATTTCTGTGTGGCTTCACCGAAGTCGTTGAACATGATGTCCACAATGGGCAGCTGCTCCACCTTGGGGGTGTCCAGCTCCAGCACCGTCTTCTGGTAGCCCTTCCTGGCCTGCAGAGGGGTGGGGGCAGGGTGAGGGGACGCCCAGGCTGCTGGGGGGGGCAGGGGTCACTGCCCCTCCCCCACCTGCCCAGACCCTGCACCCAGCTCTGCGCCCCGGCCCCCTCCCCTGCCTGGGACAGCGCCTGCGACCCCAGGCAGCCCACACCGGGACCAGCCGTGGAGGACGGGGGCCCACGGCGGACTCACATGAGGGGGTCTTTCCCCAAATGGACAAATCCCGGGATGCCGACAGCGGCGGGTGCGGACACAAGTGGGGGCCCCTCCCACACGCAGGGGCAGGAGGCACCGGAGCCTTCCACAAAGGCGTACCCGGCAAACTGAGGTATGGAGCCCGGTAACCGTGCTGGCTCGGCCAGCCTTGCCCGAGGCCGGGACCTCAGCCCCACCTTGCCATGGGAGGGGTGGCGTGGCGGGGGTGGGGGGGAGCAGGCCTCGGGTGACAGAAGCTTCCTGGGAGGGGTCTCCTCCGGGTCCTGGGGCGCCCGGGCCCCCAGGCCAAAGCTGAGATCCACTATCAGCGAGGCTGCACCAGCCCGGGACAGCGCTCCCATTCCCTCGGGACAGCCCCGATGCCGCCCCCACCCTCGCCCGCAGCTGGATCTGGGCCTCCTGTAGGGCCTCCCTGCACTGCCCGCCTCCCTGCACTGCCCGCCTCCCTGCGGAAATCATCCAATGGGAGAGCAGGGAGGAGCCGGCGTGGGTGCCCCGGGCTCCCGATGCCAGGGCTGCTCAGGCCCCTGCTGTGGTCAGGCTAGGCCTCCCGAGGCCGGTGATGGGGTGAGGAGGTGGGACCCTGCTGGCCCACTCGGGGGCTGCCCAGCCCTGCCTGGGGCCCGGGGTCATGGCCCCAGGAACAGACCCACACAGACTCGGAGCCAGGCCTCCCGGCCAAGCCGCCTGCACACGTCCGACCCGGGAAAGCTGCGGGGTCCTGGGCCGGCTTCATGTAGGGTCAGAGCGAGGGCGTGAAGACTCAGCCCCCCGCCTGCAGGGGCACCCCAGCTTCCCGGAGGGACCCCTCCCCTGTCCGGCCCGTGCTCCCGCCAGGCACCCCTAGACCTGACGGGCGTCCCCTCTGTGCCGGGGTGCAGGGGGGACAGCACAGCTGGGACTCACATCCCTGGGGCAACCGCTGCTCCCTGCACAGCCCCACCTGCCCCTTAGCCTCAGGCTGGGCTTCGGAACCCGCGCTGTGGGAAGCCGGGGCCCCAGCCAGTTCTGGTGGCCAAGGTTCGCTGTCTGCGTCCCAGGGGGCACAGGGGGGCCCGGGACCTCCACAGTATAAACGCTGATGGCCACCCACGAGCAGAGTTTCGAGGAAGCCAGCGCCCTGTGACCGGCCTGGCTGGGGGCTCCCCTGAGCTGCGGGGGAGGGTGGGCTGGACAGTGAGGGTGCGGCTGGAGGCCACCTCTGCCATCCAGTCCCCGTCTCCCCGGGCCTTGGGCCAGAAAGTGAGCGAACCAGAGTCCCCCACCGGCGGTGCCGGCGGCACAGGAGCCTGTGACCTGGGTGGCGGCAGAGCACTGGTCTCTTTCCCGCCCGGGGGACCGGAGGCGAAGGCTGAGCCAGCGGCGATTTCCCGGGATTGATGGGGCCCGTCTGCTCCCGTTAGCAGAGCGCTTAGCGAGGGGCGGAGGGAAGCAGGTGCCCTCGCGCTCCGACACCCCGTTATTCCTGGGGCATAAATAACCATTACGGCTGGCAGTGGCCCTGGGAGGCGCCCGGAGCTGTGCAGACAAGGGGATCTGCACGGCACAGCCCTCCCCGCTCCTGCCCGGTAATTCGTGCTTCCCTGTGGGCCGGGCCTGTGCGGCCTCGGGGTGCCTGCACCAGAGTTCCAATTTCTCGGCTGTTATTACCGAGTGAATTGGGCGGCCTCCCAGCGCTGGGCAACCCGGTGATTAATGGGAGTCGTGTCTCCTCCAGCTATGGCTGCACTTGCCAGGAGTTGGGGGCGAGCAGGGCCCGGGCCAGCGCGGCTGCACCAGGCTGCAGGTGGCTCCCCGCGGATGCCCTGGCCCTGCCTCCACCTACAGTTCCCCTGCCTACTGCTGACCCCACGTTCCTGCCGGCCGGGCAGCCGCTCGCCTTCTCAAAGAACCTCTTCTTTCCAGAATTCACCCCGTTCTGGGGTCGGAGCCCCGGGCCAGAGTCCAGCCCGGATATTCCCACAATGCTAAGGGTGCCTCTGCATCCCGAGATGCACAAGGACCCCCCAGAGCCGGGAGGTGACCGCTTGGGGTGGCAGCAAGAGCATCGGAGCTTCTCAGATCTGCATGGCCAGCTTTGTGTTGGAGAACAGCTGGACCGGGCAGCGGGTGGCCAAGTCCAGAGTCGGCGTGGGCTGTCCCACCCGGGCAGGGGCCACAGCTGTCAGGGCGTGGGCAGGGATGTGGCTGGAGACGGCCCTGCAGCCGAGCCCGCTAGCCCCCAGGTCGGCACTGCCCAGGCTGGGACACTACCCTGCACCTGAGGGTAACTGCCGGACACGCCTGGGCCCTCCCGGTTCTGCGGCTGGGATGAGGGGAGGGAACTTTAAGAGACATGGGGGCAGGGTGCCGCGGTGCAGGCAGGGAAGCCCACTCGGGATCCCCGCACCCTGCAGGGGAGGTGATGGCGTCAGTCCCAGCCCCTCTGCTTTCCATCCAGTTTCCTGCGAGCATTCAAGTCCTTGGGTCCCTGCCACTAACACAGAGGCCCAGGCAGAGTCCCTGGCTCCGGGCCTGGGTCCGGTCCTGGCCTGGCTATTGGGGGCGTTTGGGGAGTGAACCAGCTCCCTGTTAACCCACAAAGCTGCTCCGGGGGTGGTCAGAAAGAGACCCCACCCTAGGAGAGGGGGGCGGGGCGGGGGCAGGGCAGGGCCGGCAGCAGCCCCAGGCCTGGGTCAGGGTCAGCATGCTGAGCCCCACTCTGTAGAAACCTTGGTGGCCGTGGCCGGGCTGGACAGTACCAGGTCCCCTCGGCAGAGGGAAGGAAGCAGCCTTCGAGTCTGGCCCAGCTCCACAGGGCACAGAAGTCCTGGCAGGGGACACGTCGCGTGCTCAGGGACCCCCTTCCCCAGGTGTGACCGCCTTGGGGGGGTGGTGGCTGGGGGCAGGGGGAGCCAGAGGGACCCAGGGGTCTGAGTGGCCTAGAAGTCCAGGGGGAGAGGTCCTGCATGGAGCCGGGGGCCGAGGGCCTGCCTGGCCCACTGGCCAAGCTGTTTTCCATGGGGGCCCCCACCCAGACCAGGGCTCAGCGCAGGCCGGCCCTGGACGCTGGGCCTGGGCTGGGGCAAGTGGAAGGGGTGGAACGGACACCGGCCCCACCCCTGTGGGTGCTGGCCTGGGGGAGGGGCTGGCAGAGTCAAGAGCAGGGTTCTGACGTTGGCTGTGGCGGTGGGACCCAGGGAGACCTGCCAGGGTCTCAGCAGAACCGGCCCCCTCCCCTACGTGCGGACACACGGCTGACCCGGGCCGGGGTAGGGGGTGCAGCGTCTACGCGGCCTCCAGACCCTGCCCCACAGGGAGCTGCCGTGAGCCAGGCCATGGTGACGCCACGTTCTCAGGAGCAGGCTTCACTCTGGCCACCCTGGCTCTCCCGGTTGGGAGCTGGACCTGCCTGCTCCAGGCTGAGCCGCCCGGGGCAGGCGCCTTGTGGGGGTCCCGGGGGCGCTCGGGGCGACACTCACAGCGCAGCCGTCCACCAGGGCGCGGATGTAGGGGTTGTTGTCATGGGACATCTCCTCGTCGTTGGAGCCCAGGAAGCGCATGGCCTTGTCGTAGCTGCCCGTGGCGGCGTCCTGCCAGGCCACCGACTGGTAGCAGTGGTAGGTGACGTTCTGGTGGGCGGAGGCGCTCAGCAGCCGCAGGAAAGTCATCTGCACCACGCCCACGGGGTTGCCCTCCGCGTCCACGTAGGAGAGCTGGGGGCGGGGAGGTGGGGCTCAGCCGGGCAGACGGGTCCCCGAACTGCCCGGAACTCACCCAGCCCCACACCATGGTTCCCCCAAAGTGAACCAGGACCCACGCCTGGTCTCCTGCGGATTCAAATACTCCTCCCCCTCCTCCTTGGCCGGCTAGACCCTCCAGGCTGGTTCCTCCAGGAAGCCCGCCCGGGTTAGGTGTTCCTGCACCTGATCCACCCCCCTCGCCCTCTTCCCCGTAAGCTCGGAGGGGCAGGCGGTGAACCCCCGGCTCAGTGCCGGGCCCCGGCGCCTATTCCAGGGACTGGCGAGCTTGAGCGAGGCTGCTTTGTGGCTAACGGCCTCTCAGAGGCAGCAGCCCAGCGGCCCCGGGGCCAGCGGCCACTTGCAGCACCCACGGCAGCTGCCCGCCCCGTGAACCCGCCTGACCCCCCTCCTCCCGCTTCTGCCTGGGACACGGTGCTGGCCTCTGCCGCACCCGTGTGTGGCTGTCGGGTCTCCGGTGTCCAGGCAGTGGGCACCACCCTGACATGGGAGCTGCTCCCACAGCGGCCCCGACAGCCTGGGACACAGGCTCTGCACACCCATGGGGCCAGGGTTCTCTGGGGCCTCCCCTCCCCCCTGCTCTGTGACCGTCCGTGGTGGTGCTGGTGGGGGTGATCAGGGCGATACAGATGGCTGGGTGACCAGGGGTCCCTGGGGATGGCCTCTGGCCTCGCCATGAGAGAGCCCACATCTGCCCGTGCCAGTGCTGGGCCCCGGGGCTCCATTAGCTCCGCCTCGGCCCTGTCACAGGCAGCCCTGGAGCCGGTGGACCTGCCTGCCCGCCACTGAAAGCCCGCCCTCCACGGCGCACGCCAGTGCGCCACTTCCCAGCGGCTTCTCCAGCGTCCCCGGCTGGGGTTCAACAGCTCGGCCCTGAGCTCGGCCAGGCGTGGGGCCGGGGGCCCGAGAGGGGGGAGGTCTCAGCCTCTGCATCTCTTTCGCAAGTGCAAGTGGTTCCCACCCCGTGGGGTGGGGCCCCGCACCCCACCCACCCCCGTGTCCAGCCCACGAAGATGACAGCCCCGCCTGCTGGAGTGGCTGCACGCGGGGCAGGGGCGGGGCAGGGGCCACCACCGTGCCACCTGCTATCGCTAGAGCGAGCCGGGAGCCCTGTTCGTGCGCCCAGGGCCCAAGCCTCCGGCACACACAGTGCCGTCGGGCACAGCAATGGCGTCACCGTCGGAGCCTGCGGAAGGAACGGATACCAACCAGCGGCCGGGCCATCGGGCTCCTCCAGGAGGACGTGTGACTGACTCAAGAGGGGGGTGCGTGCCGGAGAGGCCAGCGGGCGGCACCGGACACAGAAGGACCTGAGTGCCTGGCTGTGGGAGCCCAGGGCCCCGGGCCGAGGGTCCTGCCCGGCACAGGGCGCGCGGCAGGGAAGCACGGTTTCCAGGGGGTCGCCCGGCCTCCCCGGCTTCCCAGGGGACCCGTCTGAGTGCCTCCTGTCCACTTGGGGCATCACAGCTGGAGCACATGGCCGGCCCCCAAGTCCCAGGGACAGGGCTGTCCCCATGGCTCACCAGCTGAAACAGGACAGAGGCGGAGGTGGGCGGCCACACCCCTGCCTCTGGGCCGGGAAGTGGGCTTGGGGCGGGAGCGGCCTGTTTGGAGCCGGGGTCCTCCAGGAGGAGGGGAGGCGGTGACCGTGGGAGCACAGAGGGGGCCGGCCGCCTCCCCGGGGCGGGGCTCGTTCTCTACCTGACCCCGCCCACTCCCCTCCCGGGTGTGTCTCAGGTCCTTCTGTGTGCCGGCAGCTCAGGTTGAGGACAGCACAGGGGAGGTGGGGAAGGGCGGGGAGAGGCAAACTCAGTCCCTGGGAGGGAACAGCAGAGGAAGCCGGGGGAAGGCGGCCCCGGCTGGCGCAGTGCTCGGGGCATCAGTAGCGCAGCAGGTGCAACCCCGAGGGCCAGCGGTGCTGCAGGCCAGGGTGCGAGGGGCAGCAAAGGTGGGGACAGAGCGGAGGAGCCCTGGCTCTCGGGGGATGCGTGGCCTCTGTGCCCACCCAGAGAGGCTGGGGCTGGCACCTGGGGGCAGCGCTGCCGGTGACGGCCAGGCTGGGAGCTGTGGAACCCAGAGCTGCCTCCTGGGCCCGTGTCGGCAGCGTGCAAAGGGACAGAGGAAGGGAGGCACGGGCTCCACACGGCCCCTGCGCGGCGTGGCCCACAATCCTGCCTTCAGCCTGCCAGCAGGAAGCCGAGGACTTCCGCTCTGCACCCACGATCGGAGGCGCCGTGTGAGCATCGTGGACGCGGCCAAGGCCTCGCTCGCGTGGGGAAGTCCAGCCTGGCTCTTGCAGGGAGTGACCCCGGTGGGTCCTTCCGAGGGGAGGCCACACCTTTTCATCTCGGGGTGCCCATTATGTCAGACGCGCTCCCCGGAAGTTAGAGACCCAGCCACGTGGGGCATGTGGGGGGCACTGAGGCCAGGTCCCCACGGGCCCTCCCCCCACTCCTAGAGTCTCTGACCTCAAGTCCTGTGCTCTGGCGTGGGGGCCGCCCCCAGCCATCAACCGAAAACCAGGGTGGGCAGGGGCTCTGGTCGGGTGGTGCGGGGGGGCGGAGCAAGGGCCCCCACGCCCTCGCGGAGCCCTGCTGTCACGTGACGGGCAGCGGTCCAGCCAAGGGGAGCAGCAGGTGCGGCCGGGCATGCAGAGCCGTGCGGCAGCCCAGGGACCACTCACCAGCGCGCCTCGCTTGTACTGACTATACCAGGTGGAAGGCTGCTCTTTGGGCCAGCGGGCCATTTTACTCTGCAAGATACGAGACGGGCAGCTTGAAACCACACCGCAGGGGACCCGGAGGCCACCTTACCAGCTTCCCGCGCTTGAATTCACTGAACCAGGAGCCTGGGTTTTCCTTGGGCCAAGCAGTGATCCTGGCCTGCACGAGGAGCAGCGGGCGTGGGCGGGGAGAGAAACAGAGAGCGAGAGGGTTACGGGGTTACTTGTCCTCCCCTGCCCCAGGCCCACCCGTGCTGCCCGGCCGGGGACACGGCCCCCGGGGTGACTGCCCACGGCTGTGGGTGCTGGGGGAGTCGCCAGCAAGGGGTGGAGGACGAGAGACGAGGTTTGCTCACGGGCGGCTGGGACACATGCGTGTGTGTGTGTGTGTGGTGTGTGCTGGGGGGAGGCAGGGTCTTCCCAGGCACCCCCCAGTGCCTCTGGGAACTGCAGGGCAGAGCCCACCCCCTCATCACAGCGGCCAAGTGCATCCACCCCTCCCAGAAGGGGACTGCGAGGCGCCGGCCACAGGCAGGGTGGGGGTGGGGAGCCGCCGGGCTCAGTCTGGGCCCAGCCTGGGTCCCGGGTCCCATGGGGGCGTCTCTGCTTGCGACCCAGGCCCCAAGTGCTCACAGCGAGCAGGCAGGGGTCTGCTTCCTTGATGACTCCCCTCGCCTCCCCTTCCGGGCTGGCATGGAACCCAAGCAGCTGGACGGGGCCCACTGGAGGCAGAGGGATGCCCAGTCGGCCTCCCGGCCCAGCCCTACTCGATTCCAAATGGCTGCTTCCAATCAAGTTCTGATCCCGGGGTGAGGGGCGGGGAACAGGGGAGGCCTGAGGTCACCCCGGCTCCTGCTTCCAACTCCTCTGGGTCCAAGGAGGCTGGGGCCCCCCTTGTCCGTGGGTGGACTGGCCACCGGGGCCCCAGGCCGCCCGGCCGGCCAGGAAAGCCTGGCTCTGGGGATTCCCCAGCAGGGAGGCCCTGCAGAGGCCAGAGGGCCACAGGACAAGAAGCCCCCTTCCTGGCTGCCTCTGGCTCTGGGCCTCCCACGAAGGAGAAAGTGGAATCCCGTGACCTTGCCTGTGGCGTGGGGGCTGTGGCTGGGAATGCAGGAGAGAAAGCAACTGCAGGGGAGCAGGGGCCCCACGAATCTCCCGTCCCCCCACCCCCGCTCAGCTCCTGCCGCCTCCAGCTGGGCGTGGCCCCGGTGGTGTTGCCTCCAGCCACGTTTGCGGTGTGACTCAGGGACCAGCAGGTCGGGGCCCCCGGGGCAGACTCAGTGGCTCCTGTAGGAGCTGCTTTCTCGGGGCAGGGCCGTTCGCACGCGTGTGCAGCACACGGGCACTGGGCCGGCCCCATGCTGCACTGTGGGGTCCAAACGTGACTGGGGTGGTGACAAGAACCAGCCACCCAGGGCCAACGCCGTGGCACCGCACGTAAAGCTGCCACCTGCCACGCCGGCATCCAGTATGGGGGAGGGGTTCAAGTCCCAGCTGCTCCACTTCCAGTCCAGCTCCCTGCTGTGGCCTGGGAGAGCAGCAGAAGATGGCCCAGGTGCTCGGGCCCCTGCACCCGCGTGGAAGACCCGGATGGAGCTCCTGGCTCCTGGCCCAGCTCCGGCCATTGCTGCCATTTGGGGAGTGAACTAGCAGATGGAAGACCTCTCTCTCTCTCTCTTTGTAACCCTTTCAAATAAATAAATAAACCTTTGTTTCTTAAAGAACGAACCAGCCGGTCCAGGGCGTCATGGCCCTGGGGGGGGCGGTCTGCTCCGGCCGACGCAGGGCAGAGCCTGGGTCCCGGTCGTCTTCCCAGTGAGTGACGCAAAGACCTCGTCCTGCTCCCTGCTCTGGGCCAAGGCGGCCCGTGCAGAAACAGCAGCACACGCCTGTGCACACACACAAACCAACGTGTCCCGTCCACACACACACACACACGTGTCCATGCACACGCGTGTCCATCCACACGTGTCCATGCACACACATCCACCCTGCGTGCATGTCCACACACACCCTTCCATACACACCCACCCATGTGCACACACATGTCCACCCATGTGTACTCCCACACGCACACCCACACATATATGCCCCCCTGTGCACACTCATGTCCACCCCGTGTGGACAGCCATGCACGTGCTCCTTCCATCCACAGCCGCCCCACGTACACACACCCCGTGTGCACACTCATGTCCACCCCGTGTGGACAGCCATGCACACGCTCCTTCCATCCACAGCCGCCGCACGTACACACACCCCGTGTGCACACTCACGTCCACCCCATGTGGACAGCCATGCACATGCTCCTTGCATCCACAGCCGCCCCACGTACACACACCCCGTGTGCACACTCATGTCCACCCCGTGTGAACAGCCATGCACGTGCTCCTTCCATACACAGCCGCCCCACGTACACACACCCCGTGTGCACACTCATGTCCACCCCGTGTGCACACTCATCTTTCTATGCACACTTGCCCCACGTGCAAACCCACACACACACACCCTGCGTGTACATGCGTGCACACACTCTTCCATACACACCCACCCCCTGGGCGCACACACACACACACCTGCCACACGGGCACACACGCGCACCCCCCACCCCCCCACGCACACACACACACCTGCCACAATGGCACATACACACCCCCCAGCCTCCACCCGCCCACACGCACACACACACACCTGCTGCACGGGCACACACGCACCCCCTACCCTCCACCCGCCCACATGCACACACACACACCCCCCACCCTCCACCTGCCACACGGGCACACACACTCCCGCTGCAGACCTGAGGCCCCGCCAGCCCCGGAGACCACTTGGGTGACATTCTGTGAAATCCCATGACTCGGCACCTCTCCACACAGCCCGAACTCTGCAGGACCACTTTGGGGGATGGGGGCACACCCGTGGAAGTCAGCCATCAGGCCGGCGGCTCAGGAGGGGCTCTGGGCCCCGCTCCGCCCGCCCCATCGGGCCCTCACAGCATCCGGGGCTCTCGGGCAGGGAAACGCTGGAATCGCTGGGCGGTGTGGGCAGGGGCGGGGGTGGCAGCCGCCCGTCTCCCGCCTGCGCCTCTGGGCTGCACGAAGCCACTGCACTGCTCGGCCACCGAGCCCCCTGCAGCCCCTGACCGGCTCCCTGCTCAGGCGCGCCCTGGGCGGCAGCGGTGACGGCCCAAGTGCTTGAGCCCCTGCCGCCCAGGCAGACCCGGAGGGGTTCCTGGCTCCTGCCCAGCGCAGGGAACCTGCGGATAGGATCTCTCGCCGCCTGTCTCCCTCTGTCTCTCAAACAAATTAAGAAACGGACACCCGACTCCGAAGCTTGCAGCCCTGGGGCCGCGTGGGCGGGAGGCCGGGGCACTCACCCCCTCGGACTTCTTGTCGGGGAAGACGCAGGTGGAGCCGCCCGCCGTGAAGTTGCAGAAGACCTTGAAGGAGTCCCTGGGGCATCCTTGGTTGGGGTCCACCCAGTATTCACCTGCATTTCGGGCGCAGGGGGAGCAGCGGTCAGGACAGCCGCTTTCGGGACGCCTGCAGATGCCACCCGGCTAAACCGGCCCGGCCGTGATGCCCCACCCCCACCCCGGGGCTTGAGTCACCACATCCGGCTCTGCTGCAGGGCCCGGGCCAGGCCCCCAAGACCACGGCTGCAGCGGGAAGCACCTGGGGTCCTGGATCTGGGGGCCAGGGGTGGGGGCGGGGCCCAGCCCACTGGGAGGTGGACAGAGGTGCAAAGAATGTTCCAGAATGACAGGGGTCTCACAGCAGACACTCCCGTGTGGGTTGGGACGTTGAGGCTCCCGGTCAGGCAGGTGGCCCGCCAGGAGACGGCCAAGGCGGGCCTGGCGTCCCGGTCTGTCCGGCCTCAGAGCCTGGGCCTCGCCCTCCGAGCCCCGGGAAGCCTCACCGTCGGGGAAGTCGGGGTGGCAGAGCTGCAGGTCCTTGCAGGTGCGCGCGGGGCTCTGCTGCGTGCCCAGCGGCCGTCGCATCTGCTCCACCTCCAGCTTCAGCGAGTTGAGCGAGCCGAAGATCTCCTCCATGCCGTCGGCGTAGTCCGCGTAGCTCTCGCCGGCCCCGTCGTCCAGCAGCTGGCTGGCGTCGATGTTGCGCCGCGTACGCGAGGCCTGGATCGGCAGGGGCTGGATGACCTCGCCCGGGGGGCCCTGGGCAGGAGGAGGGGGCGGCGGTGGGTGGGAGAGGCCAGGCGTGGAGCGGGGCGTCCCCAGCTGTGCCTGCGTCCTGGCCTGCCCTGGCCTCGCCTGGGCATCCTAGCATCACCCCTGCCCTCCTGCGAGTCTCCGGAACATTCCGCCCGCATCTGCACTGCTCTCGCCCGCACAGTGCCACCCCCGAGCCCCCGGCCTCCCAGCCTTTCTCGTCTCCACTCCCAAGCTCAGTCCTCGGCTGGTTCGCGGCTGAGCGGTGACCCTCCCTCCGGGGCCCAGCCAGGAGCACTAGCGCCTGCTCACGGAGGACCCAGGTGCTCCCGGGAGGCCGCGGAGGGAGGTACTGTGTCCAGAGACTGCACCCCCAAGGGGGCGTGCCCTGGAGTGTGCACGGCTGGCTCCACCCTGCACCGGGCCTTAGCCGGGGCCCTCCCCCAACACGTGTACATAGCCCTTCTCTGTGTCTGTCTCTCCTCTCCGGGCTCTGGTCCTTCTCTGGACCAGGGCTGTGCCTGCTACGTCCCTGGAACAAGCCCCCGCTGCCCCTCCCCGGGATGCCTCCTGAGTCCCCTGGGGCGGCCACAGCTCCTGCCCTTTCCCCATCTTCCACAGCGACTTACGGGCAGGCCGGGGGGTCCTGGCTGGCCTGCCTCCCCCTTTGGACCAGTCGGGCCCTGGAGAGAGAGAGAAGACAGCCCTACTCACGGAGGTGCCAGGGTGCAGAGGCCCCCGCCGAGTGGACCCTGAGACCCGGGTGGGAAGCAGCCTCCCCCGGGGTCCAGGCGTCTGGGGCAGGGGCGGCGTCACTTACCGAAGAGCCCTTAGCACCTTTTGGACCAGGAGGACCCTGTGGGGTGGAGGGAGGAGCGTTCATGGGCAGAGCCCACCCCCACCCAGGCCCCGCCCCCAGGGCCCCAGCCCCCCCCCCAGGAGTCCACCCTGCACTTGCCTGGCTGGGCGAGGCCGCTGCCCACCAGCAGGAGACAGCGGTGGGCCAGCCACCCTCCCCAGGTGGGGAAGGACCACCCCAGCTCCCACCCGGTGAGAGGGGAAGGCGTGTCCAGGCTCAGAAGGCCCTGCCCTTGCCCACGGCACGTGGCAGGGGTCAGGAGTCCGTTCATAGTGGCCAAGGCTGCCTTGGGCCACGTGGACTTGGGCTGGGGCAGGTGGGGACCCAGGAACACAGGGGAGGCCCAGGTGGGAGCCCAGAGGGTGGGGCTGGCTCCTGAGGAGCGGGAAGGCTGGGGCCGCCCACAGACCAGTGTCCCCTTCCTGGGGCGCTGGAGGTGGGGGCTCCCGGCCCGCCTCCCCGCCTGGGCCCGCAACCCCAGCTCCCGGCATCTGAAGCTTGGGACTGCAGGGCTGTCGGGTGAGTTAGGCCGGGGGCCCCATCCTGGCCGTCTCACATGACTTCCTGGTTCCTTCAGATGCCCCGCCCCCAGGAAGGATGGTAGCCCCCTAAGGCCCCCCAGATACATACCGGCAGGCCGGGGGGCCCTGGGGGCCCGATGGGGCCGGAAGGACCAGTGATACCCTGCGAGGGGGAGAGCACAGGTCACAGCCTGCCCTGGGCAGCGCAGCACACGCGGCTCCCGTCAGCCCGCCCCCCTGCCCACCCCCACACGGCCCCTTCCCTCCCGGGTCCGGCTCTCGCCAAGGCCAGGCCGGCTGTACCAGGCTGGCCTGGGGTGGCTGGAACAGCAGCTGCTGGGCGACACCCCCACTCTGCTGCTCAGGCCGGAAGGGACACCTGTGTCACAGGCTACGCGGCCTCACTTGGGAAACTCCGGCCCTCGGACACACAGAGTGACCGCTCCAACGCCCCAGCGGGGACCCCTCCCGGTTCTCTGCCTGTGGCACCGGCATCCCCATTGAGGCCGGGGCATCGAGTGGGGAAGCAGGGGCCTGCATCCTGTCCTGTCCAGTGCTCGGCTCATCCCCGGGGCTGCCGCCCCCCCCCCCCCCACAGAGCAGGCTCCACCTGGACCCCGGGAGCCCCCAGATGCTCGCAGTGAGGCCCCAGGGCTGCCACGAGGACCGCGCCAAAGACAGGCGCAGCTGCCCGGCTCCCCTCCACCCCGCCCTGCCTCCGGCACCCTCGCTGCTTCCCAGACAATGGCTCCGAGGGCCACCACGGTGATGAGGAGGGGGCGCCCAGGGCGGGACACCATGGCAGGCCTGGCTCCGCCCCCGCCAACAGCTCCCATGTGCAAAGCAGGCGCCACCAGGCTCTGGGGTGCAAGGATGCCCTGCTGGGCTGGACCGCCCCCCGAGTGTAGCAGCCCGGGCAGATGCTCCCCGCATCGCTGGGAGGCCGCCGCTCACACACCTGCTCTCCCTTTGGACCAGACGAGCCCTGGGGGCCGGGGAGACCACGGTCACCCTTTTCTCCCTGTTCTCCTGGAGGTCCGATGAGGCCGATGAGGCCAGGATGACCCTGTGGGACAAGGACGTCACGAGGGGGCCCTGGTCGGGGCAGCCACGCAGGACGCCACCGAGCCACCAGTGAACCTTACAGAAGCCGGGGCAGGAGAGCCAGGCGGCTCTGACACACCCAGGAGCAGGTGCAGGTGCAGGTGGGGGCACCGGGCTCCTCCCGAGTGGCAGCGTGTGCACGCGTGTCCCCCTCTCCCACACATTAGCCCCGGGGGAATCCATGTGAGGAGCTAACGCAGTTTGACGACCGACAAGATGGCGGCGTGGCGTGGCACGGCTGCCCGGGTTTCTGTCTTTCCCCTGGGCCCACAGAACTCTCTGGAAGGGCTTTGGAGAGGCAGTGGATGGCGGGGACGGACGGGCGTCACCCCCGGGAGGGAAAGTGGGGTCTCTGCTGCCTCCCCACGTGCAGCTCTGGCCCTGAGACGTGGCGTGTTTGTAGAACGCCGCCGTTCAGGGAGCCGGGTGGACTCAGCCTGGCCAGGGGCTCCCACACGTCCCAGGGGACCGCCCACTCCCGGGCGAGGGTCTCTGGCCAGCACCGCCCTCTGCCAGCTCTGTGGGCGCCCATCCTCCAGTGCCTCTCGGGGCCCCTGTCCCCGCCCACAGCAGGTGCCTGGCAAAGCCAGGCCACAGAGGTCGGAAACCACGGGTGCCACAGCCACAGGGAACCCGGGCGCCCTCTCACCTTTTCACCTTTGGGGCCGGAATCTCCTTTGAGGCCGGGGAGGCCGGGGGGCCCCTGGGGGAGAAGGTGGGGTGTCAAAGTCCACATCACAGGAGTCACCAGAGGCAAACCTGCCCTCCCGCCCTGCGGCTGTCACTCACCATGGGGCCAGGGGGGCCGTCGGGGCCTGGCGACCCCGGGAGACCTTGCTCACCCTGCAACAGAGACCCCGGGCGTGAGCCCCATGCCCTGAGCCGGCCAACCCGCAGCCCCCTCCCCCATGCCCGTGTACTCACCACAGGCCCGGGGATTCCCCGCAGCCCATCAGGGCCGGGCTTGCCCGGGGCGCCCTGGGGGCCGATGGGGCCAGTCTTCCCAGGAGGGCCTTCCAAGCCGGCTTCTCCCTGCAGGGTGGCGGGGGAGGCACTGGCTCAGAAACCTGGTGCCTCTGGGGTCTGGTTCGTGGCAGCCGGGGCTCCCCAGGCCTCTGTGGGCCTCACGGAGGCCCCCTGCTGGTCGCACCAGACACTGCCACGCCATGGTGGCCACGGCTGCCATGCGGGAGCAGGCACGGGGACATGTGGCCTCCACTGTCTCAGCCAATGCCGGACGTCTCCGGATGGAGGCCGCGGTGCCAACCCTGCTGCAGAGACGGTGCCCTGCGCCCCGGGTGGAGCCCCAGGCTCACTGTAGGGACGAGGACACCTCTCTGCCCAGGCCGGGCATTGCCGCCATCTCCTTCTCAGAGGCGTGGCAGCCCCGGCGCGGCCGGGCCGGGTCTCCCCCAGCTCCCGCACCCCACCTGCGCCCCTCCAGCAGTCGCCTCCCCGGGTGCCACCCTGAGCCTCGGCCCCTCCACCTCACACCCGAGCCGGCGCCGAGCACTTACCTTGGCTCCCTTCTCTCCTTGTCTGCCTTCGGGGCCCGCGGGGCCGGGGGGACCCTAGAACGAGCGAGGGGGCAGGTGGTGAGCTCAGCCCGAGGGAGAGGGAGCCGGGTCGGGAGCTCAGGGCGTGGACTCAGGCCAGTGTGCGAGGGGGCGGAGGGGGCATTGCCAGCCGGCGGGTGGGCGCTGGACAGCCCGCACCGCATGGATGCCTCCTCCCCGTTCTGGCCACAGGGAGGCCTGGCCCCGGGCAGAAGCAGCGTCCGGGCTGGTGTCTTTTTTTCCCACCACGGGACTGACCACCAGGGTTGGCGGGCAGCGTGGGAGCTGACAGCCAGGTCTGGAGCAGAGTTGGACCCCGGTGTCCCCTGCTTGGTCTGCATGGAGTGCCCAGGGCCCCCAGCTAGTGTGGCGGGGGTGGGGCAGGACAGGGGGACACGCGTGCCGCTTTATTTACCCTTTTTCCGGGAGGTCCCGATGGACCAGGCTCGCCAGTGGGGCCCGGGGATCCCTGTGGTCAGAGAAAGACCGTTAGGGTCCAGGCCATTCCCAGGGGTCATGGGCTTCGGAGGGGGGCAGCCAAGGGTCTAGACGCTCGGGCTCCGACTCCCTCTCCCAGGCCCGCTGCATCTCAGAGCCTGGTGACAGCCAGCTCTGCCCCCACCCCACCCACAGCTTGGGGCTGTGCTCCCGTGGCCGTGGGGCTGCGTGTGGATCGCGTGGAGGTGGCTGGAAGAGGCCCCGGGGCTGTTGGACCCCCACAGAGGGAGGTCCTGGGCCCCGGCACAGCCAGGAACCGATGTTGCAAGGGCCCTGGGTTTGGTTTGCTCGGAAATCAGCCGAGAGCGGCAAAGCCCCAGAACACGCAGCGGCGGCCCCCGCGGAGAAGTCCCGACACGCGGCCACTCACCGTCTGCCCTGCTTCGCCGTCGTCTCCCTTGTCACCAGGGGGGCCATCTTGGCCCTGAGAGGACAAAACCAAGTCTCTTCCAGCTCCCTGGACGGCACCCCCAGGCCCCACCCCTCCAGCCCAGTCCCCCCTTCCAAGGTCAAAGCCGCTGTGGGGCCAGCACCCAGTGCCCCCAGGAGAGGCCATCATCTTCCCAATCCTCAGGACGGGGGTGCCGAGCCCCAGGTGGGGACCAAGGGGACACCACGGCTGGCAGGGGTGGGCAGGGTGGGCGGCAGCCCCCGAGCACCTACCGCAGGACCAGGCTCTCCAGGGGGGCCGGGGTCGCCAGGAAATCCTACAGGACCCTGGAGAGGAGACAGACAGAGGCCAGGCCCTCAGCACCCCGAGCCCCCCACAACGCACCGCCCAGCTCACGCCACCACCGCAAGCCCGTCCACCAGACAGCACGGGCAGCCAGAGGTCAAGGCAGGGGTCAGAGGCCGCCAAGAGTAGGAGCTCAGGCTGAAACCAGAACCTGGCTTCTAGAACGAGGTTCTCTGCGGTACCCCACCCCCACCCCGGTGCAGGGAGACCCAGAGCTCTCTGCTGCGCACCCATCTCGGCGGGCGGCAGGGCCGGGAGCTCCGGCCGCCACAGGCCTCGCCTGCCTCCCAGGTCTCCGCCCACTCAGCGCCACCCCCAAGAAGCAGCGTCCTGAGCCTGGGGCGGCCTGGGGTGTAGGGGGCCCCGCTCCAGGCAGGGGCACGGCCTCCCCGAACTACTCACCGGGCTGCCTTTGGGGCCGTCATCTCCGGGAGGGCCTTTGGGTCCTGGGGGTCCGGCAGCACCCGAGGGGCCTGCCTCGCCCTTCTCCCCTCGCTCGCCCTTGGGGCCCTGGAGGAAGAGGCCAGCGTCCGGTCTCAGGGCCGACCGTGGGCGCCCAGGGCAGCGCTGCCCTCCCCGTCGTGAGCCCACCCAGCTCTGTGAATGCCGTCCAGGGAGCGGGTGCTGGGCTGGGGCGGGCCCTGCGCCGGCTCCTCCACTGGCCATGGCCGCCGGCTCTGAGAGCCGTCCAGAGCCACCTGGGGCCGAGGCTGAGCTCGGCTCAGGGAGAGCCCCTTCCTGGCACAGGACAGGGCGGCGAGGGGCCGCAAGGAGCACCCACGGCCCCATGGTTCACAGATGGAGGGAGCAGCCAGAGTCCTGGGGACCTCAGCCCCCAGGTGCTCCTGGGCCAGGGGCCGCCACCTGGCTGCCTGCGGTGACCTAGGGGTCTTCAACACCTGGGGTGACAGCAGCGACCTCAGATTCAGGGCAGCCTGTGACGGCCTGGACGCCGCAGACCGGGAGCCACAGCAGCCCCTGGTTGCTAAGGTCTTGTGTGCACACGACACAGGCTCACTGCCCCCTCCCACAGCAGCTTTTCCTTATAGAGACTCTGAGCCGGGCTGAGGCTGGGTCGTGGGGAAACTGAGGCAGTCAGTGCCCACCCGCACTCCCTGGGTCACGTCCCACCCCTCTCCCACACCCGCTCACTCACCGGGGGGCCTCCTTCTCCGGGAAGGCCGGGCTCGCCAGCTTCGCCAGGCTCCCCCTGAGGAGACAAGATGGGGTGTTCTTGGGGGCCACAGGGGCCCAGGAGGGGGCGTTGGAGCCACATCCGGGCCACAAGGGCACTGTGGGGGCCCTGGGACTTCTGTGCCCAGCTGCGGATGTCGGTCAGGTGGTGTGGGGCGCTGGGGGGGCACCGGGGCTGGGCAGCTGAGGGGAGCAGGCGGGCGCCCACGGCCCAGAGCGAGGCAGGCGCCACCCTGGTCCTGGGGATGCTGAGGGCGAAGGAGGGCCCTGGACACGCACAGCCACGCCTCCCTCTTGTCCAGGGATCCCAAACGCCAAGGCCAGGGCGCTCATGTGGGCCCAGATCACGGCACCGCCACACCCACCACACACCTGCACACACAAGCTTCACCACGCGTGTACAGCACACACACGCACACACAGATGTGACACACATGCACACAGACGTGACACACACGCACACAGATGTGACACACACACACAGATGTGACACACACACACGCATACACACACAGGCCCGTCAGGCTCCTTTCATCATCTTGAGGGTCTGGGCCCTAACATCCACCAGATCGAGTGACAAGGGTGGAGCTTCCCGCACAGGAGCTGGGCTGCAGGGCACGGCCAGGGCAGCCGCTGAGCCCCGCGGGGCAGCGCTGCCTCCCTGCCAGCTGCTGGAGGCGCCGGTGGCTCTGCGGGCCACGCGTCATTGGGGAAACCTGCAGAATCTGACACACACACACACATGTGCACACACACGTGTGCACACAGATGCAAGCCCAAGAATCAGCACACGTGAGAGCTGGCACACACACACACGCACCCCCCCATCCTCCCTCCCACAGCCACAGCTCCGGCGCCGCGGCAGGTGCGAGGCATCACCTTCTCTCCCACGGCTCCGGGATTTCCTATTCCACCGGGCGGACCTTGCGGCCCATCAGCACCTGGAGCTCCGGAGGGTCCTCGGGGGCCAGGGGGACCAGGGGGACCCTAGGAAGAGGGGAGTCACTGAGCCGGGGGAGGAGGCCACCTTCCCCTCGAGGGCAAAGGGGCTCCGTGGCCAGGGTCCACTCCCCCCACACTCACCATCTGGCCCACGTCCCCGGTGTCACCCTTCTCGCCAGGAGGGCCCGGCAAACCCTGAGGAGAGAGAGGCAATGAGAGGTCGCTCCACACGGTTCACGGCAGACGCCGGGGACGCCCCGTTCCATGCCTGGCCACACGTGGCCCTGCTCCGTGGAACACTGAAACTCAGGATCCAAGGGCAGGCAGGTGTCGGGCGGATCAGGTCCAGGGCAAGTGACCACATGTGTCCAAGGGAACAAGTGGCCCAACGGCCACCAACACAGCGCCCTCGGTACACCTGCCACACGCAACTCCATTCAGGTTTTTGCAAACAAAATAAGATCACGTGTGCATCTGTGTGCACGAGCACACGCAGAGACAGGGCTGGCGGTGAGTCGTGTGTCTGTTGCTGCTGGCGAAGGGTGCACGCGTGCCCTGTTGGGCTTTTCTTACAGGTGACGCACCTGCATCGGGAGTGCGCCGAGGGGGCGGGCAGAGCCCAGGGGCGGAGCAAGCGCGCCAAGGGGGCAGGCAGAGCCCAGGGGGTGGAGCAAGCATGCCAAGGGGGCGGGCAGAGCCCAGGGGCGGAGCAAGCGCGCCAAGGGGGCAGGCAGAGCCCAGGGGGTGGAGCAAGCATGCCAAGGGGGCGGGCAGAGCCCAGGGGGTGGAGCAAGCACGCCGAGGGGGCAGGCAGAGCCCGGGGGGTGGAGCAAGTGCGCCAAGGGGGCGGGCAGAGCCCAGGGGCGGAGCAAGCGCGCCAAGGGGGCAGGCAGAGCCCAGGGGGTGGAGCAAGCATGCCAAGGGGGCGGGCAGAGCCCAGGGGGTGGAGCAAGCACGCCGAGGGGGCAGGCAGAGCCCGGGGGGTGGAGCAAGCGCGCCAAGGGGGCGGGCAGAGCCCAGGGGCGGAGCAAGCGCGCCAAGGGGGCAGGCAGAGCCCGGGGGGTGGAGCAAGCGCACCAAGGGGGCGGGCAGAGCTGGGGGGTGGAGCAAGCGCGCCAAGGGGGCGGGCAGAGCTGGGGGGTGGAGCAAGCACGCCGAGGGGGCAGGCAGAGCCCGGGGGGTGGAGCAAGCGCGCCAAGGGGGCGGGCAGAGCCCAGGGGCGGAGCAAGCGCGCCAAGGGGGCAGGCAGAGCCCGGGGGGTGGAGCAAGCGCACCAAGGGGGCGGGCAGAGCTGGGGGGCAGAGCGAGTGCGCTGGGGAGGTGGGCAGAGCCCGGGGGCAGAGCCAGCAGGCCAAGGGGGTGGGCAGAGTTGGGGCGGAGCCTGGGGGGTGGAGTGAGCACACCAAGGGGGCGGGCAGATCTGGGGGCACAGCGAGCGCGTCGGTGGATGCCCTGGGTGGGCAGCACTGCTCGGCCGCCCCCGGAGCCCAGCGGAGACCCCACATGCACCGTGGATACCACGTTACCTGCAGCCCCACCGGCCCGGGGGGCCCGGGGAAGCCTCTGGGACCTTCGTCTCCTTTCTGCCCGAAGAGGCCCTGCTGGCCACGGGGCCCGGGCTCCCCGTCAGCGCCCTGTAGAGAGAGTGCGGCTGTGGTGAGGGCAGGCTCCTGGCAACCAGGCCCGCCCTGGGTGGGGGCCCCCTGGGGGGGGGTCCCCTGGGTGGGGGTCTCCTGGGTGGGGGGTCTCCTGGGTGGGGGGTCCCCTGGGTGGGGGTCCCCTGGGTGGGGGTCTCCTGGGTGGGGGGTCTCCTGGGTGGGGGTCTCCGGCCACAAGCACTCACCGAGGGGCCCGGCTGTCCGATGGGGCCTTGGGGACCTGTCGGCCCAGGAGGACCCTGCAGGAGACAAGGCAGAGGCTTGGGTGAGGCGGGGAAGGTGGATCCCGGCCAAGGTGTGGACTGGGCAGCCCCGGGGCTGACGTCTGGGGCCGTGCGTGGGTTCCGTCCTCAGATGAGGCATTTGAGGGAGCGCCGGCCACACCTCCAGCCCCGAGGGCCGCTGTGGGTCCCGGATCGGCCAAGCCTGCCTCTTCTGGTGGTGGGGACAGCAGCCCCAATGACAGGAGCTCACGAGGCCCCGTGTCGCCAGCAGGATCCAGGGCCACGCTGCTCCCCCGTGGCTGGACTCCACCGTGACCCTGCTCCCGGGCTGTCCCCAGACACAGGCTACTGTCAGCACAGGGGCGTGGGACAGGGCTGGGCCGGAAGGGAGCAGAGCCCGAGGCCAGCACAGCACATGGCCACTATGCCTGGGCCCGGCCGGGACATTCCAGGACATTCCGGGACATTCCGCTTCCGATGGCTTGGGGGCGGGGGCTCAGTCTGCAAACTCAAGCCTCCAGGGCAGCGCGTCCTCCGCGTCCTCCTGCCCCGGGGCTTCCTGCTCACGCCAGGCTCATGGGGCTCGCGACGGTGCCGCCGGGACAGGCGCTCGTGAGAGCACACTGCGTGGATTCAGCCTTTTTATTTGCACCAAAATAAACTAAACTTCTAATTTCGGCTTTCCACAAATGTTTTGAATTGCCCCAGCACACACAGAAGTTTCCCCAGGAAGAAAAGCCAGGCCACGTGTCCTACCAACCACGCACAATGTCCTACCAGCCCCACATTGTGTGTCACGCGTGGCCCCACCATGTGGCCCCATTAACCAGCCCCAGCCACCCCTGTCCCCCCCAGCCACCCACAGTCACCACTGCCCCTGGCCCCTCCCGCCCCCCCACTCCTCCCCGGCCACCCCAGTCACCCCTGCCCCCAGCCGCCCACGGTTACAACCGCCCCCGGCCACCCTGGCCACCACCGCCCCCGGCCACCCCGGCCACCACCGCCCCCGGCTCCTCACCTGCTCGCCTTTGTCGCCCTTGCTTCCCTTCTGCCCGGGCTCCCCGATCTCCCCCTGGAGAGGACGAGAGCCTTCGTCACACAGGCCTGGGGCAGCCGGGGCCTCCGCGGCCTCCACGCCCCAGAGGACTCCCCTCCCATCCCCGGGCTGGCGGGTGGAGGCCAAGGCCTCACGTGGCACGGTTTGGGACGGGCGGAGAACACGCCGGGCCACACTGGAGCACCTATGCGGCTCCTCACATGGGACGCCCCACGCGGCACCCCAGCGCCACGAGGCTCCGGCACGAGGCATTAACACCCCCGCCCGCCGCTGCTGGGGCGGGGCCGTCCCCTCGCGTGTGCAGCCAGAGCCATCACCGGGGAGCCGCCAGGGGAGGAAGCGCCTGGTGGAGGACCGCCCACGGCGCGGCACCGGAGTCACAGGTCAACGCAGAATTCCAAGGACTCGGCGCTCTGGCCGCCAGCACGCGGCTCTCGACCACGGTGTGTCCCCGTGGGCTGCTGTGAGATCGTCCCCGAGCTGAGCCCCCCACCACTACCACCACCATGTACACCCTGGCACGGAACACGACCACCGGGCCCTCCCCTGCCTGCCCGGCCCCGCCTCCCCTCACTCCTGGGTTCCGCACCTTATCTCCATCTTCTCCAGGGGGGCCCACGGGGCCAGCAGGACCAGGGAGCCCCACGGGGCCCTGGAGGCCGTCTCGACCAGCCGGGCCTTGGGGGCCTTTCTCGCCCTAGGGGAGACACAAGATGTCAGTCCAACGTGGCTCCCTGGGGGGGCTGTCCCACCCCTGGCTCCCGCCCCAGCGAGGGGCCTGGGGCAGCGCTGACACTCCCCACCACCCCAGTAGGTCAGCTGCCTCGCTGAATCCATACTCATCAGGGCAAGGCCGATCTCGACAGAGAAGTCGAGGCACGGAGAGCGAGCGGCAGCGCGGGACCCACTCGTCTGAGCTGCTGGCCGGGGGACGCAGGCTCCCGGCTGCAGCCTCCTTACCCTGTCGTGTCTCTCAAACACCCACCTGGGTGTGCACACGTGTGAACACTCACCCACATGCACACAGAGGCAGGCACAACGCAGTAAGCACACAGGGACACGCGTGTGTGGGCTGCACATGTATGCACACACAGGACACACACCAGCGGACACACATGCACACACACATACGTGCGCACACCTTCATTCCCCTGCCCTCACCAGCTGGACTCTGATTCCTGCTACTCACCCCCTGCTGACCCCAAAAGCCCCCTCCCTGGCTCTCGCTCTGCTCCATGGCACCCGGCACCGAGAACCACCTGGTGCACTGGGGCGGGTGGCCCGAGGGGTGGAACGCAGCTGGCATTGATCAGAGCCACCAGCCCCTCTGCCCTGCCTGCCTGCACAGGCCCCTGCCTGCTCCAGGAACTTAGCTCCCATGGGTGTGCATTTCCACCCGGTGGGAGATGCCATGGGCCCCCTGCCCTCTGCTCCCCGCCAGGCTGGGAGCCCCTGCCCGGCCTCTCCTTGTCTTGGGAGCTGCTCGGGGGACAGAGCAGACTCTGCCCGGCTGCTTCCGGCCCAGCCCACGTGAGCTCTGCAGGCACCAAGTGCCCACAGGTGTCCTGCTAGGATGGGGTCCACTGAGGGCCGGGTCCTGGGAGCCTCCCTGGAGAGGATCAGAAGCCATGAAAAGTGCCAGCCACAGCCGGGCAGGCCCTCGCTGACGAGGAGGTACTCGCGGTTTCAGTGGGCAGTTCTGGCCCAGGGCGGGCACCGTGGCCACCTTCCACCCCCAAGCCAGTGAAGGCAAATGCCCATGGCTGCACGCTTCTAACCCTGCCGGCAGCTGGCCCACGCGCCCAGCCCCATTGGACCCCTCCGAGGGCGGCGCCTGCCCGTCCCTGGGCCTCAGGCTCCTGGGACCCTGGCACTGAGCCAGAACCAGTGACCAGCGCTGGCTGCAGAGAGGCCAAATTGTGTGGCAGACGGCCAGTGTGGGCTACGGTACTCTCTGGGGGTTCCCAGGGGAAGGGGCTGGCAGGCTGCTGCCGGAGTGTCCAGGTGCACTCCCCCTTCAAGGGAACCAGGCCCCAGTCACCCCGCCCTGCTGGGCGTGTGAGGGACACCGGGGTCTCTGGGCGTGGGGAAGGGGCTCTCCTTCCATCGCTGCACACAGAACAGCCAAGGGCACATCTGGTTCCCAATACCGTCTTGCCCACAAGAGGCCAGCGCTGGGTTAGGGCAGCTGCAGCCCTTCCCCACAAGGGGCAGTCAGTGGCTGCACAGACAGCAGGTGCACAAGGCCCCTCCCCCGGGCACAGGTGTCTGGGCCAGCTCCCCACGGCCCAGCACAGCTGAACAGACACAGCCCATGTTGGGCTCCTCATGTTGAACAGAGGTCTAGACCCCCTGGGCCACACCCACAGACATGGACACACAGCGGGAGGGGGGCCTGGACAGGGCCACACCCACAGACATGGACACACAGCGGGAGGAGGGGCCTGGACAGGGCCACACCCACAGACATGGACACACAGCGGGAGGAGGGGCCTGGACAGGGCCACACCCACAGACATGGACACGCAGCGGGAGGAGGGGCCTGGACAGGGCCACACCCACAGACATGGACACGCAGCGGGAGGAGGGGCCTGGACAGGGCCACACCCACAGACATGGACACACAGCGGGAGGAGGGGCCTGGACAGGGCCACACCCACAGACATGGACACACAGCGGGAGGAGGGGCCTGGACAGGGCCACACCCACAGACATGGACACACAGCGGGAGGAGGGGCCTGGACAGGGCCACACCCACAGACATGGACACACAGGGGGAGGGGGGCCTGGACAGGGCCACACCCATAGACATGGACACACAGGGGGAGGGGGGCCTGGACAGGGCCACACCCACAGACATGGACACACAGCCACAGACATGGACACACAGCGGGAGGAGGGGCCTGGACAGGGCCACACCCACAGACATGGACACACAGCGGGAGGGGGGGCCTGGACAGGGCCACACCCACAGACATGGACACACAGTGGGAGGAGGGGCCTGGACAGGGCCACACCCACAGACATGGACACACAGCGGGAGGGGGGCCTGGACAGGGCCACACCCACAGACATGGACACACAGGGGGAGGGGGGCCTGGACAGGGCCACACCCACAGACATGGACACACAGGGGGAGGGGGGCCTGGACAGGGCCACACCCACAGACATGGACACACAGGGGGAGGGGGGCCTGGACAGGGCCACACCCACAGACATGGACACACAGCGGGAGGGGGGCCTGGACAGGGCCACACCCACAGACATGGACACACAGCGGGAGGGGGGGCCTGGACAGGGCCACACCCACAGACATGGACACACAGCGGGAGGAGGGGCCTGGACAGGGCCACACCCACAGACATGGACACACAGCGGGAGGAGGGGCCTGGACAGGGCCACACCCACAGACATGGACACACAGGGGGAGGGGGGCCTGGACAGGGCCACACCCACAGACATGGACACACAGCGGGAGGAGGGGCCTGGACAGGGCCACACCCACAGACATGGACACACAGCGGGAGGGGGGCCTGGACAGGGCCACACCCACAGACATGGACACACAGGGGGAGGGGGGCCTGGACAGGGCCACACCCACAGACATGGACACACAGGGGGAGGGGGGCCTGGACAGGGCCACACCCATAGACATGGACACACAGTGGGAGGAGGGGCCTGGACAGGGCCACACCCACAGACATGGACACACAGCGGGAGGAGGGGCCTGGACAGGGCCACACCCACAGACATGGACACACAGCGGGAGGGGGGCTTGGACAGGGCCACACCCACAGACATGGACACACAGCGGGAGGAGGGGCCTGGACAGGGCCACACCCACAGACATGGACACACAGTGGGAAGGGGGCCCGTACAGGGACCCCCGAGGTGAAGGCAATACTTACAGGGGCCCCTTTCTCTCCAGCAGGCCCTGGAGGCCCCTGGGGCCCAGGTCTCCCAGGAATGCCGATGGGCCCAGCAGCCCCGGCAGGGCCTCTCTCCCCTGGAGATCCCTGGAGGGGGCAAGAAGGAGGTGACTCCATGAGCAATGGCACTGCTCGGCCCAGCTCTGGCACCCATGGGGCTCCCCGGGCGGGGACCCTGCAGGTGTCCAGTGTGACTCTCATGGCTGTGTCACCCAGCCCCTCCCAGCTCCGCTCCAACCCTGGTCCCACTGGACCACAGCTCCCGGCCTGGGACCCAGCACCCTCAGCCTGTGGCTGCCAGGACCTCGGGGCTGGAAGGGACGAGACACGCCTGGCAAGAAGGAGCCCCAGGGGCAGGGCGCCCACCCGCCCGGGCAGCTCGTGCAGCCGTGGACAGCCAGCTCTGGGAGTCCAGGAGACCATGCCCACCCCTCCCCGCTGGCCCAGGCCAGATCCACACCGGGCGTGGGGTCCCCTCCCTGAGAGCCCTCGCCCCTCTGGCCCAGCCCTCCACCTCCCTTCGCCGTCCCCGCCACCGGCTCAGGGTGCACTGTGCCGTCTCAGTCCTGGCCAAGACTCTCCCGCGCCATCAGCGCACACTGAGGACCCGACCAGCCGTGCAGGCCAGGTGGGCTTGTGGGCAAGGATGGGGCAAAGACTTGTACTTACTGCAGGCCCTGGGGGGCCGGGAGGGCCCTCACTGCCCTTCAGTCCAAGTGCGCCCTGCAAAGCAGCCAGGTGTGGTTGAGAACACCGTGGGGAGAGCCCCCCACCATGCCCCCTACCCGCTGGCCCACCCAGAGCCACAACCCCCACCCGCTGGCCTGCTGGGGCCACGCCCCCTCCCACCCAGGGCCACGCCCCCTGCCCCTCCACCCAGCCCACTCACCACTGGGCCTGGCAGCCCGCGATCCCCAGGGAAGCCGCGGAGTCCTGGGGGGCCGTCCTTGCCAGGGAGGCCGGCAGGACCTGGGTCACCCTGCAAACAAAGACACTGACCGCTGACCCCCACTGGCCCGAGGGAGGTCCAGCCCACACGGCCGGGAGCCAGGGCACCATTGAAGACGCCCTGGGCTGCCCCGGCCACCCGGCCCTGAGGGGAAGTGTGGTCCTGGCCGCTCGCTCAAAGGAACCTGTGGCCAACGAGTTGGGAGGGTCTTCCTCCTGGCGCCCTGGCTTGGGGCACCTGCTTCCAGCCTGCCCCTGGGCCTACACCTGCCCGAGTTACACCTTCCAGAATTTTCTCTGGGTCCAACAGGGGCGCGCAGAGGTCTTCCCAAACCAGCAGGTCACACTCAGAGAGCCCTTGTGTGTGGCTGTTTATGCGCTCGCAAAGGTTAGTGGGAAAAGGAATCAAAACGTTAATTTATTTTGATGCAAAAAATATTACGCGGGCAAACAAGGGGCTTTGAGAAGCTCATGAAAAAGCTGCACATGGTTCCAGGTTGGTTTTTGCACCCAGCGGCCTCAAGTTTGTCTTTGGAGCTCTTTTCCATGAAGGTCTGACGCGTTCTCACAGGCAACAGCCAGGGCTGGGCCAGGCTGAAGCCCGGAGCCTGGAGCTCCATCAGGGTCTCCAACGCGGGTGCAGGGGCCCAAGGACTTGGGCCATCCTCCACTGCTTTCCCAGGCCATCAGCAGGAAGCTGGATCAGAAGTGGAGCAGCTGGGACTTGAACTGGTGCCCCTAGGGGAGGCTGGCACTGCCAGGGGCTTAAGCCACCACCCCGGCCCCCGCTGTGCTGTTTTTCTACGGTCACGGAAAGGCAGGCTTGGGCTTGGGCTGTCTGTCCCATCCTAAAAAGCTGACGGCAGAGGGCTCTTTGTGTCCATGCTGACGTGAGGGACGTCTGCCCGGTGGGCTGGAGTGGCCCCCGCCAGAGGGTGGGAGCCAGCACTCAGCGCCGGGCTGGAAACACAGCAGTTTCCACGTCTGTCCGCCTCTCGGGGCGGGACGGCTCCCTCCTGTTTGCAGCGGAACACAGAGCGCTAGAGCTTTGCACCCAATGCTGGGAGAGGGGTGGAGCTGGTGGGACTTGGAGGCGGGGCTACGAGGGAGGTGGCATCCCAGCACTCCTCTGAGAAATGAGCCGCGGGTCAGGAAAGAGTGCGAGACAGCACCAAGATACCACGGAGACATGGGCGGGAGACATGGGAGACACGGGCGGGAGACATGGGAGACACGGGGAGACACAGGAGACACAGGGGAGACATGGGCGGGAGACACGGGCAGGAGACACGGGAGACATGGGGAGACACAGGTGGGAGACACAGGAGACACGGGCGGGAGACACGGGCGGGAGACACAGGGGCGACACGGGCGGGAGACACAGGGGAGACACGGGAGACACGGCTGGGAGACACGGGTGGGAGACATGGGTGGGAGACATGGGAGACACGGGTGGGAGACATGGGAGACATGGGAGACATGGGGAGACACGGGGGAGACATAGGGGAGACACAGGGGAGACACGGGAGACACAGGAGACATGGGCGGGAGACATGGGGAGACACGGGGAGACACAGGTGGGAGACACAGGGGAGACATGTCTGGGAGACACGGGGTAGATATAGGAGGAGACATGGGGGGAGACAGAGGGTAGACACAGGGGAGACACGGGTGGGAGACACAGGGGAGACACGGGTGGGAGACACAGGGGAGACACGGCTGGGAGACACGCTGGGAGACACGGGGTAGACATAGGAGGAGACATGGGGGGAGACAGAGGCTAGACACAGGGGGAGACACGGGTGGGAGACACAGGGGAGAGGCTCCCTAGGAGAAACTGCCTGACCCGGGGAGCCGGGAACTCACCTTTGTCCCTTCTTTTCCCGCAAGGCCTGGGAGGCCCTGCTCACCGGGGGGCCCGGGAGGCCCGGGGTGGCCACGCTCGCCCATCGGACCCGTTTCTCCCGTGGGACCCTACAGGGGAAACAAGCGTCAGCCACCGCCTGGCTCCGGCACCCTGCAGGGGAGGGGGCGTCCGTCCACGGACACCACAGGCCCACTGTGGCCCCACCCTCACCCCGTGGGACCCTGCTCCTGCCCGCTGCAGCCCCCGCCCTCGCTCCTGCTGGTGGCAAGGACAGAAGGGAGGGGCGGGGCCGGCCAGGTGGGGACCCTGCAGCCGCCACTGCCTGGCACTGCCCAGGATGCAACGGGCAGACACGCAGGACAGGGGCCAGGCATGGGTGTCCTGTGCCTTCCCTCCGGGTGGCAGCAGGTTAACCCCTCACCCTGCCCTGTTTTGCTGCTCCAAGTCCAGCCGTCCTGGCCCTCAGCCCCTCCTGTCACTGGTGCCCACAGCATGGCCAGGTGGACACGGCTGCCCTCCCTGGCCCTGGCCCCTGTGGGAGGGTCAGCGCCTTGCCCACTTTTACCCTGGGGCATTTCCTGGGTGTGAAGGGGACCCCAGGAGTCCTCGTGCCCCACATGGAGTCTGCATTCCACAGTGGCCCTGCATGCGGGGACCTGGGAAGTCACTGGGGCAGCTCGCCCCACGCCGCCACGCGAAGCCCTCGGCCAGGCTGGGGCAGACGGGAGGCCCTCGCCCCTCAACAGCGGTCATCCCAGCCGCTTAACCGCGTGCCAAAGAACCCGCTGCTGCCATGAGCTGCCCAGTCTCAGGCCTTTTGTGACAACGACAGAAAACCAACAAAGACCAGGGCAGTCTGCTCAGGAGAGCCAGCACTGCGGGCCTGAGCTGAGGGGAGCCAGCACTGCGGGACTGAGCTCAGGAGAGGCAGCACTGCGGGACTGAGCTCAGGGGAGCCAGTACTGCGGGACTGAGCTCAGGGGAGCCAGCACTGTGGGACTGAGCTCAGGAGAGGCAGCACTGCGGGACTGAGCTCAGGGGAGCCAGTACTGCGGGACTGAGCTCAGGGGAGCCAGCACTGCGGGACTGAGCTCAGGAGAGGCAGCACTGCGGGACTGAGCTCAGGGGAGCCAGCACTGCGGGACTGAGCTGAGGGGAGCCAGCACTGCGGGACTAAGGAGTCTCCATCAGCAGTGTGGACACGGGCAGCGTCACAGGGAGCACTGACCCCCGGCCACGACCCTCTCCTCTGTGGGGTGCATACACCCGCTGACCCACGGAACCCAGGGCAGCTGTGTCTCACCTGAGGGCCGACCACACCTGGGGGGCCTGGAGGGCCGGTCTTGCCTTGAAAACCCTGCAAGAGAGAATCTGTGACGAGGCTGCCCCGGGGGCCCACGCCTCGTGGCCGGCCGGGGTCCCGTGACACGAGGGGACGCCCCCGCCGTCTCCCCACTTCGCCCCCAAAGGCTGGGCTGCCCCAGACTTCACCGGGAGGGCCCGGTTCCCCACTTCCTGTTTGTATTGATCTCACAAGGGCACAGAGGCCGGGCCAGGTGGTTCCACAGCCGCTTGCCGCCCCGGGGTTCCTGCACTGAGCGACACGCCCGAGCGTGCGTCTTCCAGGAGACCTGGCGTCCCCCTGGCTTGGGGGCCACCTCGCCAGTGATGTGGCAAGGCCCCTCCTGCTCCCCTGGGCGGGCGGCCTGGCCACAGCACTTGTCCTGCTGTTTCACGCGAGCGGAGGAGGGACTGGCCGGCCGGCTGTAGCCCCAGCGGCTCCACCGCGCGCTCCCCGCTGGCTTCGGCGGCAGCGTCTCCCTCGGGCTGCGTCCGCCCCGGCACAGCGGGAATCTGCTGGACATCCCGTGGTCCTTTGAGAGGACCCAGCTGCTCTGGAGCAACGCCGGCCCCACTTCTGGGCACAGCTGCCCGGCGGGCAGGGGCAGGTGCTCATGGGAGGCCCCCCGCGCTCGCCGCTGGCCCACACGTGCAGAGGCCCTGCCTGGACACCTGGAAGGGAGCGCAGGGCAGTGTCCGGCTGGCGGGAGGGTGGGCACGCCCAGCCCCTGGGCCTCGTTCCAAGGCTCCCCGGTGGCGGGCGGCGGACGCCGGGGCCCCATCGTCAAAGCGCGGCTGCAGGCAGCGGGCCAGACGGCTGTCTTCACCACAGTGCCGTCTGGGGCTGCCTTGCGGGGTCAACAACGAGGGGTGGTGGGCGAGTGGGGGGGTGGGGTGCCCACAGGGGGCAGGAGCCTTGGCTCAGTTTCTCAGTGTGCCAGCCTCAATGACAAAGGCAAAAACAGCCATCAGGGCGGAGCCTCGGCCGCTGAGGGCGGAGCCACATCCGCTGAGGGCAGAGTCACAGTTATTGGGGCGGAGTCACAGCTGCTGAGAGCGGAGTCTGTCTTTGGTTGTCACTCAGGAGAGGCAGTGGCCTCAAGTGCACCCCCGCAGCGAGGACCCCTCTGGAGGACAAGGTGAGGAGACCCTCAGTCTCCTGCAGTCGGAGCTGGGGCCTGCAGTGCTGCTGAGAGCGAGGGGCGGTCGGGCAGGGTGGCAGGTGCCACGCGCCCCACGTTCCCATGAGAGGAGCGGCCCAGGGTTGGCCTGGCCTCCGTCCTGAGCCACGAAGAGGAGGCACAGGGGGCTAAGCCCCCCACCGGTCTCCTTGCAGCACCCGGGAGGGGAAGCCCTCATTTTCTCTACAAGCGAAAGAGCCAAAGCCTCCCCTCCGCCCGCCGGCTCGGGCAGCGCAGCTCCCAGGGAGACACAGGGGTGCTCAGGTGCCAAAGACGCAGGCCTGGGCGCCCGCCTCACCAAGGGATCCTGCATTCGTGGGCGCCGTCAGCCACAGTGGCCACTCTGTCCACCCTCAGCCTGTGTTTACGTCCACGTGATGCGGGCACACAGGCAAGGTTATGAAGCTGAACCCTGGCAGTCAGACTGGAGCCGGAGGTCACAGGTGTGCGCCAAGGTCATAGGTCAAGGTCAAAGTTGTGCCCCAAGGTCATAGGTGTGCACTGTTACAGGTCAAGGTCACAGTTGCAGCCCAAGGTCACAGGTCAAGGTCACCATTGTGTCCAAAGGTCATAAGTGTGCACTGAGGTCACAGGTCAAGGTCACAGGTATGCCCTTCCTCAGGACACTGCTTTAGGGCTTGCGCCAAACCCCAAGTGGCTGTTGGGGCCAGGAGAAGTGTCCCATTTCCATCAACACTTCTTCTCCTACCGAACACCATCGGCAACGCGGCTGGACCACCCACTTCCAAAGGCATGGACATAGGGTATCCCAGCCCTGCAAAGATGCCAACAGATCGCGTGCCAAGCAGAGGGCTCAGGGCCAGACTTTGGTCACCGCCTTTCCACCACAGGGCAGTGAGCCCCGCCCCCCAGCCCCGAGGCTGGCCAGGCACAGAGGCGGGGGTGGGGGGTGTGAGGCCCAATGCCCGACCCTCGGAGTTCCGCCATGGAGCATAGCTGAGCGGCTGCAGGTGGGGAAGCCAGGCTGCGTCTCCGCCATCAGGTTTTCATCCTAACAGCCTCTGAGCAACACCAGCAGGGGGCGGCACCTGCCCCAGGCCACGCAGGCAGCCCGGCCCCCGGCGCCTTCCTGAGGCTGGAGGTCTCTCCTCCTGGCCATTGCCCTGTGAGGAGCCTGCCAGCGAGAGGCCAGGCCAGACACGTCCCCACCCACCCCACCCCGGGTACTCACGGTCTCGCCCCTCTGTCCAGGATGTCCTGGGAGCCCGTCCTTGCCCGGGGGGCCCTGAAGAAAGACCCAGAGGAGACATGGTCCGTCCAGGCCCGAGAAGCACCGGGCCCCGGGACCGAATGGCACACTGTGCCATGCCGTCGGCCACTCCCTCCCAGGGCCTCTCGCCTCGGGAGCGCCATCTGATATGCAACCGTCCCAGCAGTCACGGGGACAGTGGCCACTTGACAAGGGCCACGGAGGGGACCATCCAGGCGCTTCTCGTGTGGTTTGCCTTGTACACCCCCCAGGGGCGCCCACACGGCACACGGCTGGCCGAGCTTGGTGGCCACTTGCGGCGCTGGCCAGCAGGGGGGTGGGGGGGTCCTCACTGCTGACCCAGCCAGGCCCTGACCGCGGCCTCCCCGCTCCCTGCTGCTGAGAGGGCCATGCAGGGAGCTGCAGAGGAGGACAGAGGGGGACACAGGTGCCCAGGGAGCCCCAACATGGAGGAAGCCACTCACCGGGGGGCCCTTGGGCCCGGGGAACCCTGTGGGTCCTTGGGGTCCGTTGGGTCCCTGAGGACAGAAGATGCAGCTTTAGGACAGAAGCCCCCTCCTGGGGGGAGGGTGCCCGGCTGCTCCCCACGGCTGCACCCGCCCCACCCTCATGGGGAAGCAGCAGGAGTCCAAGTCGGGGTGCTTGGGGGGCCGGCCCCAGCTCCCCAGTCTCAGCCCCCATCCAAAGCCCCAAGACCAGAGGTGGTGGAGGGGGCGGAAGATGCCCCTGTGGGGATCTTAGGAAAACCCCCTCCCGCAGTGGGGCCCATCCATGCCCCCTGCTCCCCGGCCCACCCCAGGGTGTCGCATGGAGAGGACCTTGGGGGCACCCCTGACCTGGGCTGGAGATGCTTACCCGCTCGCCGGGGGGCCCGGCTGGGCCGTCGCCTCCAGAGGTGCCCTGGGGAGAGAGGGAAAAGCCTGTGGCCGCCGTGATCCGGATGCAGACCCTGGCCACCAGCATTGTCATAGCGACTGCCCTGTTGCTGCCCCCGTGCCTTCTGGGGCCCTGGTCCTCAGTCGTGGCCCTCGGACCACAACTCAGCACTGCCCAGTGGTCCCTGACGCCTGCCCACCCCCAGAGAGTGATGGACGGCGGCATTCCCACCGCGGGCATCAGGAGTTCCCGCAGACAGGGCCCAGCCGCAGGAAGGCTCGCCTGAGCGTGTCTCACTCAGAGTCCCCGGATGGGACAGGCACAGCCCTGCCGCTCGGGGCACAGACTCACGACAGCAGGGAGAAGAGGGTCAGTGCCAGCCACAGGCCCCTCTGCAGCTTTCCCAGGGAAGAAGCCCCCTCCCCACCCCAGCACGGTGAGTCTGCACAGGGCCTCTGGGGTCCCACGGGGAGGGCCAGGTCCTGTGAGTGTCGCCCTGACCCTACTCCCTCCAGCTGGATCACTGAGCCTGTGACACGCCCGCGAGACGTCCGTCTCTCTCCTTCTCTAAGGTGGCAGCCACCGGCCGGCCACGAGCGCTCCACGTGTCCACAGCCACTCTGCTCGTACCTTGGGGCCGGGCTTCCCGGTGATGCCTCGCGGGCCTCTTTCACCCCGGGGACCCTGGACAGACAGAAGCAGGTCAGTCAAACCCTCGGACGCCCTGGGCCCACCCTCCAGGTCCCCGGTCGTGGCGGCACTCAGGCCCCGGGGCGGTTACCGTCGGGCCTCGCTGTCCTCGCGGTCCAGGCTTCCCAGGCGTCCCCTGGAGAATCAGAGGAGGGGGTGGTCAGCGCCTCTGGCCGGGCCATGCTCCGGTAGCCACCCCCACCTCGGGGGATGGGGAGTGAGGCTAGGAGGGGCGTGGCCCCCTGGGTCTCCCCCGTCATCTGGGCTCTCATGGGAGACTTTTTCAGGCCCCACACCCAGCACCCAGCACCCAGCACCCAGCACCCTGCACCCTGCACAGGAGCTGTAGAATCCACTACCCTCCCACAGGCTGGGATGTTTCCTGTGCTGTCAGCTGCCCCCGGCTCCCTCCACTGCTCGCTCGCTCGCTCTCTCTCTCTCTCCCTCTGGGCGGGGAGATCATCATTGCAAGGAAAGAGAACAGGAACTCGTTTCATACATAATTTACTTTGGCCACCGTCGAGAACATCGGCCATTAAGTTTTCAGCAGGCTCGGCGTTGGGAGCCACGCGCCCACCTCCCGGAACTGAGGCCTGGGCAGCCCTCACTCTGCCGCTTTCCAAACCGCAGGCGGCAGGCAAAACCGCACCTGCTCTTCCGGAAGCCAAGAGATGGCCGCAGGGAGGTGCAGCCCACCACGGCCTGGCCCTGCCCCGCGAGGGGCCCCGCGGGAGGGCTCCCCTCGGCTCTCGCACCAGGGCCGCCAGGATCGGCGTGGCTTCCGGAGCCTCTGGCTTCTGAGCGCATGACACACGCCACTCACAGCGCCCGGCCCGCCTGTCACTGCGAGGACGCGTCTGGCCCAGCGCCGGCACCGTGGGGCCACAGCCCTCGGTTCCACGTAAACGCAAGCAGAACGACCCCCTACTGTGGACCCCGTGCCCACCACGGTTACTTCCTCTCCCTGAGGCTGAGCCACGCCTGGTTTTCCGAGCCCCGCCTGCACCTAAGCCAGGGTTGGGGGGTCCCATCGTGGTGTTAATCTTGCCGCCCGAGCGGCCTCAGCTGCCATGCAGAGAGCTGTGCCCGAGACCAAGCACCAGAGCCTGGGCAGGGGGCAAGACAGAGCCGGGCCACCAACCCCACCTGGCCCCAGGCGGCGTCTGGCCCGCCGGCTTCCCACACTCAAGAGACCCAGGGCCGCTCCTCACCAGTGCACCCCAGAGTCTGAGGACAGACTTGCCCAAATGCACAGTCTCTGGGAGAAAGACAGGCAGACGGACAGACAGAGCGCAGCCCCAGGGTCCACGCGGCCCCACCTGAAGCACCCGAGTCCTGTTTGCGAACGCCATCTCGGCCAACAGGAGGCCTTTCTCCCCGCCTTCCAAGGAACCCGGCCACTCTGCTCGGCCAGACACGGCCCCCAGCCCGGTCCGCACCTGCAGACCAGCAGGCCAGCGCGGGGCCCTGCACACACAGCACAGGCGGCCTCTGTACCCCGTGTCCTGTGGACACGGCCAGCTCAGCCCGAGGTCCAACACGACC
Organism: Lepus europaeus; assembly: GCF_033115175.1. Taxonomy (NCBI): domain Eukaryota; kingdom Metazoa; phylum Chordata; class Mammalia; order Lagomorpha; family Leporidae; genus Lepus; species Lepus europaeus. The sequence continues at coordinate 2,291,382 of NC_084838.1, forward strand.
GTGGCTCCTGGGCCTGACCAGCCTTGCTCGGGCGCGTGCCTGCCGACCAGGCCGGGGCCAGCGGCAGGGGAAGGCGAGGCTCAGCTGCCCCTGGTCGGCCCCAAACACCTGCACTTATGGCCACGGCCACGTGCTACCCCAGGGCTGACGCCGCTTCAGTTTGCACGGGGGAGGTGGACGTGGAGCATTCAAAGCGAAAGGCAGAGAACTCTGCCCCCGCCCTCCCCCCACACCTGCAAGCAGCAAGTCTGTGTGGTGTGGAGAGAAGACTCCGCGCTCACCCCGCCACCTCTCAGACTGGCAGCACCGGCCCTGGGCCCCCCCAGGTCCGCCCCTTCCCTCCGCCCAGGCTCCGGGACGAGCCAGAGCCCCGCCCAGAGCCCCGCCGTGCTCACCCTGCCGCCCTTCTCGCCGTTGGCACCGGGGAAGCCGGGGAATCCGATGGAGCCCTGGAAGAGACAGAGTCAGGGAAGGGACAGGGCCACGGGGCGGGGCGGGGGGGGGGCGGCTACGTGGCCAGTGCCGGTCACAGCCTCTGACCAGGCTCCGCCCACCCACCTCTCCCGCCCACCTACTCATCTCTCCAACACCTGCCCCGCCCACCCACCTACCCACAACCACACCCGCCTCCCCAACACCTGCCCCCCCTTACTGAATACCCATCCCCCCACATCCACTACTCCCCCCCACTGCCTACCCAACACCCGCCCACAGCCCTGCCCGTCATTCCCTACTCCGTAAACACCCGAGCATCCCAGACGCCAAGTGTAAAACCCAGATCCTAACCGCGCTCCCCGCCCGCCTTCCACACCTGCCTCCCACATGCCCGGGCTGACAAGCGCCAGCTGGGGTTTGGGAGGAGAGGAGCGTCCACACTGAGCTCAGCGGGGCCGAGCCGGGAGGCTCATGTCCCCGGCGTCTGCCTCACTCTGTGTTATCTTCCCACAATGCCCCCAAATAAGGCCTGGCAGGGTGCCAAGGCCGAGTGCGAACGTGCGTGCCGAGCGCGGCAGCTCACAGCTGTTCAATCAGAAACCCACGCCGTGCACGCGGGCAAAACACGAACCCCCAGCACCGGCTGGGTGCAGAGCGGCAGCCCAGAGCGGGTCTCTGGAGATGCCGGCCAAGGCCGCCCGGGATGCACGTGGCTGCCCACTGTCTTCCACTCGCTCTGCTCCCCGGGGCTCGGAATCCCGACCTGAGCTCATGCCACACAGTGTCTACAAGCTTCCAGGCCCTGTTACTCCTCAAGGGGTCGGAGCTCAGGCGGCCCACGCGTCGGCCCACCTGCCGACCCGGGCAGGAGACCAGACGGAGGAAGTGTGGGGTGCAGGCGACAACTCGGCTGAGACACGGGGTCACTGTGGGAGGGGAGTGGCGTCCGAGGACGCACTCCCTGCCCGCCCCTTCGAGAAGCCGCCAGAGCGGAATTTCTCCCCCGCCCCCAGCTCGCCCAACGCCCCTCTTCTGCCAGGACTCCACCGGGCCACGGCCACAGCCACATCAGAGCCACGTCCCACGTGCCCCTGAGATCCGGGGCAAACTCCTGCTCGGTAGCCGAGCGCCTCTCCCCGGCCTGGGCATGTGTGCCCATGCCCGGGTTGGGGGCAAATCCCGGAGAGGATTCGGCATCACAGGTTCTGGGTGCGGGCAGCCAGGGCACAAGGCCACCAGCAGGATGCCAGGCGTCCGCGCTGCCCGCGGCTTCGGTGGCTTTGTTCTCAGGCCCACCCGCCCACTCGGGAGAAGTGAGGTGCCAGTGAGGAGCCAGCGGCTCCGCCCCTGCCACCCAAAGGAGGAACTTGGGCGTGGCTGGGGCCGGGCCCTGACCCGGCTATGAGTTACCTTTGGCCCCTGTCGTCCTGGGTACCCTGGCAATCCAGGGACGCCGAGTTTTCCCTGGGGGACAGAAGACACGTGTGTTGGAAGTGCACGTGGCGTGGCCGCCCTGTGGCCTCGAGCAGAGGGGTTCGGGTGCTCCGGCAGGGGTGTGCACAGGCCTCAGGGCAGACGGGGCCCAGCCCTGGAGCAGACGCTGCCGAGGGACTCTGATGTTCTTCCTCCTGAGATGGCCTTGACCCCGTGCCGGGGCCTAGCCATGGGGTGGGCGAGACAGGCGGGAAGCCTGGGCCAGCCTCCCTGCCTGTTCCTCCCAGGGCCGAGGACAAGGGCCAGGCCTGACCATGGCCATGGCGAGGGACACCGTGACCGCCCCCAGTGTGGCACAGGGAACTCGGAGGTCCAGATGCAGGGCGAGAGCAAAGGGCCGATCAGGACACGCACCCCTGCAGGGGCGGCCAGTGGCCTGGCTGGGGACAGAAGGAGGAGCCGCTCAGGAGCCCCCCTCCCCGCCAGGGAGCTGCACCAACCTTCTCCCCAGTGGGCCCCAGAGGTCCAGGATCACCGTTGGGACCGCCACGGCCCTTGGGGCCCTCAGGGCCATCTTCGCCCCTGGGACCGGGTGGGCCGACCTCGCCCTGCAAGGGAGAGAAGAGCGGGTGAGGGGGACCCCCACCATCCCAAGGCCCCCGGGGAGGACTCGGCCCGCAGCCCCACTCAGAGCCCCCAGAAGCCACCCGCGGGCTCTGCCCAGCACACCCGCCTCCCGTGGCCCCTCTGAGCCGGGCGCCTCCTGAGACAACTGTGGCAGCAACCGTGGCTGGGAACGGTGCTTCCCAGCGGCCCCAGGACGCTGGGAGGAAGGAAAGGGGGCCGGGCCCCAGGGCTGGGCGGCAGAGACCCCGACACAGAGGGGCTTCCTTCCTGCCTCATTGGTTCCCCCGGCCCCCGCTGGCCCCTGAGTTTCCAGGAGCTGCCGTAGAGCAGGTGAACGAGTGGCGGCCGAGCTGGGCAGGGCACGGACAGAGTGGGGGTCTCTCCCGGACGTCTGCCGAGAACTGTGTTCCGGGGAGAAGCCCCCCGCCCAGTGCCAGGACCCCTCACGAAGTCGCTGGGCACCCACGAGAGCCCGGTGCTGGGCTGTGCCCTCAGGGGTCCCTCGCTCCCTGGGTCCTCAGGCCCCCATCACATGGCACCCAGACACGAGGACGGCATCATCCTCCCGGCCATGGCTTCTGAGGCTGTGCCCCGTGGGGCCCAGGAGTGGGCTCTGAGCCTTCCCCAGGGAGGTTCACCCATCATTCACAGGGGCCCTTTGCACCCTGAAGAACGTTCTAGAATGGCATCGCTAGCAGCTGCCTACGGGGGCAAGACCGAGAGGCAAACCCTCACGTCCAGCGTCTCTTGCTCCAGGTGCTGACTGCCCTGGCCTTTTGCCTGCCAGGTTGGGACAAAGTGTGGACAGCGTGGGGCTCTCCTGTTCTGGAACATTCTGGAAAGGCCCCTGCAGACCCCGCTCTTCAGGGGGACGACGAGAGAGGCAGACGACGCCATTGCATCAGCCAAGAGACGGCCAGCCAAGTGACACAGCGCTACAGCCACAGCAGGGCCCGCTGGCCTCCCAAGCTCTCCTGCCCGGGCCCCCATGACCTCTGAAGCCGTCGGGGGACCTCCGAGACTGCACGCCGCCAGCGGCCACCCCAGCTGCTCCAGGCTGCCCAGAGACGTCCCGCGGGGTCCTCGCCATCACACAGCCCTCGGCTGCCTGCAGGGCACCGGCTCCCTCTGGTTCATTTAAACACTAGCCTGGGGCCAGCACTGCGCTGCAGCAGCCTGTGGGAGCTCCTGGCTGTTGGTCCAGCTCCTGCTGGTGCACCTGGGCCAGCAGCGGCACTCCGGGCTCCTGGTTTCCACCTGGCCCAGCAGCGGCACTCCGGGCTCCTGGCTTCCGCCTGGCCCAGCCGCAGCTGCCACGGCCACTTGGGAAGCAAACCCGCTGGTCTGGGAGCCGAGATACTCACCCGGTCACCTTTGATGCCCATGTCGCCCTTGAAGCCAGGGAAGCCGTCTTCACCCTGAACAGGAACACGCGGGGGCTTCAGTCCCAGGAGAGACCCCCACCCCTTCCCTGGCTTCCACAGCAGACCCCGGTCAGCCCCAGTGCCCACCTCGGGCCCTGCGCAGGGCCCCTGTGAGCCCTGCCCTCACCAACTCTGGGCTCACAGCACACAAAGCAGCACCCTGCCGCGCCCCCCCCTTCCTGGCCAGGCTTGGGTGCAAAACGGCCCCTTTGCCAGCTGCCGTGCCAGGCAGTCCATCAGGGAGAGGTGGGCGCCAGCCCCCGTGGACGGCGTCTTGGCTGGGCCAGTGTCTTCCCCAGACAGAGGCATGAGCCCCAGGCCTACCTGGCCCTACCGGGAGAGGCAGCCCACGCTGCCCTGGGCCCACGGGAGACATCAGCTCCCACCGGCGCACAGAAGAGACCCCCACCCCAGCTGCCCCCGCCCCCCCAGAAGCACCTGCCGTCCAGGGGCCGCAGCCGGAGGACACTCACCTTCTCGCCCTTGGTGCCCTTCAGGCCTCGGATGCCATCTGCTCCCTGCACAGGGAGAGGAAGACGGGCGGTTACCGGCCGAGCCCTAGCCAAGCCTCCAGACACAGGTCAGCCCGAGCGGCAGCACGGCTCAGGCCCTGCCCCCAGGGCCACCACTCCCAGGAGGGGCTCCGTACTGTCTCCCGTCCACAGCCTGACCCTGCCCACGCCCATGTGAGACCCAGAAAGTCCACGATTCCTGGGTTGCTCCCCACTGACGTCTACCTCCAAATTAAGCCCCCCACCTTCACCCCAAGAGAGCCTGGGTCCTCCTTCCCCCAGCCCCCGTTCCCCAGGCCAATGCCCCTCCCTCTTCTAGAAACTTCTCCACCCCTCATCCCTCAGAGGTTCGGGGAGGAAGCAGGACTGAGCCCTGGGGAGGGAAAGACAGACTCAGCTCCCAGCCCCCACAGCGCCCTGGGCTTCCCCGTCTAAGGAGCAGGGTGATGACGCCCCGGGAGCCCCCCAGTACACGGACACGACGCACTGGCCAACAGTTTCAGCTCTACGTTATCTCTAGCTCGGCACACGGTATGGTTTTACCTATTTCCTCATCTGATAGGCAGAGACAGACAGACTCACTCCCCGAATGCCCGGGACAGCCGAGCGAGGCTGAAGCCAGGAGCCAGGAGCTCCATCCTGGTCGCCCAGGGGGGTGGCAGGGACACAGGTCCTTGAGCCGTCACCCTCTCCCGGCGTGTGCCGTGGCAGGGGCTGGGGCTGGGACTGTAACCCAGACAGGCACGCGACGTAGGATTTGGGCGTCCCAAGGCACTACGCCAAACGCCTGCGCCATTCAACACGGTCAATTAATCACAACAACCATCACGCGGCCACCATCAGTTCAGGGCGAAATCTCCTCTCGCTCCTAACCAAGAGCCTCAAAACCAGGGAGCTGCCCGCTGTGAGACACTCCCAGCACCAGCACCTTGGCCAGTGGCGGAGGTGCCATCGGGGAAGGGGGACATGGCCTCGCTCCATGGTAACGCCCCTCAGCCTCAGACCTCCGACGGGCGGGACGCCAGCTGCGAACAGTGGCTGCCGCTCCCGAGGCTGGGCCGGGCCCCCTGCCCACGGAGCCCCCTCCCTCCAGGGCTGGGCGCTGCCGGCCACCCGCCCTCCTGGGGCCAGAACTTTCCAGACTCCACAGTTCTGAGGTTCACTCTGCAGAGCTGGGCTTAGCTGGGGCTGCCTGGCGCCCCCTCCGCCCTCTGCCTCCACCCCCAGGGTCGGCAAACCTGATACAGAAGTGCCTGGACTCTGCCAGCCCGGACTGCACGGTCTCGGGCCAGGTTTGCAGGGACCCCAGGACCCCGATCCCCAGGGAACTTGGGGCAGCAGGAGACACATGGGCGCTCCTGTTGGCCGTCGCACCTGCTGGGCACCTGGGCCACTACAACTCCCAGAAGACGCCCCTGACACCTGGGTCCCGGGCCTGCCATGCAGAGGCGGCCGGTGGGTGGGATGGGGACCTCCTGGAGTGGCCAGAACCGGGCTGGGTCTCAGATGGCTGTGGCCCACTGTCCCTGGGGGCGTCAGATCCACGTGGGCCCACACTGCAGGTGCGACCCCAGCGGGGATGCAAGGTACAGCCACAGAAAGCGCACAGGCAGGGCGGGGCGCTGAGCCACTTGGGGAGAAGTGGAGCCGGGGCAGGAGGCGTGGCCCGGCGGGAGGAGGCGCACAGCACCCACGGAAGGAGAGGCGGCGGCCGCTTCCACACCGCAGCCGGCTGCGTGAGGTGGAGGCAGGTGGCACCGGTGCTCTGCACACCACCCAGGACCCCCGTGCAGGCTGTGACCCCCCATGGGCCCTCTCGCGGACAGGGAAGCCTGGGGCTGTGAGATGCTTAGAAATGAGAGCCGGCCCCATGTCCTCCCAGGGCTCCCCCGGACACAGATGCACCAGCCCTGCCCCGAGCGCGGCTCAGCTCAAAGCCATCACGGTCAGTACTGACCTGGGTCTGGAGCTCACGTGGGCCACGTCCAGCAGCCTCCCCCCGCCCCGCCCCCTGGCAGGAACCTGCCACAGATGGTCCGCCCACGACACCAGCTAAGGCGGCCACAGACGCCTGCTCGCCCTTGGAGCCGTACAATCAGCTGGGCGGGAACGCTCCGAGCTCCCCCCGCACAGGGGCCGGGGAGCAGCAGCAGGAACAGGAGGCGGAGGACGCTCTCCCGCCCCGACAGACGCTCCGCTGGGCCCTGGCTGGGACAGCCCACGCCCTCACCGCAGGGCTGGTGCCGCACCCCCGCACCTGGGAACCAGGCTCCCGCAGCACAGGCTGCAGAGAGGGCTGGCCCCGCAGTTCCCGGAGCAGCCCAAGCCGACTAGGCCGGGACCACTGAGCCAGGCCTGACCTCCAGGATGGCCAGGAGCCACCCGAGCCCCTCTCACCTTCACTCCGCGAGGGCCTGGGTAGCCGATGGGTCCCTGGGGGCCTGGTGGACCCTACAATCGAAGAAAAAGACCACTGCAGGGGCTGCTGGTAAACCCAGGCCACCCTGGGTCCCTGAAGCACAGGGACCGTTGTGTCCACCAGCCTGTGTCTCCCCCCAGCTAAGAGCACGCAAACCCCAGACCAGACCCGCAGAAGAGGTTCTGGGTGGGGGACACCACGGCCATGCCACCGTGAAGGCGGCTCTGGGAGGTGGCGGAGGCCACCTAAGACCCACGGCATCACCGTGTCCCGCTCCGGGCTTAAAAGCAGACCAGGGTCAGGGGGGTGGGAGGAGCAGGCTTGGTGCCCCCAAAAGGACACAACCCCAGCCTATCGTGGGCCCGCCGCGGCCAGGCTGGCCCTCGGCACTGCTGAGCCGGCTGGGAGAGGACGGCGCCCAGTGCTGCGCACAGGTCTGCCCGAGCTCCTGGGAACTCCGGCCTGGCTTCAGAACGGTACATCCCCGGGGCTGGGCAGCAGAGCCTCCATGGCCGCAGGGCCGCTGGAGGGAGGAGCCTGCCACCGCCACCACCGGGGCCTGCTGGGCAGGGCTTGGGTGACCAACCTGCTGGGGGCGGAGTCTCCTACACTAAACAGAGAGCGATGGGACGGTTCTGCTCCTGGGTCTTCGGGACAGCCCAGCAGGTGCTGCCCTGCAGGCCTGGGCAAGTCCCCTGAGGTCCCCTGCGGATGTGTGAAGTCTGGAGCTGGCCCCTCCACGCCCCGGGCTAGAGAGGCTGGACCCGAGCGTCAGACCCCGGGCTACTGGCTCGCGGCCACCTCGGTCCGAGCGGCAGCTTCCTGTCCCTATGTCCCTCTGACCAGCTCCGCCGTGGGGAGTGCCCTGGTGCACTTTGAGCCAGCCGGCCCCGAGGGGCAGAAGTCGGGGCTCCTTGTGGTGCCAGCACACAGGCATCTGTGGCGAGACCACCAGCCCGACACCCGGGCTGCCGCCAGGGTCTCCCCAAGCCCGCCCCCCACTGCCACGGTGCCACCTGCTCACGTCTCCTTCTTTGGCCCAGAAGCCACGCCGTCACCATGTTCTGTGTTGGTCGTGGTCAGGCCTGCTGTGGCCAACACGGTCACGTGTGGTCACCCATATATCAGGTGGGGTCGCATGGACCCACGTGGGGCACCTTGCTGGCAGGGGTCGGGGGGCACCCAGCTTCCTGGGGAAGGTCCCTGCCTGGCCTGGGCTGGGTGTCATCGGCAGAGACGCCAAGGAAGGGCAGAAGCCGCCTGGAGCCCGAGCCCACCCCGGGGCGAGCACTCACCTGACCTCCCTTCTCGCCGGGGGGGCCTTCCTTGCCGGGGTGCCCCTGTGGCAGAAGAAAAGCCCCCATTAGCAAGCAGCTGCCCCCGCCCCCCCACTCCACGGCCCCCAGCCTCGGGAAAACGAGGATGCTGCACGGCCAGGGCCTCGAGGGACTCAGACCCCAGCGCCTCGGCCGCTCCGTCTGCAAGATGGGCAGGGGACGCACAGCCCGGCCCCGGCAGCCCCGGCAGCCCCGGCTTGGTCAGCGCGGATGGCGGCGGAGTGGGGGGAGTGGCTGAGGATGGCCCTGGCAGGCCCCTCCCGCCTCGGCCAGGGCTCAGGAGTTCCCAGGGCACAGTGCGAGAGGGGACAGGGACAACGTGGGGATTCGCACACAGTGCAGTGCTCTGGGAACCGGGATCAGACTCCCGGCTCCCGGACCTGCGGCCCCTGTGCCATCTGCACAATGCGGGAGCCCTGACTGTCAGTGTCCTGGGGACAGGCAAGGCCAGCGTGGGGCCAGGGCTGAGGGGTCCCAGGGCGTCCCCTGGACTCGCACAGCTGTCTCCAGTGCTCCCCAGGGAGCTGTGCAGGGGAGGCTGCAGAAACACCTGGCTCTCTGGACTCTGCCCATCCCCTGGGCCTGGACCAATCCCGCCCTCGGGAATGCAGCCTCCTCCATCCAGCCCAGGCCGGGCACCGGGCTGGGGCCCCAAGAGCAAGGCCCGTGAGCCAATGATATGGGAGGTGAACGGTAGGAGGTTGGTGTGTGGGAAACGAGTCCATGACCAGGGAGCTGCTGAGAGGCCGGCATGCACGTGGGGACCACAGTGCGAGAGGGCGGATCCGCGCCCTGGGAGGATCCCCCTCCCGGCATCCCGGGCACGGTGCAGGCGGAGCGGCTCGGTAACGCTCGCCAAGGAGCCATCAGCAGGCTGGACATTCTCGTTGAGTGTTTAACGGCTTATGAAAGCCGTAAGGCACGCCGGCTTCAACAGTCAACGCAGCCAGTCTCCTTTCCACTCAGCCCACTTTCGGCGTCCACTGGATGTTCCCGCAAAACCCAGCAGCAACGGACAGAGCGTGCGGTGGTGCGGAGAAACCCCCCGCGCGCATGCGCTCTGCCCGTCTCTCCCTTCCACGGTGGGGCCACAGATGGCCCGTGGCCAGCCCACCACGTCCAGGAGGCGACTGATCTGGCTCCGAGCTGGGCACGCACAACGCACACGGCACACGCACTCGCTCAGCACCGACACTAAACAAACACACGGCGCCCCCAGCACAGGAGATTCCCCCATGGCCGGGGCCAGGCCCCGCCTCCTCCTAGCCCAGAATGCAAGGCGGGGGGCTGCCAACAAAGCCGTCGGGCATTCGCCACACACTGCGATTACTGATGAGCGGGCTCAAGACCACACGGGCCTCACCAGCGTCCTCGGGGGGCGGGGGCTGCACAGGGCGACTCACCGGGGGTCCGTCGGCGCCTGGCATTCCCGGGAGGCCTGGCTTGCCCAGGGGTCCCTGGAACGAGACAGAGTCCGTGAGGAGACGCGCCCCCCTCTCCGTGCCCTGTTTTACTCGAAAGGCAGAGACGTGAGGAGACCACGCACGCGCCGGCTCATTCCCTGCAACACGCCGGGCTGGGCCCAGCTGAGGCCCGGAGCCAGGAGCTCCATCTGGGCGTCTCGTGTGGGTGGCAGGGGCCCAAGCACTTGGGCGGTCACTGTGGCCCCCCAAGGTGAGCACCAGCAGGAGCCCGGACTGGAAGCGGGGAGCCGGGACTCGAACCAGGCACGTGGACATGGGATACCCAGGGGGGCATCTTCACCGTGCCAGGTTTCCTTCCAATATTTTTACCTAAACGGACCTGCCGAGGCGAGCTGTGTGCCCGTCCGGCACCCACAGAGGAGTGGCTGCCAGGGAGCATGACCCCCCGGGGCCCTGCCCCCACACCTGCTCAGGTGCTGGTCCCCAGGAGCTTCCTCCTCTGCCCCCGGGGGCTCTGTGCCTTCCTCGTGTCCCCCCATGGCCGACCCCTCAGGGTCTGCTCACTGAAACACCCCTAGGGGGCCGGCAGAGAGGCCCACAGCGTGGGGACCCCAGCCTCACCCCGGCACCCAGGAGAGATCCCGGGGGTTACGACTCAGCAAAGTTAAATGACGCCAAACGCCGCCACGAGGATGCCGGCCACGTCTGCCAGCTGGATAACCACACGCCCTGCTGAGGCCACGCGGAGGGTTTCCCTGCCAGGGCGGCCAGAGTGGGCACTCTCACGGTTGGCTCGCTCCATTCCCAGGGCTCTGGGCTGCAACACCTCCAGAGGAGCACAAGGTGCCATTGCCATTGCTGCCTGGCCCGGGCCCCGCCTCCAGCCCCGCCTCCAGCCCCAGCCTGGCCCAGGCCCCGCCTCCAGCCCCACCTCCCTCCCCAGGCCTGGCCTCCCAGCCCCAGCTTGGCCCAGGCCCCGCCTCCAGCCCCTGCACCCTCACCCCACACAGCCCAGCCCCACCTACCTTCTCTCCTGGAGGACCGATCGCACCCTGGGGGCCTGGGAGACCCTGGGAGGGGAAGAGCAGGCGGGAGACGTCACCACCTGTGTCCCTGCTGCCCAGGCCTGGGCGCTGGTCCCTTGCAGGCAGCCGGTGGGGCAGTGACGAGACCCCCACCCCCTCTGCAGGCCACTTACCTGGGCTCCGGGATTACCCTGCTGCCCTGGGGGGCCGGGCTCTCCTTGAGGACCCTACAGGGGACAAAGGCAAAGGCACTTACGGGGGCTCTGGGTGCTGCGCCCTCCCAGGGGCCCTTGTCCTCCCCTCCCCCGCCTCAGCCTTTCAGCCTGCCCTGAGCCACTGCAGGGGAACAGTGGGGGGGGGGGGGGCCGGCTCAGAGAGCACAGCCGGGGCTCCGCGGGGCCTCTGAGCCGCCCGGAACAGCAGCGTTGCCTCGCTCACGCGAGCGCACCCCAAGTCCATCCAGAGGCCAGAAAGGACCGAGGCCCCCGGAACCCACAGGGAGCCCAAGGCTCCTCTCGCAGGCCACAGGGCCAGCACCAGCTCCGTGCACAGCAGGGAGGTGACAGCGCCCACTCCAGGCTCTCAGCCCCAGGGGCTCTGCCACAGGAGGTGGCACCATGGCGGCCCACCCGGGACTCCCAAACTTACCACATTTCCTTTCGGGCCTGGCTGGCCGTCCATACCCGTCACACCCTGCAAGATATGTCACAGAGGGAAAAAACACTCAGTGAGTGCAGGCAGAGAGGCGCCCACTGTGTGCAGGGGGAGGGCGCCCACTGTGTGCACGGGGAGGGGAGCGATGCCCACTGTGTGCAGGGGGAGGGGAACGATGCCCACTGTGTGCAGGGGGAGGGGTGCCCACTGTGTGCGGGGGGGCACCCACTGTGTGCGAGGGGAGTGACACCCACTGAGTACAGGTGGAGCGATGCCCACTGTGTGCAGGGGGAGGGGTGCCCACTGTGTGCAGGGGAGGGGCCGTGCCCAGCGGGGACGGCCCCCAGCAGCCCCGGCGCCAGCACAGGGCATCAGAGGACAGGGAATGAACAAGACCCCATTCCGATTCCTCCTGAGCATCGCCCCCAGCCGCCCCACAAAGAGCGGTCCGGCTGTCGGGCCCCAGCTGCCCCGAATCCCAGTCCCAGACCCGGCCCTCGGAGGGCTGCCCACTGGGCTGCAACCCCACGAGAATCAGAGCTTCCGCCTCCCCTAGAAGGTCACAGAGGCCACTGGAACTTCCGAGCGGGGCGGGAGCATGGCATCCCGGGGCTGGCCAATCGCGAGGGGCTGTGAGCCGGACACCTGGGCCCCCACTCGTAACCCGCCGGCTGGCTCACGCCGCAGTGGGCGGCAGGGTGTCGAGGGCTGCAAGGGGCAGACATGCGGAGAGGGGACAGGACTTACGGGAGGTCCGGGGGGGCCCGGTGGCCCCTTGGGCCCGAGCAGACCACGTGGCCCCTGGAGAAGAAACGGAAGAAAGGTTCACAGCCAGCTGGGCCGCCGCCCGGGGACGCCCCTGTCACCCGGCCCTTCTCGCCCCCCCTCCCCCCCTCAGCACTGGCATCAGGCGGGGTGTGGGTCTGGGGTGCCCTCCGGGAAACGGGGGGCTGTCAAGTAGACTGGTGCCTTTGACAATTGTTCAGGGCAGACACGCGCCCCCCATGCTGTCCCCTGGAGGCCTCCAGGCTGCCCCTGAACACCCCCACGCTGCCCCCTGGACACCCCCACGCTGCCCCTGAACACCCCCACACTGCCCCCTGGACACCCCCACGCTGCCCCCTGAACACCCCCACGCTGCCCCCTGAACACCCCCACGCTGCCCCCTGGGGGCCACCATGCTGCTCCCTGGATGCCCAAGTCTTCCCCATCCCACTCCCAGGGATCTCAGCCCGACCACAGGCGGGGCCCAGAATCCCCCTGGCCAGGGGACCTACCGGTTCCCCAGGCAGCCCCCTCGGCCCGACTTCTCCGTCGTCCCCCTGTGGAAGAGAAGAGAGGCAGGGGTGAGGGGGGCTCCAGCCGCTTCCCCTTCAACCACACAGCGCGCCTTGGAGCTGGGGCTGCAGCGACCGCACCCCCTAGGTGCTCACTGCCAGGTGCCACGCGCACAGGTGCTGGAGGGGAGCCGAGAGCCATGCACAGGTGCACCCCGAGGGCTAAGCCCAGGGAGGGGAGCTGGGCAGGAGATGCTTTCACTCCCGGTGGTTCTCCTGGAGTGACAGGTGGAGGGGTGGGCGCCGGGGGGGAAGCACGGATCGCCTGGGCTGAGGTCGCTGACTGGGGGCAAACTGGGAGAGGCTCCTGCTGCGGCTCCAGCAGCCGCACGGCCCACGGCGTCCCCAGGGGCTGCGCCGCGGCTGTTCTCGGGGTCTCCCCACGTCCCCCACACTCCCTTCACGTGCAAGCATCCCTGCACGCACACGCACAGGCACATACACACACTGTGCACACACACCATGCACGCACACAGACACCCACATACACCTTGCACACAGAGACATGCATACATACACCGTGCACACACACACACACACACCATGCACGCACACAGACATGCACGCACAAAGACATGCACACATACACCGTGCACGCAGAGACATGCACACACACACTGTGCACACACACACACTGTGCACGCACACACAGACACGTACACACACCATGCACACACACACACACACTCCATGCATGCACACACATCTGGAAGGACCTCTCCGTTTGCTCACCCCACAGAGGCCCCGGAGGCCCAGGAAGCGGAAGGCACCCTGACAGCGTCAGCCTGGGAGCCCGCCCCTCGCTCCATCCTCCACAGCCGCCCACGCCCTCCCGAGACGCCCCGGCCTCCGGAGGCTAGCCCCCAGTCCCTGTAACCTCTGGAACCAGAGGTTCTGTCTGTACGTGACAGACACGGGGACCGCGGGGTGTCAGGCCCAGGCTGTGCACCTGCCTCCAGCCTGCAGCCCCCCTCGGCCACAGCCGCTTTGCCCAAACCTGTCCCTGCCTCGGGCCCGGGGCTGCCCCCAGTCCCTGTAACCTCTGGAACCAGAGGTTCTGTCTGTACGTGACAGACACGGGGACCGCGGGGTGTCAGGCCCAGGCTGTGCACCTGCCTCCAGCCTGCAGCCCCCCTCGGCCACAGCCGCTTTGCCCAAACCTGTCCCTGCCTCGGGCCCGGGCTGCGCCCAGTGCTCTGTTCCTCCAGAGGGCCTCATCCACTGCCCTGTGGAATCTGGGGCGCCTTCTGGGACCCCAGCCCCGCCCCTTAGTGCCCACAATAGAACACTTCAAGGCCCCTGGCCACCTGCCCACAGCGACCATCGTGCGGCCCGGAAGCCCCCCACCCTCCACATGCAGGCAGGTGCAGCCAAGGACTCGCGGGACACAAACCCTCTCTCCGTCGTCTCCTGGGGGTCCCGGTGGGCCAGAAGGACCTGGATCACCCTACAAGGCCAATGGGACAGCATCAGCACCCCTGGGAGTCAGCACCCCCGAGCAGGCCGCCCAGAGACCGTCCCAAGCCCCCTACTTGGTGCCCCTTCAACTCTGACCCTGACAACGCAGAGACCTCGGCACACTGCTCATCGCCGGCCTGGGGATGAGGTTTGCCAAGTGTCTGGCTTAAGGGTGGCCGTGGAGAGCCCGCCCTGGGCAGCCCATGGTGGGAGGGTGGACGGCCTGAGCACCCAGCAGGCCCAGGCACACAGAGGGGCACCCCCGGACATGAGTGGGTCTGGGGCGCGCTCGGCCAGCAGTCTCCGTGGGAGGCAGGGGCGCACCTGCTGCCCCCACACGTGCGCCCACTGGGAGGGAGAGCTCGGCGACCGTGGGGCCGACCCCAGGGAGGGGATCTGAGACTGTCGGGAGGGGCCCCCGAGAAACACAGACCCCAGCAGAGGAGATACTCACCCTGTGCCCCTTCTCTCCTGGCAGCCCGGCCAGGCCGTCGAAACCGCGGTCGCCCTGCAGGGCAGGCAGAGAGCTGCGTCAGACACACCCACAATGACCGCCAGCGCCCACATGCCCTGGGGGCCCAGGCCCCCTCCCCCTCAGTTGTCCACATTTGTGGCCAGGAGGAGGCCCCCCAAGGGTAGGGGCCCTGTCTGTCCTCTCGTGCCCACCGCCCAGCACCTAGGGGCCCGCCCGCCTATGAAGACAAGTGGGACAGCGTCAGCACCCCTGGGGGTCAGCACCACTGAGCAGGCCGCCCGGAAACCATCTGGAGCCCCCACTTGGTGCCCAGTGCTTGTGCGCGGATGGCCGGGTGCAGGCCCTCGGGCATCCTGGCTCCCTGGCCAGCCCCTCCCCTGCGCTCCTGCAGCCCGGGGACCGTGCCCGCCCCGTCTCAGGGGAAGCCGAGGGAAAGATGTCTGAGGTCCGCAGTGAGAGACAACGTGGCTGCCCTGCCTCTGGCAGCCCAGGCCACCAGGGCCAGCCGGGAGTCCCGGCTCATCTGTGGCCAGCCGCGGTAGCAGGTGCAGGGACACCAGGCCGGGCCAGTAACCCAGCCTCCACTCCCCTTCTAGGTACCAGATGCTGTCCCCACCGTGGGCCCCTTGGGGGAAGTCAGTGTGTCCTCCGGCCCTCCTGTGGCCCTGGACAAAGTGTTCCAGGAGCTGGGACATAGGGGTGGGCCCGGAACAGGGAGGAGGCCTGTGCTGGCATCAGGGGCGGAGGACCGAACCGTGAACGCGGCAGCGAGAGGACACGGGCCGTCCGCGGGCACCAGCAGGTGCACCCCTGGGGGCAGGCCTTGCTCCCACACAAGGGAGCTCCTGCACCTGCCCACTGCAACATCGGTCCATGCCCCAGAGCCCCGGGAGCCCTCACAGCCGAGGACGGACAAGCAGACTCTGTCCTATGGACTTGTAGGGCCAGACAACCTTCAGGGCCACACATGTCCCGTGTCCCCCCCAGTTGCATCATCAGTGGCGCTCGCCCCTGGGCTCCCACCCTCTCCCCATGAGAAGGCCGAAGCGACAGTTCCCGGCCCGCCAGCCCCGCCTCCGTGCCAGTGCGCATCAGCCCCGGCGCCGTGAGCCTGCTGGTGCCCCTGCCAGCACGCCGGGCACCCCGTCACCCCACGCCTACCTTGGGGCCGGTCTGCCCCGGCATTCCTCGGGCACCGTCACTGCCGGCTCGGCCCTGGAACAGAGAGGTGGACTCAGGAGCAGCAGGCAGCCCCCCGAGGCTCCTGTGGGACCGTCAGACTCCGCCACTGTGGCCTTGGCCCCGTGGTCGGGAGGCTGGGCCGCGCCCGGCCGCACACCGAGTGGCCCAGGCAGCGCTGACCTCGCCGGGCCTGCCCGTCCGGACCTGCAGCTGCACGCGGCCGCCTGGCCAGGGGCTCGCCGGTCCCTGCAGAGGGGCCAGAGCGGGCTCCCGGGGCAGGAGCAGCCGTGGTCCCCAGGGCCGTACTCATGTCTGCCATGTACGAGGGGACTCAGGAGAGTCCACAGAAAATGAGACCAAGAGGGTTGTTATGGTTAAAAAAAAAAAAAGTTGACATCCACGCGCAACGGGGTCGTCAAAAAGTTTGTGGAAGACGCAGGTTCCGGGAGAGCTGCGCCGGGTTTCTGAGGGTTTGCACCAAGGTAAAGTCATCCCGCCACCTCGCTTCGCGTGTGTATTCCACAGGCCAGCCCCCTTCACCCCCACACGCGGGGGGAGCCAGCGCGTGCCCACGCACACAGCACGCGCTCGCTCGCTCCGACACGAGCCCTGGCTTGATGGGCCAGTGGGGACGGCGGTGGTCACCATGACACAACTGCCTCACTCAGTGGGGAAACACTCAGTCCACCCAGGAAGCCACGCCCCACACGTGACGCAGCGGCTTGAGGGACGCCCACGGCTGCGGCAAGGCCTGCGGGGGCCCAGGTCAGCGCTGCCGGGGTCCAGCCACCCCCTACGCCGGGCAGTTACTGGAACAAGGAGGGCCTCGGAGACACGCAGCCCGCGATGCGGTCCCCGCCACCTGCCGCCCAAAGGGAGCGCCAAGCCCAGCTCAGGGCAGAACTGGGGCGGGGCCAGGTGCACCGTGCCCCGCCTCCCACCCCAGGACACAGCGCACCCCCGGAGGGGAGCAGCTGCCTGCCACAACCCTCAGGCTCAGGCCCCTCCCGCCACGGAGCTGTCCCCGAGCCCCACACTCACCCGTCTCCCAGGCTTTCCCGTCGGGCCAGGCGGCCCCTGCACACCGCGGGGACCCTGCCGGAGAGCAGAGGACAGGCAGGGTCAGCGGGGGGTGGGGTTCAGTGAGCGGTCAGCTGCTTTTCAGGCCCACGCACGTGCACGAGGCCCCAGGCTCGCTGTCCCAGCAGCCAGTACATGGGCAGCACAGGGCTGGACGGCTGGCTGGGCCCTGCAGTGGGAGTCACGCCCCTCTCCTCTGCTTCTGGGGCACGGTCACCGCCACCCCCACGGGGAGCCAGCTTCCCACGCGCATGGACAGGACCCCACCGTGGGCTTCCCACGCACATGTACAGGACCCCCCCTGTACCTGAGGCCCCCCACATGCACCTGAGACCACCTGAGACCCCCACGTACCTGAGGCCCCCACACACACCTGAGACCCCCACGTACCTGAGGCCCCATGTCTCCTGGCTCACCCTTCAAACCCCCACTCCCAGGAGGACCCTGTGGAGAGAGCCCAGGGTTAGTGGTCGCTGGGGCCGGCAGAGGCTGGGGGGGCGGGGCGGGGGGAGACTGCAGGTGACCCGGGGGGGGGGGTTCCTTTCGGAGCACAGGGCTCCAGCGCCCACACCACACAGAGCAGCCACAGCTCCTGGGAGGCGGAACCGGCGGGGTCACTCGGTACGGGGCCACCCTCTGCCCCCACCCGGCGTCCACTCCCACGCAGCCACTCACCATGGGGCCAGGCCTCCCGGTGAGACCCATCGGGCCAGCCGGTCCCCTCAACGCCAACTGCAAAGGAAGAGGGGAAACGCTGAGAAATGGCAGGGCACCAGCCAGCTCCTCCGGGGGGGCGGCCCTCCTCTGCCCCCTCCCTCTCTCCAGCCCCCACGCCTCGGCTGGGAGCGGACGAGGAAGCCCCGAGCGGCTGCCTGAGACGCCCCGAGCCTGTGCGGCCCCCGGGGACACAGCGGCCGGGACGCTCCAGCGGCTCTGCACTCCCGCATCGGGGCCCCTCCCTTGTCCCTGCAGCCCTGGGCCCAGCGCACTCACCCTGGCCTGCTGCAGGATGGCCTGCGCCTGCGACTCCTGGGCTGAGACCATGGGGCCCTTGGAGCCCGCGTCGCCGCCGCCTCCGAAGCGGAACTGCAGAAGGAGGGGTCACAGGCGCCGGGTGACGGGGGGTGGGGCAGGGGGCTGGCGCGGCCCGGGGCACACAGCTGCCCTCGCCCCCTGGACGCGCTTTCTGGCACCCACAGCACCTGAGACCTCCCCCCACCCCCACCCCACCGTGGCCCCTGGTGGCAAAGAAAAGCCAAGGGCGGGATGATGGCCACGGGGGAGGGGACCTGCAGCAAGGGCCCAGGCTCCACGCGGGGCCTCTTGGGGCTGCAGTGGGGACCAAGCCCTGAGCCAGGGAAGGGCTGGGAACCGAGGGGCTCCACTCAGGCAGGCCCCACCGCCCTGCTCACTCCGCTGCCGGCACACGCACCCCCTACAGACCTCCCAGCCGGCTCTTGGGGTCAAGCAGGGGTCTTGGGGGTCTTAAGCCCCTTCCCCTTACGGCCTCCCTGTGATCCACCACACACACCCCAGTGCCTGCAGCAGGGCACCGACACCCAGGAATCCACGGGCCCCAGGCACCGTCCGAGTCCCGGGCTCCCCGTCGAGAACCGGGGCCAGAGGAGCTCCTCCTCCAAGTCTCCCACACGGGACACGTGGCCTGGCCTGCACTGGGCCACGCCGCTTAGGGTTAAACGCCAAGGCCCGTGGGAAGCAAAGTCCAACTGCATTCTGGATAAAACACCGTGGCTCCCCAGGAGGAGAGACGGCCCCGGGGCAGCCTCCCACGCTGCCACAAGCCCCGCCCGCCACCCAGCCCCGCGGCACGGGTACTCACAGGCAGCATGAGCATGGTGCCCGGCGGGCCGGGCAGGCCGTCAGCCCCGGGGAGGCCCGGGCGCCCCGGGGGACCCTGTGGACAAAGAGCACGGGGTCAGAGTTCACCCAGGGCCGAGCGGGAAGGCAGTGGGAAGACACAGACACAGAGAATGTTCCAGAAAGCCCAGCCCAGAGAGGGAGGGGCACAGCTGAGAGCTTAGAGTGGGAGGGGAGGGAGGGAGACAGAGGGAGCCTGCTGGGGCTGGGGGCACCCAGAGAGAGGCATGGTGGGGGACGGTGAGCCTGCCAGGCCCCCGCACCCAACAGCACACAGGAGCGAGAGGCGCAGGGCCACAGCCCCCCAGGCTGGAAGACGGGACAGAGCGTCCCCTCGCACACAGCACAGGATGGGCCTCGCAAACAGACTTGTGACCAGCCGGGGGTCCCTGATGCCGGCCTAGGCGTGGGGACAGCGTGAAGGCAACACGAGTGAGACAGGTCCTTTCCCAGGGAACCGAGGCAGGCCGGCCCCGGGGGCTGGAGGTGACAAACTTGGCTCTGCACCTGCCAGACCTGCGCTGTCTCTGGTTTGGGACGGGCACCCTTGCGGATGGAGTCACCCTGGCAACGCCGCGGGGCCCTACCTCCTCCGATGGCACAGGAGACGGGGGAGGGTGGGGAGGGACAGAGAGCCAGGGCTGGTGGCAGCCACCAGGAGCTGCAGCAGGAGGCAGGATGGCCCCTCCCCCCGCCCCCAGGAGCCAGCTGAACCCCCGACTGCAGACCCACAGCCTCCAGGACGTGGAGTGGGGACAGCTCTGCGGGGCTCACTTAGGGCAGCCCAGGAAGCCACCGTGTGTCCGCTCGGCGTCTCCGGGCCCCTTCCCGGAGCCTCAGAGGGGCATGGTGCCCGAGGCCACGCCCCTTGGCCAGCACCCACAACCAGGCAGCCGCTGGGGACCGGGCTCCCAGGAAGACCTGGGGCCTGGGGGGCCCACGAGAGAAGGGGCAGCTTCCTGCAGCCCAGGAGCCCGTGTCCAGGCGCCCTCCAGGCCTCCCCCCCCCGGGCCAGCAAAACAGGAATCCCCGCTACTGGCCCGCCCCCTCTGGGCTGGACTCAGCCTCTCTGTCCAGGTGTGGCCACCACAGCAGGCCCACCCCCCACTGTCACAAATCCAGCCAGGACCAAGTGAGGACGCCCAGGGTGCTGCCCGGTGGCTGCCACGCTGTGGGGTGGGGGGGGGCAGTGGTGGCCTCGGCAACCCCCACGAGTCCAGGTGTGGAGTGACAGTGGGGGAGGGGCCAGCGCCCAGCTGTGGGGGGCTCCCCATACAAACAGGCTCCCGTGCCAGCCAGGAAGCATCCAGGAGGGAAGACTTGGGCTCCAGGAGGGGGACGGTGTGATGCCCAGTGCTTCCCCGGGGGCCAGCACGCGTGGGCCTCACCCAGCAGCCCCGGGGGCCCAGGCAGGAGCCACAGCCCCAGTGAGCTCACGGCCGGTAGCTCAGGGAGCCCCTAAGAGCCTCGGGGACACCCAGCTCTTCTGAGTGCACTGGGACCCGCCTCATCCCCAGCTCTGCCTCCAGCACGCCCCTCCCCACTCACTGCAGAGCCCCTCTCAGGCCAGAACGGGAAGAGCTGCAGTACCACCAGGCGGCCACCAGGGGTCAGCGGACCCCCGCAGGCCGGCTGGCTGCTGCTCCCCAGCCTGGACTCTCCCAGGCAGGCGGCTGACCCGAGGCTGGAGCTGCATGTCCAGTATGGAGGACAGGGAGGCAGGAACACCGTGCCCTGTCCCACGCGGCTCACGTGCCAGGCTCGGGAGCACCAGAGCTCTCTCCCCATCTGCCTGACCACACTGCTCGTACCAAGGACGGCCCAGGGGGCCGCGGCCGGGAGCGGACTTCCCGCGGCTGGGAGCCGAGGCCCCTGTGGCTGGGAATTGACCCCTCCTGCGGCCGGGGGCCGACCCCTGCGGCTGGGAGCCGACCCCTCCTGCAGCTGGGAGCCGACCCCCCCATACAGCCAGAAGCCGACCTCCTGCGGCCAGGAGCCGACCACCCTGCAGCTGGGAGCCGACCCCCTGTGGCCGGGAGCCAACCACTGCTGGCCTCGTGGGTCCTGCTGGGTCTCTCTCTGGGAGCTGTCACCTGCCCCAGCCTGGGCAGGCATCAGTGGCCCCCACAAGTATCTGAGCGGGGGTTGGTGTGAGGGAGCCTGGGGGAGGGGCAATTTGAAGAACAAAACTGACAAAACCACTGTCACCCCCACATGTGAGGTGTGGGCAGGGAGGGCCTGGGGACAGCCCACGGGGGACAGGAGGACAACCCACAGGGGATGGGGACAGCCCACAGGGGGACACAACACAGCCCACCGGGGGACACAGGCACAGTCCACAGGCGGACACGGGGACAGCTCACAGGGGGACACAGGGACAGCCCACAGGGGGACAGGGGGACAACCCATGGGGGGACATGGGGATAGCCCATGGGGGGCACAGACACAGTCCACAGGGGGACATGGGCACAGCCCATAGGGGGACACAGGCACAGCCCACAGAGGGACACGGGCACAGCCCACAGGGGGACACGGGCACAGCCCACAGAGGGACACGGGCACAGCCCACAGGGGAACACAGGCACAGCCCACAGGGGGACAGGGGGACAGCTCACAGGGGGACACAGGGACAGCCCACAGGGGGACAGGGGGACAGCTCAGGGAGACATGGGCACAGCCCACAGGGGGCTACAGGCACAGCCCACGGGGACACAGGCACAGCCACAGGGACAGCCCACGGGGACACAGGGACAGCCCACGGGGAGACATGGGGACAGCCCACGGGGGGACACGGGGACAGCCCATGGGGGGACATGGGGACAGCTCAGGGAGACACGGGCACAGCCCACAGGGGGCTACAGGCACAGCCCACGGGGACACAGGCACAGCCACAGGGACAGCCCACGGGGGACACAGGGACAGCCCATGGGGGGACATGGGGATAGCCCACGGGGGGACACGGGGACAGCCCATGGGGGGACATGGGGATAGCCCACGGGGGGACACGGGGACAGCCCATGGGGGGACATGGGGATAGCCCACGGGGGGGACACGGGGACAGCCCATGGGGGACACGGGGACAGCTCAGGGAGACACGGGCACAGCCCACAGGGGGACAAGGGGACAGCCAGGCTCACAGTCGCCCCCCCTCCCCCGTGGCCTCCCAAGCACTCACCCGCTCTCCGGGGTCACCCACTTGGCCAGTGGGACCCGTTGTTCCTGGGGGTCCTGGAAGGCCCTGGAATCAAACACAAAATTGAAACAGAGTTCAGACGCCGGCCTCGGGCCTCATCCCGGCTCTGCCAAGTGTGGGTGGGCACAGGGCCAGGGCTGGGCGGGCCCCAGGGGACCCCCGCTTTGGCCAGGGACCTGAGGGGGACACCAGCCCCTCCCCCAAGTCATGGGCAAATAAAAGCGGACACTCACGGCGGGGCCTTCCGGGCCAGGTGGGCCCTCGATGAGCATGCCCTGTGGAGAGAGAAGGTGCCTGAGGCCACGCCCAGCCACGCCAGGCCACGCCCAGGCCCAGGCCCTACAGTGCAGGCTGCTGGTCCAGAGGCCAGCTCCATCCCCACAGGCATACAAGCAGTGGGGTGGAGGCCGTGACCCCCACCCTCTGGCTCCCAAGGCCCAAGGCCATGGCCCCCAGGGGCCCTGCACCCGTAGACAGGGATGGCCCAGGAGCCTGAGGCGGGGAGGGGCCCGGGAGGACCAGGGAGGAGCCCCACAGGATGATGCCCCGTGGGCTTCTCCCCACTCCCACAGAGAGCTGCCAGGCCCGGCCTGTGGCCCCCAGCCCCGTCCCCCTGCGGGAAACCTTCCGCCCTCACCTCACCCCCACGCTGGGCCTGGGCCGCCCCGGTCCGCAACGCCACACCTCCGCCCCCCGCCGTGCCGTCTGAGCCCCAGGAACGGTAGAGGGACCCCAGCTCCCGCTGGGTGGAGCTCCCTGCTCTGGGCCCCACTCCCGGCCCCCTCCCCACGCTGGCTTCTCCAGGCACCCCCAGCACCCCTGGATCCCCCGCCATTCCCCGGGGGCCTGCTGCCTGCACAGGGCCCCGCAGACTGAGAGCGGCAGCGATGGCGTTGGGGACCCGGGTCCACATCCGTCCTGCGGGGGCCTGGGGGGCGGGGCAGGCACAGAGATGCCCTTCATGTCATTCCCGGGGTGAGGGGCCGCGCCTTGAGCTGAGTCCTGGGCCTGCCCGGCCAGGGCACGCGGCACCGGGCCAGCGCGGAGCACCTGGCCGGATCACGCTCCGTCTGCCCTCCAGGCTCGGAGAGCCGCTGTGTTTACACAGATGCACTCCAGAGAATGCCCGTGCCTGGACGCACACAGGGCGCTCGGCACCCGGCCAGCAGCCTCACCACTGCCGGCAGGGGCCTGGGATAAAGTGAGAAGCCAGCGGCCACTGAGGGCCAGGCCACACACGTGTCACACACACATGGACTCACACAACACATGCACACATGCACACACACACACACGGCTGAGCTCGGGGAGCTGCAGCCATGGGCACAGGGTCTCCTGGGCGAGCGAGGAGGGCAGCCAGGAGGGGCTGGGAGCAGCCCGGGGGAGGGGGCGCCTGGCTCTCCTGGGCGAGCCCCCCTGCCCCCGCCAGCCCTGCCGCCCTTTCTGAAGGGACCCAGGCCCATTCTGCACCCCAGCGCCAGCAACAGTGCGGACATGGGAAAAGCTCAGAACGGCACATCACACGGTTTGTACTGCACCGTGGTCATTTGCCACTCGAGTGGATCTTAGGTCGTGGCACACAGGCCGGGGGACACGAGATGCTGGCTGTGGGCACAGATAGGCATCAGCCAAGGCTACCTGAGTAAATACCAGGCACTACCAAGAGAATACAGCAGCCAGGGCCGGCGTAGTAGGCTAAGCCTCTGCCTGCAGCGCGGGCATCCCATGTGGGTGCAGGTTCGAGCCCCAGCTGCTCCACTCCAGATACAGAAATCAGTGGACGATGGCACAGGTGCTTGGGCCCCTGCACTCATGTGGGAGAAGCCAGAAGAAGCTCCTGGCTCCTGGCTCCTGGCTCCTGGCTCCAGCCTGGCCCAGGCCCGGCCATGGCGGCCACTTGGGGAGTGACCCAGCAGATGGAAGACCTCTCTCTCTCCCTCTCAAATAAACAAGTTTAAAAAAAAAAGAGCTCAGCTACAAACAGCCCCCAGCGGACCCCACCACATGTAAGCACGCGCAGGGGAGAAGCCACAGAGGCAGAGCTGGGATGCCCACCAGGCGACAGACGCCGCTGGGTCTGGGACTTCCTGTCCCCAAGGCCAGTGCAGCCTGGAACCCGGGAGGCTCATGGGCCGTCTCCTCCGGTGCTGCGGAAGAGCCTCCGGCCTCGGACCAATCGGAGGCCAGTGGGTCTCAGCCCTGGTCCACATGCAGGGGACGCTGGGAGCCGGGTCTGCCCAGAGCTGGCCTGCGCCGGGCAGGTGCCAGGACGAGCAGGCACAACAGCCCACCCCACCCGTGCGCGCAGGCCCGAGGATGCCACTACATCCAGGCCCGGCCACCACTTCAGAGCAGCGAGGACGCAGGGCGTCGGCCGCGCTCCAGGCTGAGGCACACGCAGCTGTTAACAGGCTCTCTCCCAGGGCCACCAGCCAAAGGCCCCGCGGACACCCGGAGGGGGCCGGGCTCCGGAGCAGCAAACACCAGGCCAGGGAGGGAGAGACGGGGAGGGGGCAGGGCGGGGGACGCCTTTCCCTAGGGCCTCCTCGAGGCTCGTTCCGCTCCCGGAAAGGCAGTCGGCTTTCCTGGAGCCCCCATCTGCACGCTGGACACCAAGCTGCCCGGAGGCGTGGGCCCAGCCACCCGGGATAGGGTGTGGGGGGCAAGAAGGGGCCCCAAGGCCGGCTCCCGGCGAGCTCGGGGCTCCCGCCCTTCCCTGGGGTCCCATTCTCTTCCCCAGGCAGGACACCCTTCCCGGAAGCAGCCAGGACACCACAGAGCCTCCCACGGCCAACCTGACCCCGCGGGGGAAGCCCCGACATGCGTGGGGCACCGCTCCCTCTGCAGGGCCCGTGGCCAGGCCGCCACAAGGCCCACCCACAGCCTCCGCCTGGGCGTCGTCCACCAGCTGCTTCCCCCGCAGGTCACCCTGGCCTTGGCCTTGAGACCGCGGACCCTGCCGTGCACAGGGCCCTGCCTACCTCTGCACCTGCTGGCCCAGTGCATCCTGGTCCCTGGCCTCCAACTCCGGGCCTGCAGAGGGCTCTGGCCTGGGACGAGGATGTGTGGACCCGGTCCCCAGCCCAGTGGGGACAGACAGGTCCCATCCCGGGGACAGCCTGGGGGCCGGGCACAGAGATGCCCTCTCCCGCCT